>NW_022060287.1:209968-549239 GCF_007364275.1 Archocentrus centrarchus
ATCTCATATGCATAAAGTCCATAAACGTTAGAGCGCCGCCTAGTGGCAGCTCGGAATATCTTAAAATAGCAAGTTTTTTGAGTAGCCCCGGAGCTACGTTTTATCTACATGTATGAAACTGTACATGCTCATGTAACATACTAAGACGTACAAAAAAGTCTCTTGGACCCATACCCCAAACCCTACAGGAAGTCGGCCATCTTCAATTGAAGGTGTCAATTTTTGCGATTTCCACGCCTGCTATTTGAACGAACTTGTCCTAGGGCATTTCACCCAGTGACACCAAATTGGCTCCAGATCATCTACACAAGTAGCCCATCAAAAGTTATTCAGGGTTTTGTAGAATATTGAACGGTGTTGCCATGGCAACCCTCTGAATTTGGACTTTTTTCAATTTCAAATTCACAGACATTCTAAACATCAGCCCCTGGGCTGTGCTTTCTCTATGTACCTGAAAATGTGCCTGCTGATGTAAAATGCTAACATCTACAAAAAACTCTCTTGGACCGATAGCCGAAACACAACAGGAAGTCAGCCACGTTCACTTTAAAGTGTCATTTTTGCAGCATTTTTCGCCTTTTCCAGGCCTTTTTGCCTCAACTCCTCCTAGGGCATTTGACCCAGTGAGACCAAAATGGCTCCAGATCATCCACACAAGTAGCCCATCAAAAGATATTCATGGTTTTGTAGAATATTGAACGGTGTTGCCGTAGCAACCCTCTGAATTTGGACTTTTTTTCCATTTCAGGCCCAGATAGGTTCTAAACATCAGCCCCAGGGCAGTGCTTGGTCTGTGTACCTGAAAATGTGCCTGCTGATGTAAAATGCTAAGATGTACAAAAAAGTCTCTTGGACCGATAGCCGAAATCCAACAGGAAGCCTGACATGTTCTAATTAAGGTGTCATTTTTGCAGCATTTGTCACATTTTTCAGGCCTGCTATTTGAATCATCTTCTACTACAGCTTTTCATCCAGTCACACCAAAATGGCTCCAGATCATCTACACAAGTAGCCCATCAAAAGATATTCATGGTTTTGTAGAATATTGAACGGTGTTGCCGTAGCAACCCTCTAAATGTGGGATTTTACTCATATACCACAGTGCACCAAATTGTTACATCTCTGACATACATTGTCCGATCTGCCTCAAACTTCACAGGCTTAATGGGAGGGTAAGGGAGACTGGACACACCCCTCTATCAGCTTTGTTTCACACTCATAACGCCACCTAGTGGCAACAGGAAATCAGTAGGACACTGATACTCATCATCCTATGGTCATTACAGTTTCATTGATGGCTGCAGGCATTACATAAAGCATTGTGACATATTAATTAGTGGGCACTCACCGACGCCACCTAGTGGAAGCGGGAGACGATCGACGCGAAGTACGGCTAGCCTGCTGAGCTGTCAGCAGCCGGGTGAGCCAGCTACTCTCTCGTCTGCGAGAACCTCCGAGCGCGGTTCGGCTGGAGCGTGCCACGGGTCGACGCGCGGCTTGGCTGGAGCGCGCCAGGGGTCGACGCGCGCCGGGTGCGAGGGCCCGCTCATCGCCGCTTGCGGCTTTAATTATTTTTATTATTCAGGCAAATGAATTGGCTTTTTGGGGGCTTTATCATATTCAAAAACTCATGAAACTTTGCACATGCGTCACACCTGGTGAAAATTTAAGTATTTTAATGGGCTCGGGCAAGGGCGCGCCCAAATGGCTCGCTAGCGCCCCCTAAACTGGAGCCCCACCGCTGTGTTTCACGTACATGAATGAAACTTCATACACATGTATATCATGTCCAGGCGCACAAAAAATCCTCTTGGAGCCATGCCCTAAACCCAACAGGAAGTCCGCCATTTTGAATTAATTATGCAAATTTGGCGATTTGCAGCCCTCACACTTTTTCTAATAACTCAGAGGTTTTAGACGTTATCATCTTCATATTTGGTTTGTCTAACCTACACCCCCAGGGGAATCTAAATCTCGAAAATGGTGAGTTTTTGCCAAGGGGGAGGGGTCCTTATGCCCCTTTGAACTTTGATCATTCGCCATGACATTTTGATTGCCTCTCATTCATACCTACATGATCCAATGTGCATCAAACTTCTCCAGTAGGATGAGGGTGCCCCCCTGAACACATACATATGACAATATTTAATATCAGTCGCAGCGCCACCTAGTGGGAACAGGAAATGTCATATTTTACACTTGGAGGTCCAGCTCCAAGGTGGTTTAGCAGAACCATCTCAAATTTCACCTGGAAAACCTTAAGAAGTTGGACTTACTGTGTTTTCAAAACTGTGAGTTTTTGACAAAAGGGCGTGACCCTTATGGGACGGCAAAGTTTGATGATTCGCCATGAACACAAAAATGGCTGTAACTCAAAGCCAACTTGCCCAATCTGGCTCAAACTTCAGTGGTGTGATAAGCATGCTGCCCTGAACACACTCATATGCATAAAGTCCATAAACGGTAGAGCGCCGCCTAGTGGCAGCTCGGAATATCTTAAAATAGCAAGTTTTTTGAGTAGCCTCGGAGCTACGTTTTATCTACATGTATGAAAATGTACAGGCTCATGTAACATCCTACGACGTACAAAAAAGTCTCTTGGACCCATACCCCAAACCCTACAGGAAGTCGGCCATCTTCAATTGAAGGTGTCAATTTTTGCCATTTCCACGCCTGCTATTTGAACGAACTTGTCCTAGGGCATTTGACCCACTGACACCAAATTGGCTCCAGATCATCTACCCAAGTAGCCCATCAAATATTGTGGAAATCTTTACAAAATATTAAACGGCCTTGTCACACCAGGCCATTAAATTTGGCCTTTGTTTTTCTCCCTCACCACCAAAATTGTTTGTGCACTTGTTCGCACATGCTTTGTCTGATCAGGCTGAAAATTTAATCACTCATGTACACACCCAGGCTGAATCCATAACTACAGATTCAAGACTGTAGGCGCAATAGTGCCCCCTACAGAAGCAAATGAAAATTTGTATGACCGTCCACAGAATTAGTTTTGCTCTGAAATACATGAAATATCTTTCACCATTCCTTACGAAATCCTCATCAATTTGATAAGCCTCCTGCCCTGAACACATTGATATGCATAAAGTCCATAAATGTTACAGCGCCACCTACTGGCAGCTTGAAATATCATAAAATAGCATGTTTTTTAGCTAGCCCCAGAGCTACATTATATCTACAGCTCTGAAATTCTGCACACTCATGTAACATCCTAAGACGTACAAAAAAGTCTCTTGGAGCCATACTGGAAACCCTACAGGAAGTCCAGCATCTTCAACTGAAAGTGTCAATTTTTGTCAATTTTTGCCATTTTCAGGCCTGCTATTTGAATGAACTCCTCCTAGGGCATTTCAGCCAGTGAGACCAAATTGGCTCCAGATCATCTAGACAAACAGCCCATCAAATATTGTGGAAATCTTGACAAAATATTAAATGGTGTTGTCACACCAGGCCATTGAAGTTGGCTTTCATTTTTCTCAATGGCGACCAAAATTGTTTGGCCACGTGTTCGTACATGCTTTGCCCGATCTGCCTGAAAATGTAATCACTCATGTACACAGCCACTCTGAACCCATAACTATGGATTCAAGGCTATACGTAGCTGCAAGAGCGCCCCCTACAGAAGCAAATGAAATTTTGTATAGCATCCACAAACTTAGTTTCTCGGAAATGTATGAAAATGTGTTTCAACATTCTTGACATCATCCTGATCAAAACAGTCTATCAGACCCATGCCCTATTTTGCATGCTGGAGCCGAGACCCCACCCCCAAATATTCCATTGCGTCTATGCCGAGAGCAAAAGATATCTTTTCCTATAAAAGAATTCAACTTTCTACAGACCTTCTGTACACCATCACGATCACAAGACCTCCGAGTGCAGCACGGGTCGACGAGCGCCACGGGTCGACGCGCAGGGAGTGCGAGGGCCCGATATCACCGCTTGCGGTTTTAATTAGGGCCCGAGCACGAACTGTGCGAAGGCCCTATTGTAATTGCTTCGTTTATTATTATTATTATTTTTTTTTTTTTTTTTATTATTATTATTATTATTATTATTCAGGCAAATGAATTGGCTTTTTGGGGGCTTTATCATATTCAAAAACTCATGAAACTTGGCACATGCGTCACACCTGGTGAAAATTTAAGTATTTTAATGGGCTCGGGCAAGGGCGCGCCCAAATGGCTCGCTAGCGCCCCCTAAACTGGAGCCCCACCGCTGTGTTTCACGTACATGAATGAAACTTCATACACATGTATATCATGTCCAGGCGCACAAAAAATCCTCTTGGAGCCATGCCCTAAACCCAACAGGAAGTCCGCCATTTTTAATTAATTATGCAAATTTGGCGATTTGCAGCCCTCACACTTTTTCTAATAACTCAGAGGTTTTAGATGTTATCATCTTCATATTTGGTTTGTCTAACCTACACCCCCAGGGGAATCTAAATCTCGAAAATGGTGAGTTTTTGCCAAGGGGGAGGGGTCCTTATGCCCCTTTGAACTTTGATCATTCGCCATGAAATTTTGATTGCCTCTCATTCATACCTACATGATCCAATGTGCATCAAACTTCTCCAGTAGGATGAGGGTGCCCCCCTGAACACATACATATGACAATATTTAATATCAGTCGCAGCGCCACCTAGTGGGAACAGGAAATGTCATATTTTACACTTGGAGGTCCAGCTCCAAGGTGGTTTAGCAGAACCATCTCAAATTTCACCTGGAAAGCCTTAAGAAGTTGGACTTACTGTGTTTTCAAAACTGTGAGTTTTTGACAAAAGGGCGTGACCCTTATGGGACGGCAAAGTTCGATGATTCGCCATGAACACAAAAATGGCTGTAACTCCAAGCCAACTTGCCCAATCTGGCTCAAACTTCAGTGGTGTGATAAGCATGCTGCCCTGAACACACTCATATGCATAAAGTCCATAAACGGTAGAGCGCCGCCTAGTGGCAGCTCGGAATATCTTAAAATAGCAAGTTTTTTGAGTAGCCCCGGAGCTACGTTTTATCTACATGTATGAAAATGTACAGGCTCATGTAACATCCTAAGACGTACAAAAAAGTCTCTTGGACCCATACCCCAAACCCTACAGGAAGTCGGCCATCTTCAATTGAAGGTGTCAATTTTTGCCATTTCCACGCCTGCTATTTGAACGAACTTGTCCTAGGGCATTTGACCCAGTGAGACCAAATTTGCTCCACATCATCTAGACAAGGAGCCCATCAAATATTGTGGAAATCTTTACAAAATATTAAATGGCCTTATCACACCAGGCCATTGAAGTTGGCCTTCGTTTTTCTCCCTCACCACCAAAATTGTTTGTGCACTTGTTCGCACATGCTTTGTCTGATCAGGCTGAACATTTAATCACTCATGTACACACCCAGGCTGAATCCATAACTACAGATTCAAGACTGTAGGCGCAATAGCGCCCCCTACAGAAGCAAATGAAAATTTGTATGACGTCCACATAATTAGTTTTGCTCTGAAATGCATGAAAATATCTTTCACCATTCCTTACGAAATCCTCATCAATTTGATAAGCCTCCTGCCCTGAACACATTGATATGCATAAAGTCCATAAATGTTACAGCGCCACCTACTGGCAGCTTGAAATATCATAAAATAGCATGTTTTTTAGCTAGCCCCTGAGTTACATTTTATCTACAGCTCTGAAATTTTGCACACTCATGTAACATCCTAAGACATACAAAAAAGTCTCTTGGAGCCATACTCCAAACCCTACAGGAAGTCCAGCATCTTCAATTGAAAGTGTCAATTTTTGCCATTTTCAGGCCTGCTATTTGAATGAACTCCTCCTAGGGCATTTCACCCAGTGAGACCAAATTGGCTCCACATCATCTAGACAAACAGCCCATCAAAAAAGTCAATCAGACCCATGCCCTATTTTGCATGCTGGAGCCGTGACCACACCCCCAAATATTCCATTGCGTCTATGCCGACAGCAAAAGATACCTTTTCCTATAAATGAATTCAACTTTCTAGAGACCCATCACGATCACAAAACCTCCGAGTGCGGCACGGGTCGACGAGCGCCACAGGTCGACGCGCGCGGAGTGCGAGGGCCCGATATCACCGCTTGCGGTTTTAATTAGGGCCCGAGCACGAACTGTGCGAAGGCCCTATTGTAATTGCTTCGTTTATTATTATTATTATTATTATTATTATTATTTTTTTTTTTTTTATTATTATTCAGGCAAATGAATTGGCTTTTTGGGGGCTTTATCATATTCAAAAACTCATGAAACTTTGCACGCGTGTCACACCTGGTGAAAATTTAAGTATTTTAATGGGCTCGGGCAAGGGCGCGCCCAAATGGCTCGCTAGCGCCCCCTAAACTGGAGCCCCACCGCTGTGTTTCACGTACATGAATGAAACTTCATACACATGTATATCATGTCCAGGCGCACAAAAAATCCTCTTGGAGCCATGCCCTAAACCCAACAGGAAGTCCGCCATTTTGAATTAATTATGCAAATTTGGCGATTTGCAGCCCTCACACTTTTTCTAATAACTCAGAGGTTTTAGACGTTATCATCTTCATATTTGCTTTGTCTAACCTACACCCCCAGGGGAATCTAAATCTCGAAAATGGTGAGTTTTTGCCAAAGGGGAGGGGTCCTTATGCCCCTTTGAACTTTGATCATTCGCCATGAAATTTTGATTGCCTCTCATTCATACCTACATGATCCAATGTGCATCAAACTTCTCCAGTAGGATGAGGGTGCCCCCCTGAACACATACATATGACAATATTTAATATCAGTCGCAGCGCCACCTAGTGGGAACAGGAAATGCCATATTTTACACTTGGAGGTCCAGCTCCAAGGTGGTTTAGCAGAACCATCTCAAATTTCACCTGGAAAGCCTTAAGAAGTTGGACTTACTGTGTTTTCAAAACTGTGACTTTTTGACAAAAGGGCGTGACCCTTATGGGACGGCAAAGTTCGATGATTCGCCATGAACACAAAACTGGCTGTAACTCAAAGCCAACTTGCCCAATCTGGCTCAAACTTCAGTGGTGTGATAAGCATGCTGCCCTGAACACACTCATATGCATAAAGTCCATAAACGGTAGAGCGCCGCCTAGTGGCAGCTCGGAATATCTTAAAATAGCAAGTTTTTTGAGTAGCCCCGGAGCTACGTTTTATCTACATGTATGAAAATGTACAGGCTTGTGTAGCATACTAAGACGTACAAAAAAGTCTCTTGGACCCATACCCCAAACCCTACAGGAAGTCGGCCATCTTCAATTGAAGGTGTCAATTTTTGCCATTTCCACGCCTGCTATTTGAACGAACTTGTCCTAGGGCATTTCACCCACTGACACCAAATTGGCTCCAGATCATCTACACAAGTAGCCCATCAAATATTGTGGAAATCTTTACAAAATATTAAACGGCCTTGTCACACCAGGCCATTAAATTTGGCCTTTGTTTTTCTCCCTCACCACCAAAATTGTTTGTGCACTTGTTCGCACATGCTTTGTCTGATCAGGCTGAAAATTTAATCACTCATGTACACACCCAGGCTGAATCCATAACTACAGATTCAAGACTGTAGGCGCAATAGCGCCCCCTACAGAAGCAAATGAAAATTTGTATGACCGTCCACAGAATTAGTTTTGCTCTGAAATACATGAAATATCTTTCACCATTCCTTACAAAATCCTCATCTATTTGATAAGCCTCCTGCCCTGAACACATTGATATGCATAAAGTCCATAAACGTTAGAGCGCCCCCTACTGGCAGCTTTAAATATCATAATATACCATGTTTTTTAGCTAGCCCCTGAGTTACATTTTATCTACAGCTCTGAAATTTTGCACACTCATGTAACATCCTAAGACATACAAAAAAGTCTCTTGGAGCCATACTCCAAACCCTACAGGAAGTCCAGCATCTTCAATTGAAAGTGTCAATTTTTGCCATTTTCAGGCCTGCTATTTGAATGAACTCCTCCTAGGGCATTTCACCCAGTGAGACCAAATTGGCTCCACATCATCTAGACAAACAGCCCATCAAAAAAGTCAATCAGACCCATGCCCTATTTTGCATGCTGGAGCCGTGACCACACCCCCAAATATTCCATTGCGTCTATGCCGAGAGCAAAAGATACCTTTTCCTATAAAAGAATTCAACTTTCTAGAGACCCATCACGATCACAAAACCTCCGAGTGCGGCACGAGTCGACGAGCGCCACAGGTCGACGCGCAGGGAGTGCGAGGGCCCGATATCACCGCTTGCGGTTTTAATTATTATTATTATTATTCAGTAAAATGAATTGGCTTTTTGGGGGCTTTATCATATTCAAAAACTCATGAAACTTTGCACATGCGTCACACCTGGTGAAAATTTAAGTATTTTAATGGCCTCGGCCAAGGGCCAGCCAAAATGCCTCAGTAGCGCCCCCTAAAGTTCAGCCCCACCGCTGGGTTTCACGTACATTTATGAAACTTACTACAGTTATGTATCACATCCAGACGCACAAAAAATCCTCTTGGAGCCATGCTCTAAACCCAACAGGAAGTCGGCCATTTTGACTCAAACATGCAAATTTGGCGATTTGCACCCTTCAGACTTTCTCTAATAACTCAAAGGGTTTAGAAGTTATCAACTTCAGATTTGGTATGTTTCATCTACACACCAAGGGGAATCTACATTTCAAAAATTGTGAGTTTTTGACACAGGGGTGTGGCCCTTATGCCCCCCTGAAATTTGATCATTCGCCATGACATTTTGATTGGCTCTCATTCATACCTACATACTCCAATCTGGATAAAACCATCTAGGTAGGATGAGTATCCACCCCTGAACATATACATATGGCAATATTTTATGACAATCGCAGCGCCACCTAGTGGTAACAGGAAATGTCATGTTTTACATTTTGAGGTCCAGCTCTACGGTGGTTGAGCAGAACTATCTCAAATTTCCCCTGGAAAGCCTTAAGGAGTTGGGCTTACACTGTTTTCAAAACTGTGAGCTTTTGCCAAAGGGCGTGACCCTGGCGGGACGGCAAATGTCGATATTTCACTGTGAAGACATAAATGGAAGTAACTCAAAGCCAAATTGCCCAATCTGGCTCAAACTTCAGTGATATGATAAGCCTCCTGACCTGAACACATTGATATGCATAAAGTCCATAAACGTTAGAGCGCCACCTAGTGGCAGCTCGAAATATCATAAAATAGCATGTTTTTTGGTTAGCCCCCGGAGCTACATTTCATCTACAGCTCTGAGATTTTGCAGACTCATGTAACATCCCAAGACGTACAAAAAAGTCTCTTGGACCCATACCCAAAACCCTACAGGAAGTCGGACATCTTCAATTGAAGGTGTCAATTTTTGCCATTTCCATGCCTGGTATTTGAACGAACTCCTCCTAGGGCATTTTACCCAGTGAGACCAAATTTGCTCCACATCATCTAGACAAGGAGCCCATCAGATATTGTGGAAATCTTTACGAAATATTAAACGGCCTTGTCACATCAGGCTATTGAAGTTGGCCTTCGTTTTTCTCCGTTGCCACCAAAAGTGTTTGTGCCCTCGTTTGCACATGCTTTTTCCAATCAGCCTGAAAATTGAATCACTCATGTACACAATGTTGCTGAATCCATAACTACAGACTCAAGACTGTAGGTGCAATAGCGCCCCCTACAGAAGGAAATGAAAATTTGTATGACCGTCCACAGAATTAGAATATCATAAAATAGCATGTTTTTTAGCTAGTCCCAGAGCTACATTTTATCTACAGCTCTGAAATTGTGCACACTCATGTAACATCCTAAGACGTACAAAAAAGTCTCTTGGACCCATACTCCCAACCCTACAGGAAGTCCGCCATCTTCAATTGAAGGTGTCAATTTTTGCCATTTTCAGGCCTGCTATTTGAATGAACTCCTCCTAGGGCATTTTACACAGTGAGACCAAATTTGCTCCACATCATCTAGACAAGGAGCCTATCAAATATTGTGGAAATTTTTACAAAATATTAAACGGTGTTGTCACACCAGGCCATTGAAGTTGGCCTTCATTTTTCTCAATCATGACCAAAATTGTTTGGGCACGTGTTCGTACATGCTTTGCCCAATCTGCCTGAAAATGTAATCACTCATGTACACAGCCACTCGGAACCCAAAACTATGGATTAAAGGCTATAGTTGCAAGAGCGCCCCCTACAGAAGCAAATGCAATTTTGTATAGCATCCACAAACTTAGTTTCTCGGAAATGTATGAAAATTTGTTTCAACATTCTTGACATCATCCTGATCAAAAAAGTCAATCAGACCCATGCCCTATTTTGCATGCTGGAGCCGTGACCCCACCCCCAAATATTCCATTGCGTCTATGCCGAGAGCAAAAGATATCTTTTCCTATAAAAGAATTCAACTTTCTACAGACCTTCTGTACACCATCACGATCACAAGACCTCCGAGTGCGGCACGGGTCGACGAGCGCCACGGGTCGACACGCAGGGAGTGCGAGGGCCCGATATCACCGCTTGCGGTTTTAATTTATAGATTATTTGTAGATTTATAGAACAAGTGTTTAAAAAAAATAACTAATGAAGATCTCTCAGTCTCATTGCAACAGGTTACCAGTGAAGAAAACACATTAGTTGTCAAAGGTAATGGAACTTGCAGACAATGACCAGTGGACTACAATGTTTCTATTCCAGTTCTGCTATTTTTAGTAGTCTGACTCATAATCACTTTCATATTTGTCGATCATGCACGGATTGTAGTTTATCAAAACTATGGTACTCCTAAAGGGGCCAGGATTTTGTGGTCTCAGGAGTATAATCAGCTTTTGTTTCTTGTAACACTAATTATTGTTTTTTTCCTATAATTTGGCATGATGTCTAAGAAAAGAAACACCATGAATTCAACTAGAAGACCACAGACAATAATTCTACAGTGAGCTGAGCTAAGAGTATGTAAGGTCAAGAAGAGACGGTGTTGTGAGCATGACCTCAGACCCCAAAAGTTACCACATTTTGGTTAAAGATTTTGTCCATAACAATAACAATACAACAAGCATGATAGTTTAATTTTATCTTTATTTTTCCTTTGTTTGTTTTGTTGCTAGACTGCACTAGAAGGTGTCTAAATTTATGTACAATAAACTTATACAAGTTGAAAAAAATCTAAATAGAAAGTAGATAGACGTAAAATAGTCAGAGCCACTCTTACTGAAAAGGCAGTTTAATTTTTTTTCTTTTTTGGTTTTCCCTTTTCCTCATAGTGGCCCAGAATACTAGAATCAGATCACATAAAGTGTGGGTATATATATTGATTTCAAAATGACACATTTGCAGATTGTGTCAGTTTTCAAATAGAGAGCAGATTGTTAGTATATGATGTAGGACAGATTAAATCCAATTAGCTTTTTTTTTTTTTTTCCAATAATTGGGACAAAAATATCTGTAATTTCAGCCATATAATTGTTCTAAATGCTCCTGTTCAGGGTCAAACCTGTCAGCCAAAGTTGCTCCAGCTGTGCTGTGAAATGCTCAGATTGTTCCTGTGATTCTTCAAAACAGGCACAGAGACAAAACCTTGGGAGAGCAGTAGTGCATGATAGAAATAGTTGATGATAACTGTGGAGTGAAAGGAAGAGAAACAGATTTGCTTCACCAAGCAATAAGCTGAAATCATTTCGAATAAGCAAAGTTGTCCAGGGTTGTTGTTAACTTAGGGCAGGATGTGAATAATGCCAGTTCTTTTACGTTATGCTAAAATTTACCATATTTTTCGGACTATAAGTCGCTCCGGAGTATAAGTCGCACCAGCCAAAAAAATGCATAATAAAGAAGAAAAAAACATATATAAGTCGCACTGGAGTATAAGTCACATTTTTCTTTTGGGGGCGGGTTATTTGATAGAATCTGAGACCCAGAGCAGAAATTCCATCTTGAAAGGCAATTTAAAATAATAATGGATTAAAGAACAGGGCAAACGCGGCTACGCCTACGTTATGCTAACGTAACACATTCAGCTACATGACGCACAACGAACTGAGTATGTGTTTGGTATGTTAACGTAACATTAACAGTTATTCAGATAACATAGCATAAAGAACATACTAACAAGTTAACCAAACCATCAATCCATTGAATTCTTCATCCTCGGTGCTGCTTCCTCTTCTGTGTCGCTTTCGTCAGATTCGTCGTCAGTTGCAGTTCCAATTATTCCAGCCTTTCTGAATCCCAACAGGATGGCTTCTGTTGCCATTGATCTATCCAATGACTTCCAGAAAAGTTGGGTGGTGCATTCTCCCAGTTGCCGTGAAGCTGTGCTCTCCATCCATCATCCACTGCTCCCACAGGTTACTGCCTTAAAGCTCCGGTACACGGAGAGGTCAAGTGGCTGGAGTATTTTGGTTAATGTCTTAATAATTTCACATAAGATAAGATAAGATAAGATAGTGTTTATTTGTCACATGCACAGTTATACACAGTACAATGCACAGTGAAATGTATTTTGTACCTGCAACCATATATACACACACATATAAATAAGAAGAATAAAAAAAAAAAAAGTAATTCACACTATACACTATACTCTATATACTATACACTATACACACTTTTTAAATTATAATATTTACATTGTGCAATAATGGTCCAGTTAGGGCTCAGAGTTGAGCAGACGGATGGCTTGTGGGTAAAAACTCTTCTTCAACCTTTCAGTCTTAGCCCTCAGGCAGCGGTAACGCCGGCCTGATGGGAGCAGGGAGAAGAGAGAGTGTCCGGGGTGGCTGGGCTGTTTTAGGATCTTCATGGCCCTCAGCCTGCACTGCTTGGTGTAAATGTCCTGCAGGTTGGGGAGGGTGGTTCTGATGGTCCGTTCAGCTGAACGAACCACCCTTTTTAGGGCCATGAAGTCCTGCTTGGTGCAGTTTCCCATCCAGGTGGTGATGCTCCCACGCATGATGCTCTCGATGGTGCAGGTGTAAAAGTTCCTGAGCACCTTGAGTGGGAGCTTGAAGTCTCTCAGCCGCCTGAGGAGGTAGAGACGCTGTCTGGCCTGCTTCACAGTGATGTTTATGTGATGAGTCCAGGACAGGTCCTGTGAGATGGTCACTCCCAGGTATTTGAAAGTGTCCACTCTTTCCACCTCAGCACCACTGATGACAAGTGGATGGTAGTCCCTCTGCTGCTTCCTGCTGAAGTCCACGATCAGTTCCTTCGTTTTGCTGACGTTGAGCAGGAGGTGGTTCTCCCGGCACCAGTTCTCCAGGCGGGAGACCTCTCTCCTGTAGGCTGTCTCCTCATTGTGAGAGATTAGTCCCACAACAGCAGTGTCGTCAAGTCGCTCCGGAGTATAGGTCGCACCCCCAGCCAAACTATGAAAAAAAGTGCGACTTATAGTCCGGAAAATACGGTAATTAGTATTGCTATTGTGTGGGTTTTACCTTATGGCATAAAGTGTCTTGGGGTGACTGGTTGTTGTGATTCGATGCTAAATAAATACATAAAAAATGAAAATTTGTGGGGATGAACAAAACTTTATGTTACATAATAACAGGGTAATTCAGGAAATGAGTTACCAGAACTTTGTCAGTGATTTTATACATTTACTTGTTGCAATTTAAGCTCAAAGAGTTATGTGAATGAACTTCCTTAAATAACTGAAACAGCATTTCTTTATCATGGAGAAAAACTTTGATATGGAGTTGCACTTTTTTTTTTTATATTGAGATATTGTAGGGTTTAAATGCACAGTTAAAAGGGTCCTTACCATTTCAGGAAAGGGTTTTTCACCAATCTGGTCATTTAGAGTCAGTGTGGTCCAATGAGTTTAAAATCCCTGGGATTGTCCAAGGTATCAGTAAAAGTATAGACTGGTGTGAGCTTTAGCATGTTTTCTTTCCCATCAGTGCTGACTTAAAGTCTGTATCAAATATTGATTTTAGAGCATTACTTTTTTTATATTTTTATCTGATTAGTTTGAATCAACTCTACTGAATCTACTGAAATAGATTTTTGTTACACGCAGGAGCTCCAAACACATGCAATGAAGACCCGCTTACATTCACAGACATAATGTCTCTCATTAGTGTTCTGCTTAAAGGCATTTGACAACTAACTCTGGGTGCATGAAAACAGGTTCACTTTTGGTGGATTGATCCTAAACTGAGTAAAACTAGTGGCATATTAAAACTGTAAGATGATTTCTCAGCATGATAAACAAAGAAAGTGATTTACCAATTAAAGCCATTGAATAAATAGATCTCTAAAATATATTTGTGGGCATTTTGGTGTCCTGTTAAACTATAGTTTTAGCTGTTTGTGAAAATTTAATTATTGGCCCATAAGGCCTGCAGTTCATGACCCAATTTGTTTAATTGACAGGGAAAAATTGGAACTTTCTTTCACTGGACTTTTTTCCACAGGTACCTGAGATCACACCTGAGATATTATGTGTCTTTCACAGGAAAATAATGAGGATGACCTCCATATGTGAACAGAGGTGTGGGAATACATCTCGAGTGATAAATCGCTGATTACTGTGGTTTGAACATCTATGGGTTCAGTAAACAGAAGCACTGCCAGAACTGATGTGTTGGAGACTGAAGGCTGTATATTTAACTGCTACCTGTGCACTGATCCAGTTGATAACTTATTTTTATGTTTGGAACAAGAGTTTCATAGAGTTGGACGTTGATTTGACACTAAGATAGATGCAATCAACATCTATCTAATGACAATGAGGCCAAAAATTAGATAGTAACTGAATCAGAGTCACTGTTTGCCATGTGGGCCAATTTAGATGAAGAATCTAGATTAGACTGATTTTAAAAGCTAATACCCTTCACAAGAGCATCACTGACATACAGAAGACAAGATCAATTATTGATATCAATAATCATAGGTCACTAGCTTATGGGGATGTGAAATAACTAGATAGAAGATAGAAGCGAGAGTCTTGTTGTGGATGTGCAGAACACTTCTCAGTCAGGAAAAATCCACCAGCATCAAAGTCCACCTGAGAAGCGCACACAAGGCAGCTACGGAAACCGCTCTGATCCTCTGATCTTGTTGGATCCATGCAGATTAACCTGTTCAGTTCTTGTGCGTTTCCGGCTACTTTATTAGTCAGATAATAACAATCAGGAATAATGATCAAAGCATCAATAAAAGGACTCAGAAATGTCAGCAAATTCCTGGCGGGAGACTGATGAAACTATCGGAATGGATGTGAGGAAATGAAGAAAGTGAAAAAACAGGGACAAATATGTTTGCAGCCAAAAAACTGAGCACAAAGAGCGAGGACCAAAAGAAGTCCCAGCCTGCACCGCATATAAAACACCAGCACACGACCACAAGGTAATTAACACACAATCCAGCTACACAAGCATACATGTAAATGTGGACATGAGGATCGACCACTTCCATAGGTTGTGTACAGAGGCCACAAAGACCCTGCAAGTTTAATTAGGAGCATCTAACCAAGCTAGCTCCAAAACAGAAGTAGCTTCAGGTGGTGAGAACATCAGGATGCAGCTGGATTTGAATTTTAAATTCTTCAAAGAGTTTGTTTTTGTCAAAAACCACATGTAGCTGTTGTTAATCTACTGCACTGTGTCACTCCTCTGACCTGCAGGGGCGGTGCTTCCTGCAGGCAGAGGTGGGCCTTGATTAATTGGAGCCACCTGGGCTCACTAATATAAGCAGGGATCCACTAACTATTCTCCCCTCTGTGCTCCTCCAGGTAATTTTGGTTTGTCTTTTGTTCTGGTTTGTTTTGGGTTTGGGTTGCCATATTCATTCAGGTTTGCACATACATGTCCATGCACTCATACATTGCATACACTGGACATAATGACATACTCACATCTCATATTTATCTTTCTTTTGTTTTGCTTAAGTTTCAATAAAACAAATTTATTGGCCTATACCTTTGTCTCCCCTCATTCTTAGTTACCGGCCGTGAGCCACCCTGTGACAACTGACACTGAAGTTTATTGGGAATTTATTGTAGAGTTCACTGAGTTTTGAAGTTCATATTTTTCTTTGTTTCTCCCTGTTGATGTTCATGTGTGTCCTTAATGTTACACACATTTAGCATGTAGTGCTGCTGTCTGTGAACAGTTGGTTCTTGAATATATTTCTTTTAAAGGTATCTTTTGAGTTTTCATTACACAATAGTCACTTACTTCTTGAAAAGACACTGTCTCGAGTTTATGGTCATTTGAAGAATTTTGTGAGAAGAACGGGCTTAATAGACAGAACGTGTTTTTTTTTTTTTTTTTTTTTTTTTTTCCTCGTTCGCTTCCTGATCCACACTCCAGTCCAGTAGATGGCGGTAATGCACCTCTAAGCTGGTTTGCCAACCGCCAGTAAACCCACAAGAAGAAGGTTACGCCTATGTTACCGCATGGGCCGGAGAGGGGATTTCCGGATACTGCGAGACTTTCCTGTAAATCACCAATGCAAGAAGCAAAACTCTACTACAAAACCAAACTTATCTTAGGTTAAGCTGTTAACTTTTAACAACACCTGATGTCCGATATATAATAACAATAAAAATGCTGAAGAAAAATTAAGCGAAGGATGTTAAAATCAGCTTTATCTACGTTTCTCTTGTCCTGTTTGCTGGGACATCTGGACTGTACAGGTAAGCCGTATGTACCTGTGTGTATTAATTTGTTTGTTCAACCTAGCGAGGGACACAGAAAGGGTCACGGGGAGAGATTTTTGAAGTTACTGTACTCGATCACTCTACAACTTATAAGTGTTTGTTTCTTCGTCACAGCGAAAAATGTCTGATCGGTTTCATTTCCTCATTGTAACTCGGTGTGTCGATGTAGAGTAAATGTAGGTAAGCAGATAATGGCGGAAGGGTGAAATAGAACAAAAGTTACACATTAAATCTCTTCAAAATCTCTGAGCGATCTTCACAGTTTAATCTTAATTTCATGTAATCGGTGCGCAGTGTTGCCACCTTCTATGTCTGTTTGTATTAGAAGTCGCTAAAGGGACGGGACTCCCCTTGGAAACTGCTTCACAGCAAACAGCAAATTAGATTAATAGAGTGAATTTTATTTATGGATTTTTCTTCACCCAGTTAAACTGGGAGGAATTGATAGGTCAGCATGAAACAAAAAGTGAAACTGATAGATAACATGATCTGACTTTAAGATGAGTCACACCAACATTTCATTTCATTTTTTATTTTATTTCATTTAATGATTCATTAACAGTAGCAAATAAACAGTAAAGGTTAATTCTCACAAATTGAATAAGCAAAGTTTGGACATGATGCCCTCAAAGTTTGGGGGAATAATTGTCAATCTGTTACTATATTTAGTTTCACTTATATATGCATTTTAGGTGCTTTACTCAAGTCATGATTTTCATCATATATTCAATTCAGTTTTCTTTATATAGCACCAAATCACAACAGTCACCTCAAGGCGTGAGTTTGCATGTTCTTGCTATGATCATATCAGTGTGCTGCTTTATATAAATCAGCTGATCAGATTAGATCTGACCCCTTCAAAAACGTAAATTAATTATAAACATCAATAATCAAACACACTGGCATGAAATACATTTTTATTTATCTGCTAAATATTCAGCCTGTTAGGGCTTCACCTCTGCACATATTCAGTCAGATAAAACCTTCACTCATCACATTTGGTTTCAGGATTGTAGCAGCAAAAACACTCAGCTCAAGCCTTCATAACAACTTCACAAACCAACAGGTGCATCGGGAAGGCTGCCCATCTTGTCTACAGTCTTTGAGCAGAAAACATCTGGTCAATTTTGAGGAGGATTCAGTCAAACATCATACAGACTTTGCACCTGCGAGCAGTTAATGTCAGCTCATGCTGAGAGGAGCATTTACATTCTCATACGCTGCTCACCCACATTATGTCAAAAAGTTCAAGGCTGCAGTGCAGGGACTACATTAAGGTTATGTTTTCTCAAAAGATAAACTAAATAATTAACACAGCTAAAAAAAAAAAAATCTACCTAAAAATCAATTTTCAGACTGTGTGGTGAAGCACTCGGAAAGTTGAAAATCAGGTGACTCAGTGTGTCTGTGATCAGAGGTGAAGCAGCTTCCTGTTTTTGAATTTTGGGAGTTTGTCTTATACAATAATTTCAGTTCTTACAGAGCATAACATGAGGCTTGGTGTGGAAATTTTAGTGCATTAATCAAAAGGTTTACAGCTGGAATTATATTTTGAAAATGTATTCTTTCAAGAAGGAATTAAGTCAGTACAGAGCACGGAGCAATGCAATGAGGAAATTCAAAGAAACAAAGCACACAGACCTTACCTGAACAAAATCTTAGAGCATCACATTACTTTGTTCAGCCCCTTTCCAGTCATCCTAAACACACACAGTTCAACAAGATATATGCAGCAGTTTGGACAAACAGGTCTCACTGGTACCAAGACAGAAACCAGGACCCCCTCTGTCTCACATGCCCACATCTCTATGAAGTCCAAAGTCAAAAGGTCAAACATCCCATAAAGTATGAGAGTGGAAAAAGCTGAACCCTTGGATATAACAAAATAACACTCAGCTCGAGGCTTCAAAAAATGGACTTCACCAACCACTGAGTGATGTCAGAGGTTCTGAACATCTTTCATATAGTCTGTTTTAACCAGAAATCTTTTACTTAAAGGCAAAGTGAGTGAAGAAGTTCATAGAGAGACATCTTTATGCACAGCAGCTGCTGCACTTTTTCATTCTACCAGACTCAGTATTAGCAACATTAGCAATTTAACAGAAGCAGCATGGAGAATTTTTTTTCTCTCTGCATCATCTCATCATCTTTTCTGTGGTGAATTCAGTTTAAGGTGGAAATACTGTTTGAATTGTTAACAATATTTTATTTGTAATTTTATCTTCTATTTTCTGTCTCTCCCTTTCTTTATTTTTTAAAGATAATAAACAGGAAACAGTCAAACGTGGAGAAAATGCCACTCTGCAGTGCAACGGTACCAGAGGTGCTGCTGTCATAATGTTAAGGTGGAGGAAATCTGACCTTCAGTCAGAGCTGGGAAACACAAACAAACAGCTTTATGTTTTTTACATCAAGCACAACCGCACTTATGAAAACTTCCAGCTTCCATCTTTTAAAGGTCGAGTGCAGCTCAGAGATCCACAGATGAAAGATGGAGACCTCTCTGTGATTATCAAAAATGTCTCCATGAATGATGCTGGAATATATGAATGTTATGCTGGATATGATAAAGAGGACCCTCAGCTTATGCGCAGCACCAACCTGACAGTTGAAGAACCAGGTGAGTCTGAAGTTGAGTTGCTTCCTGGTTGTTGATGTTTGTTTCTAAAGATGTTGTTGATGAGACTTTGTAGAAAGCAGCTGGTCTGAGTGATGTGATCAGAGTGCAGTAGATAATGTCTGACAGCAGTTTGAAGAGGAAATGGATTCTGTTCTGTTCTTCACTCATCACCTACCTGACAGCTGACACCTCACACCTGTTTCTACCTGCAGGTCAACAAGGAGGACAAAGTCAGGATGGAGGGAAGGAGGATGGAGGAGAGAAAAGTGGTTCTGTTGGTCTGAACGTTGGTCTGTCAGTTTTTGCTGTGCTTCTTGTTGTTGTTGGTGTTGTTGTTGGTTTTATGATCTACAGAAAACATAGAAATCAATCAAATCCAGATTATCAGTCTCCTCCAGCTCAGGGCATTGGACTGCCTGAAGTGTCTTCATAACTGAACTGTGAGTCCTGCTGCTGTTCCAGGTTCTCAGCAGCCAGTTCAACATTCACAGTAACTGAAGGTCAGAGTTCACAGTGAAAATTAAATGATGTGAGATGGAGTGAAAGTGGAATTTGGCAGCAACACTAAGCTCTGTTTTTCTTTGTGATTATCTGATCTCACTGCTCATCATACCAGCAAATGTCCTCATTCATTAATAATTATGAACCCAGATCTGCTTCTGTGTTCATACAGTTATTTTATTACCTTATAGATGATTTCATGAACACTACATTTTACAACTAAATATATTTTCTTGGTCATCAGTGCACCTGCTGCCAATTTTTTTATTTTTTTTTTCCAGTCACTGACACAGCTTCTGTAAATATTATATATAAATAAGTATGTCTCTGGTTGGAGAAAAAAAAAGGGCATCTGGACTTCTTTTTGTTTCTTGAAGACGTTTCACCTCTCATTCGAAATGGTACTTCAGTTCTTAAGTGAAGAAGCCTTTCGGATGAGAGGTGAAACCTACACAGACAGATAAATATACCGCTCTGAATGTTATATTTCTGTTATTGCATTCACATTGCCAATTATGAAATTTTTGTAACATTTATTTAATTTTTCAGACCAAAAAAGGAGCTAAAACCACGCTTTAAATACTGCTGAGCACAGAGGTCACTCTCTCTGTTTGGGTGCCGAATATATGCCTGAGGTCAGAACCGGCTCAGAGGATGTTTGAAACATGTGAAAGTTGTAAATGAGACATAGATGTTTTATAATGAAGAACTGATCACATCACAAGAGTCTGAACTATAAATTTAATCTGGGCCAAAGCTCTGAATCACTGATTGATTAGGTAAACCTGATCGATGGATCATAGATTTACTTACGTGTTTTTTACTATAGTTTTTCATTAAATAGTAGAAAGCAGTTATGAAATGTGAACATTTTCAGTACATGAACTTCTTCATATGATAAGAAAGGGAGCAATTTGGAGGTGTTTTTATAGAGTTTTATACGCGTTATTAGACAATAATTTTATTGGTGGAAAACATCTGTTGATGCAATAATGATGAAATAATTAGATTACAAATCCTGACTTTGAGTTAAAACAAAAAAGAAGAAAAATGATAACCCGACATGTAAAATATGTGACTTTATGACCAGATCTGTCATCATCTCTTAACCTCCTGAGACCTCAGCTCGTGATTGTGATGCATTTTCAAATTCTTCTAGATATTTGTGATTAGATGGACCTGATATGTATATAAACTAAGTTTCCTCTTTGAACAGGAAGTTGTATTTTGTCACATGGTTTTTACATACTTTTATGGAACAAAAAATGTCCTCAGATGTGGACAATGGGCTTATTTTATAGCATAACACAACAGAAACAAAATGACTTGACAAAGTATAAAACACTGTTGAGCAGAATGAAGTATAAGGTGCAGCAAAGCCAAAATGTAATGTCCCCATATGTGGACGCAGGGTCTCTGGAGGTTAAGGTTTAACCTGTGAGTGTGTAGTGTCTGATGTAGGTTGTGTACAGTCTGTGTGGGGTTGTTGGGTGCAGTGCAGGTTGCACTGGAGGAGTTCACGGAGCTGATGACTGTGAACTAAAAGTATTTAATGGTGTGAAATGAAATCTGAGGTGTTTTTGTGCTCCTGAAGCTGCTGCTCAAAGACGTCTCAGGGAGTTTATAAAGTGTGTGGAAGCGGTCACATTTCCCTCTGATTCAGCACAATAAAAAAATATGAAGTTTCACTTTCAGATGATGAAACTGATTCAGGGAGCTTCAGGTTAAACAGGATTTTAAGAGCTGCTGTTTCACCTGTTTAGAAGATCTTCGTATTGCAGCTTCTGTTCTTTTCTGCTGTTTGTAAATGTGTTTTTCTTTTGTAAATAAAGTTTTAACATGTATTTGTACTGCATGTGTCTTGTTCATTCTTTTTTCAGTCTGTATTTGTTACGACACAATGAGCAGTCAGCACAGGGACAGAAAACTCTGAACCAGCTACAGCACCTCTCAAGTGCTGATACGTATCAACTAAAGTTTTTATGATATTAATTTTCTTTCTTATGTCAGTGTTTTATCATATGGGTCTGCTGTTTTTATCTCTGGTACTTCTCTATTCAGGAATTCCTGTTGGCAGCCACAGTCAACGTGTATCTACACAAAGTTTGAAGAATCAGAGGATAAATCTTTAATTCAGGCCAGAAATCTTGGCTTTTTAAAGCCACTCAATCACAAATTCAGTCCATTATCAGCACAAAAATACAATAAAGTGTGATACCGAAAAAAATCTTTGAAACTTTTATCTTCTTTTCATCTTTAAAAAAGCTATATTTTAATAATTAATTAACTAAAGCCACGTTTTGCAAGTTATACAGGACATGTTTATTTTTAATCATTGTCAGTTTGGTTAACACAACCTTGCTGATGAGATGTGCCTTTAAGCTGTACGCTGCCTGTATTGAAATCTAATTTTTGTTTTCTAATCTGCCATCTACACAAAATATTAGAATAATTAAGAAAACTTAAATTACACTGAAACTCATATTAACCTGCATTGAAAAAAGTGAATGTAAAAGAATAATTAGAAAATACACAACTATACCAACCGTGGATCTCAGTAACAACAAACAAGTGGGACATGTTACTCTGATTCTTAAATCACTGCACTGGCTTTTTGTGTGTAACTGCATTTGAGTCAAGGCTGAAATCTTTACTATCCAAAGTCTGCAACCTCTTCTTAAACTTTCATTATTTTCACTCTTATCTTTAGTTCTAATGTTAAATCATATGTAATTTGGTTGTGATGTTTTATTTGTTCTTGATGTTGTATTTCTCCTTCTCTCTGTTCCTCTGTAAAGCACTCTGAATGCTCCTGTGTCTGCTCTATAGTGCTCACAGCATCACAAAAAGAACTCTGTCTTGACTCATGGTGGCCTTATTTTTGCTTTGGCGTCAAAACATGCAGTGATGTTGCTCCCCACTGTGCTGCAGCCTGTGACTGTGCTCCTTTTATTCTCTGATTTCATCCCCACAAAAATAAAATAAAGCACATCCAAATGTCTTTGGATGTGCTTTAAATCCATGCACTTATATGTGAGTCCTGATACCAAGGAAACAACCACCAAACGACACCCCTGATGGAGCCAGTACTGCCAATAACTGAATATTGTTGGAGTTTTCTTTGCAGCCACTGTTCCAGTTGTCCTTGTTTGCAGATATCAGAGTACTTTAATGGTGGGTTTCTGGACAACAGCCTCACTTTTGTTGAATGGGACTCATCCAGGTGAGTTTGTAAAGAAGCCCCTGTTTTTTTTTTTTTGGAACTTCACTGTTCAGTCATGTGATTGTGGCCTAGCTGTGGTTTGTGATATTTTTTGATATTTGCTGACCTGGTTCAGGGTTTGGTTGTCCATCCATCCATTCACTTCCGCTTATCCTGTTCAGGGTTGCGGGGGGACTGGAGCCTATCCCAGCTGTCACAGGGTAAGAGGCAGGGTACACCCTGTACAGGTCACCAGCCTGTCGCAGGGCCAACACAGAGAGACAGACAACCACTCACAGTCACATTCACACCTATAAGTAATTTACAGTCACCAGTTAACCTAACCCCAGTAACTGCATGTGTTTGAACTGTGGGAGGAAACCCACACAGACACGGGGAGAACATGCCAACTCCACACAGATTCCTGGGCCAAGGGGGAATCAAACCCAGACCTTCTAAATATCATTCTAGCTGTGAGACAGTAGTGATAAATACGTTGCTAATGTACTTAAGTAGATTTTTCAGGTATATATACTTGATGATTTATTTTTCTGACGACTTTTACTCCCTACATTTTTACACAAGTATCTGTACTTTGTACTTCTTACATTTTCAAACAGACTCGTTACTTTAGGTTTAACATCTGAGAAACGTTTTTATTTCCGGTCAGTGCGCCTTGAAACATTAAACGATCTGAACCTAAATGAAGGAACAATAGCACATAACAGACAACTGTACTGGGCGTTTCTTCTATCACTGCGGCTTATTGCATACAAAAAGATCAAAGAAGCAAAACCATATAATTTATTTATGAATTATAGCACTGAACTCAGGGGTTACAGTGGGCTGGACTGAGGGCAGATGTCCATAAGTTGTGCTCACGGTACTTCCAGCATCTTAGCTAGCACTACTGAAGAGGAGCGAAAATAAAGACAGTAACGTGTGGCAGGTAAATGCAACATTTCTAAATGCTCAACAAATATCAGCAAACACACAAAGTGTGTGCAGTTTGTCACACAGTGTGTCTGCTAGCTAAAAGAAGAGCTGCTGTATTGCAGGGAGAGCAAAGAGAGAGAAGTTCACTCAGAGATGGAGAAAGAGGACAGGAGAGGAAGAAGAGGTTAGAATTAAAGATAAGGACTTTGTGTAATTCAAAGATTGTATGAAAATACTGCAGTTTAGTGCGTAATAAACAGGTTAGTTTGTTGTACTGTATTTACAGCAAAGCTCTGTGTTGGTGCACAGAGGCTGCGTTCATGGTCAGAGTTACAGGTTACATCAGTGCAGCAGAGATGAGTTTGAATCAAAGCTGCTGATGCTGAGATTCATTCACCGAATCCAACATTTCTACAGCCTGACACTTTTACTTTCTTACTTTGAATACATTTCAGAGCCTGTACTTTTTTACTTTTACTAAAGTAAAGTTGAGCCAATACTTCAACTTTTACCTTTACCCAGTGGCATGCAGTCAGGGGAAGCAGGTGAGGCAGTGCCTCCCCTGTAATCTTGACAAGCAGTGGTGCAAAAAGTGGGTATGCACTAATGCATAGGGGCGCCAAAGTGATGCAGGAAAGGTATTTCTCTAGTTGGCATTTTCTTTATTTAACAGCTGTGCATTTAATATGATCAATAACAGAGGCATGGCGCTGATTAGGCGGCCCTGTGCTCCTTCACCTCCCTGCCTCTGACAGCCCCCCCTCCACCCACACACACACACCAGGCCCGGTTCTAACCCACTGTAGCTGGGTGGGCACTAAGAGTTATTTGTTGTGGGTCATGAGTAATGTTACCAGTTGAATCTTTAATAAAATAAATATGTTTTTTTTCTTTGTTTAGTTTCAACTGGTTGGTCTATGCCAGAGTGCTGGAAAAGGAGGGTCCGCCCATTACTCAAACCTCCATGCTCCCTCGATGCTTCGCAGGAATTCACAGTAATAATTAAAATAAAAATCACATATCAGAAAAAAAAGGACCAAACCTATATTGTACACTTACAAATCTACCTGGCAAATGTGTTTAGTTTTAGTCTTCAACCAGGTGGAGGATGTCTTTTGGCATATATTAGTATTGAGTGTCTATTTCTTTTCAGTAATCCTTTGTGATTAAGACATTGTACAGTCAAAAAAAAAAAAAAAAGACTGACCAGTTGATGCAGGTTTAATCTGATCTGAAATTAATCCAAAAAAAAAATGGATGAACTGGATGCATGCACAAACAGATACAACATGGATCCCAGCAAGCATGCACCGGGTTTAAGTGAAAATATGTCTGAAAACATATTTTACAGAAAAAAACAATAGTCAAAACAACCCCCTATGAATGAGCACGTGCTAACAGTGGGAAGGAAAAACTCCATGGTTCAGGGTCACCTGATCCAGCCCTAACTATAAGCTTGATCAAAAAGGAAAGTTTTAAGCCTAATCTTAAAAACAGAGAGGGTGTCTGTCTCCCGAATCCAAGCTGGGAGCTGGTTCCACAGAAGAGGCGCCTGAAAGCTGAAGGCTCTGCCTCCCATTCTACTCTTAAGTATCCGAGGAACCACAAGTAAGCCAGCAGTCTGAGAGCGAAGTGCTCTGTTGGGGTGATATGGGACTATGAGGTCTTTGAGATAAGATGGGGCCTGATTATTCAAGACCTTGTAGGTGAGGAGAAGAATTTTAAATTCTATTCTAGATTTAACAGGGAGCCAATGAAGAGAAGCCAATCTAGGAGAAATATTATGTCCAAATAACTCAATTTTAGTTTCATCATTGTCCAAATGTGCTTTAGCATAAATCAAGCAACTCTGTTTGTGGTGTGTGCAGAAAAGGCTTCTTCTGCATTACTCTCCCATACAGCCTCTCCTTGTGCAAAGTGCGCTCAATAGTTGAACAATGCTCAGTGACACCATCAGCAGCAAGATGATGTTGGAGGTCTTAAGCTGCTCTGAGGGTTGACTATGACTGTTCTCACCATCCTTCTCCTCTGCCTATCTGAGAACTATCTTTTCCTTGGCCTGCCACTTCGGGCCTTAACTAGAACTGTGCCTGTGGTCTTCCATTTCCTCACCATGTTCCTCACTGTGGAAACTGAAAGCTGAAATCTCTGAGAGAACTTTTTGGATCCTTCCCCTAAACCATGATGTTGAACAATCTTTGTTCTCATGTCATTTGAGAGTTGTTTTGAGGCTCCCATGTTGCCACTCTTCAGAGAAGACGCAAAGAGGAGAAACACTTGCAATTGGCTCATTAACCCTTTCTCATAATTGGATTCACCTGTGAATGAAGGTCAGGGGTCACTGAGCTTCCAAAAGAAATTTTCTCTTCCAATAATTAGTGCTACCAAAAAGTTTGGTTACACTACAAATTCATTTCAATTCAATTTTATGTCTTAGAAATATTTTTAAAAGTTTCTCATCATGTAGCTGGTTGATTCATTCCTAATAAAGCTTTTTGTGTATCATGTATCATGTATGCATGTTTGTGCCTAATTTGTTCTTTACTGAATGTGTTTTTTTTTTTCTCTAGGACATCAAAAGTTATTTAACCTGAATCTTTCTGACCTTTGAACCAGTTGATGCTTTGATGCTAATTCTCTGGAAGAATCAGCAGCCTGAGGTCATGTTTTTTGTTTTTGTTTGTTTATTTCACCCCCCCCTCTCTCTCTGGAGCCAGAGGTGAACTTATTTTAAAGAGGGCGCAGATATCAGCTAACACTTGTGAGCTTGGTTATCAAGCTGCATTCATAGACTGTATGGGAGTCACAGACTCAGTTCCAGCTGATTAGTGCATGTAAACACTACACTGCTGAGAAAAGGAGCCACAGCTCTGCCTGTCCACCAGATGGAGCTACGGCTCTTCATACTGGTGCATGGAGTCATTATTCTCACTGCAGCTTATCTCTGTACTAAACATTGTTCCGACTAATAATAATTATTCCTCATAAGTATTATACAGCATGTTGCACATCTATACATCATATCTAACACATATACAGAGACAGACCTTCAGTCTGTGCTCCCCTGATTGCAGCACAGGATCCTCCTCAAAGTTTCCCACATCAGTGCAGGAAATCATTCAAACCAAGTAAGTCAGAGACGTTTGGATCAACCTTCAGCTGCTTTATATGAACCACACAGACAGGATTCTAACATAGCTCTCCCTCTCCTCTCTATAATAAAAGTGAAGATTGTTCAGTGTAAAACATCAAATACAAACATCCTGCAACCATTAAATGTCTGCTGTTTTCTGTGTGTGTGTGTGTGTGTGTGTAACAAGTCAAATTTTTCATCTGACACCTTTATTTAAAGAAAAAAAGAAAACCAAGTGACAACAAATGTTTATTAATCCATCAGAGAAGCAAGAAAAATCCATGAAATATAAAAGAATCTCTTTAACATGTGGATGTTCTCTGGTCTGAGGTGCTGCGAGACCAGCAGTAAGAATCTGAATAAAAACACAGATCAAACAACAAACAAGTTACCAAACATCAAACACCTCCTCCCTGACAGAGGGTGGAGACGTGCAGGATGCAGCGTGTCTGCAACCCTGAAGAGTCAGGAAGAACATTTGTTAACTCTTCTGTGGTTTTCAATCATCACCACGATGAGGGTTAAAACAATGTTTGGTTGTTTGGTTCCTGCTGATGGACTCGTTTTGTAGTGATGTGAGTGTGTGGTCCATATGTGGGTAATGTGTTGAAATATTCTTGTGTCAATACTTTAAAGAAGTTATCAGGTAATATTTAACCAGAGGTTTGTTTGTTTGTTTGTTTGTTTGTTGCTGTTGGTGTCAGTGACCAACATCAGCTTCAACCAACCATCAGCTTTGCAGCCTGCAAAGCGTTCAATATATACAAGTGTCTGTATTTCATTATTATTTGGTGGGTTTGACGTTAATTTGCTCCTCTGTTTGTTTGTGTGTAGTCAGACCCACTGCTGTATTTATTCATTTTTATTCTTTGCATATTTGTTTGTGTTTTACTCTTTATAGATATGTGTGTCATTAAAGTGCTGCTGTTATTTTGTCCTGTGTGGCGACTAATTTCTCAGACTACAATAAATTCAGACTTGAGGATCTGTTTCTTGTTAATGATGTTTGCTGTACCATCACTCTACCCTGCAAAATGAAGTCAATAAAAGCCCCAAATTACCACAGTATTCAATATGCCATTGTGGTGGATGCAAAAGTCTGACCACATGTTTTCTACCCCAACACCCAGCATGTGACTGGAATAATTTTTCTTCCTGCTCTTGGTGGAGACGGACGCATTTTTCTCTTCTCCCCAGCCTTCCCTATCTACCCCTGCTTTTTGCTGCTTCACTGCTTAGAGCGTCCCTTTACACATCCCCGAACTGGAATTTAAATTATGGATCTGGTCAGCTGGTCTCTCAATACTATTGATGGCCAAATTCTCATCATGAGAGATTGGGCCCTCCTGCAGGCCCACCACCCGCAGGAGGTGTCGTAGGGGTCGGGTGCAATGTGTGTCGGGCGGTGGCCGAGGGCGGAGGCCCTGGCGGACCGATCCCCGGCTATCGAAACTGGCTGTTGGGACATGGAATGTCACCTCTCTGGTGGGGAAGGAGCCTGAGCTAGTGCGTGAGGTTGAGAGATACCAGCTAGACATAGTTGGGCTCACCTCAACGCATGGCCTGGGCTCTGGAACCAGTCTCCTGGAGAAGGGCTGGACTCTGTTCCAGTCTGGAGTTGCCCTCGGTGAGAGGCGGCGAGCTGGGGTGGGTATTCTTGTATCCCCCCGGCTTGCTGCCTGTACGTCGGAGTTTTCACCGGTGGACGAGAGGGTAGTTTCCCTGCGCCTTCGGGCTGGGGAACGGGTCCTGACTGTTGTTTGCGCTTATGCGCCGAATGACAGTTCAGGGTACCCACCCTTTTTGGAGTTGCTGGGTGGGGTGCTGGAGAGTGCTCCATCTGGTGACTCCATAGTCTTGCTGGGAGACTTCAACGCTCACGTGGGCAATGACAGTGAGACCTGGAGGGGCGTGATTGGGAGGAACGGCCTGCCCGATCTGAACCCGAATGGTGTTTTGTTATTGGACTTCTGTGCAAACCACAGTTTGTCCATAACAAACACCGTGTTCGAACACAAGGATGTCCATAAGTGCACATGGCACCAGGACACCCTAGGTCGCAGGTCGATGATCGATTTTGTAATCGTATCATCAGATCTGCGGCCGTATGTTCTGGACACTCGGGTGAAGAGAGGAGCTGAGCTGTCAACTGATCACCACCTGGTGGTGAGTTGGATCAGGTGGCGGGGGAAGATGCTGGACAGACCTGGCACACCTAAACGTATTGTGAGGGTGCGCTGGGAACGCCTGGCAGAAGCCCCAGTCCGGGAGATCTTCAACTCCCACCTCCGGCAGAACTTCGACAGCATTCCGAGGGAGGCTGAGGACATTGAGTCCGAATGGACCATGTTCCGCACCTCCATTGTTGAGGCTGCTGCTCAGAGCTGTGGCTGCAAGGTGGTTGGTGCCTGTCGTGGTGGTAACCCCCGAACCAGATGGTGGTCACCGGAGGTGAAGGGAGCCATCAAGCTGAAGAAAGAGTCCTATCGGGCTTGGTTAGCCTGTGGGACTCCGGAGGCAGCTGACAGGTATCCACAGGCCAAGCGGAATGCAGCTCGGGTAGTGGCCAAAGCAAAAACTCGGGTGTGGGAGGAGTTTGGTGAGGCTATGGAAAAAGACTTTCGGACGGCATCGAAGCGATTCTGGCAAACCGTCAGGCGACTCAGGAGGGGAAAGCAGTGCTTCACTCACACTGTTTATAGTGCGGGGGGGGTGCTGCTGACTTCAACTGAGGCTATAGTCGGACGGTGGAAGGAATACTTCGAGGACCTTCTGAATCCCACTGACACGCCTTCTGTAGTGGAAGCAGAGTCTGGGGATGAGGGGGATGACTTGACCATCACTGGGGGTGAGGTCACTGAGGTAGTTAAACAACTCCTTGGTGGCAGAGCCCCTGGGGTGGACGAGATTCGCCCTGAGTTCCTGAAGGCTCTGGATGTTGTAGGGCTGTCTTGGTTGACACGCCTCTGCAACATCGCGTGGAGATCTGGGGCAGTGCCATTGGATTGGCAGACCGGGGTGGTGGTCCCCATCTTTAAGAAGGGAGACCGGAGGGTGTGCTCCAACTTTCGGGGGATCACACTCCTCAGCCTCCCCGGTAAGGTCTATGCCAGGGTGCTGGAAAGGAGGGTGCGTCCGTTAGTCGAACCTCGGATTCAGGAGGAACAATGCGGTTTTCGTCCTGGTCGTGGAACGCTGGACCAGCTCTTTGTCCTCTCAGGGATATTCGAGTGTGCGTGGGAGTTTGCCCAACCAGTCTACATGTGCTTTGTGGACTTGGAGAAGGCATTCGACCGTGTTCCTCGGGGTGTTCTTTGGGAGGTTCTGCGGGAGTATGGGGTGTCTGGCCCATTGTTGCGGGCCATTCAGTCCTTGTACAACCACAGTGAGAGCTTGGTCCGTATAGCCGGTAATAAGTCGGATTTGTTTCCTGTGGGTGTTGGACTCCGTCAGGGCTGCCCTTTGTCACCGATTCTGTTCATAATTTTTATGGACAGAATTTCTAGGCGTAGCCAGGTGGCGGAAGGCTTCTTCCTTGGTGGCCTCAGAGTCTCATCTCTGCTTTGTGCAGATGATGCGGTTCTGTTGGCTTCATCAGGGGGGGGCCTCCAGCTCGCAGTGGAACGGTTCGCAGCCGAGTGTGAAGCGGCTGGCATGAGAATCAGCACCTCTAAGTCTGAGGCCATGGTCCTCAGCCGGAAAAGGGTGGAGTGCCATCTCCGGCTCAGGAACGAGTTCTTGCCTCAAGTGGAGGAGTTTAAGTATCTCGGGGTCTTGTTCACGAGTGATGGGCGAAGGGAACGGGAGATCGACAGGCGGATCGGGGCTGCTTCTGCAGTGATGCGGACGCTGCACCGGTCCGTCGTGGTGAAGAGGGAGCTTAGCGTAAAAGCGAGGCTCTCGATTTACCGGTCGATCTACGTTCCTACCCTCACCTATGGTCACGAGCTTTGGGTAGTGACCGAAAGAATAAGATCGCGAATACAAGCGGCAGAAATGAGTTTCCTTCGAAGGGTGGCTGGCCTCTCCCTTAGAGATAAGGTGAGGAGTGCGGCCATCCGGGAGGGGCTCAGAGTAGAGCCGCTGCTCATCCACATCGAAAGGAGCCAGTTGAGGTGGCTCGGGCAACTGATTAGGATGCCTCCTGGCCGCCTCCTGGGTGAGGTGTTCCGGGCATGTCCCACCGGGAAGAGGCCCCGTGGTAGACCCAGGACACGCTGGAGAGATTATGTATCTCGGCTGGCCTGGGAATGCCTTGGGGTCCCTCCGGATGAGCTGGAGGAGGTGGCTGGGGAGAGGGAAGCTTGGGCTTCTCTGCTTAGGCTTCTGCCCCCGCGACCCGGCCCCGGATAAGCGGAAGAAAATGGATGGATGGATGGATGGATGGAGGAGATTGGGAGAAGGGGAACCTTCTTTCCTCTGGCCTGGCTACACAACCGGCTGGCTACGTTATGGATTTCCATGAAGATGGAAGTTAACGTTCCTGGCTGCACTGTGTGGATGTGGCATTTATATTGATACCAGGATTTTTCCAGAATTGGACCTGGGGATACCTGGTTTCCGGGCAGCTGTTCGGGCCCTAGTAAGGCTGCCTATGAGGGATGCAGAAACAGTACAAACTCATTCAGACTCACTAGAGCTGAATCGAAGTGGATTACATCTGGAGGAGTGTTGGAGTCTCTGTTCTGTGTGGCGGAGTAGAACCAAATTCGCATTATTGGACTTCTGAGAGCTAACCAGAAAACTGTAAGGTCTGTCAGCAAATCGTTATGACGGCCTGAACCAAAACAATTGCAGTATTTGGAATTTGGCTCCCAGACGGCCTTGGATGCTGTCTCTCTAAATCGCCTCCTGGAGATGTTTGTAAACAGATGCTCTTAACCCCCCCCCGCCCCGTGTTGTGACCTGTATGAACTGGTATCCTGGCAACCAAGGCTGACTGTACCATCTTATCATGAACATTATCATGAACTGCTGGTCTGGAAGCTGTGTGACCATCACAGTATCCTGCTCGTCTCCACTGGCAGCCCCTCCCCTACCCACCCTAGTGCTCTCCAGGCTTTAAATGTGCTGCTGCTTTGCTGAGGTGTTTTTTGGAACCTCGTAAGGTGTTCATAATGAACACAGTATGAGATGATTTTTTTTTTTAAACCTACCTATCCCAGTGTATCTCTTTCTGTTTTTCTGCTAAAGGTATCACCGGCAACGGCTGCACAACCTCAGACACTTGTCCCCCCTATTTGTTTCTGTTGTTTGTATTTCTCTTGGATGGGTGTCCTGGAACACAAATTTGGTTATATGTTTACATATAAAGACAAATAAAGTCTTCTTCTTCTTCTTCTTGCCTGAGTTTTGTTTTAGCCACATGTTAAATACACAAATCATAAAAATTATGATTTTTACTTGTTAAATTTGTTACAACCAAACAGATATCATATTTCCACATTTAAAGGAGCGCTTTAGGAGAACTTTCTTCTGATTGGCTGCCTCTCACCAACAGAAGATTTGAACAGGTGGGTGGAGCTTCTGTCCCTGAAGTGACCATATTAATGGTGCGTTCCATATTAATTTGGAAGTAAGAATTTATGATTTCCCAGTCAGAATTTTCACCTAGAACACCTCCTCAACTCAGATTTCCAACTTGGAAAGTCGAATCTACACCACCAGCCCTGAGTTAATGATCCAAGATGGCAGTGAACATAAACAACATTAAACTGTAAAACTTTTATTCTTTCCTGCCACTGTTGTGTATTTGTGACTCCCTAAATAAGCCATGTGCAGCACTGACTAGGTTCCACTTTCAGCCTACTTTTTTATAAAAATACAAGGAACAGGAAACTGGATGAATGCAGAGCTGGTAGCTTCTGTTAACCACAAACAGATGGTTTAACAGTCAGTGAGCTCAGAGAGACTTTACAAACTAATGATTTGATGATCCACTTATTATGTGATGGATAAAGAAAACTAAATGTAATTTTTAATGTAAAAGAATATGGTGTAAATGTGAACTCTTGAAAAATATTTATTGTGATTTTAAGATAAAACTTTAACTTCATTAAATCAGCAAAATGTTTGTTCTGTTCTTATTTGTGTAACCCATCAATGATTCATAATCTCCTCATCAACAATTATACTGGATAAACCATTAGTAATAAACAGAAAAAAACAATTTCCATCATCAAGAGGTAAAAGTCAGTGTGACCCCAAAGTATGCTCATAAACCATGTTTTCAGTTCAGGTGGATGTAGGTGGAGGTGTGGTGGTGTGTCTCTCTAAAATAAAGCAAACACAGTCATTAAGTTATGGTCACATTTTTAATGTTGAAACCTGCAGAAACACAGACAGGTGAGTGTGTCACCTGTGACAGTGATCCAGCTGGATGGAGACTCTCCATGACCGCTGATGTCACACTTGTAGAGGCCTTCATCAGACCTGGAAACATGCTGGATGGTCATGTGACCTGTAGGCTGCTTCCTGATGAGGGAGCCATCTTTATAGAAAGCAGCTGGGAGGTTGGAGGGAGTGGTCTTTGTTTGACAGAGCAGAGTGACGTCATCTCCCTCCATCACAGGGAGGACAGGACTCTGCAGGATCACTGATCCACCTCAACACAGAGACAAACTACAGCATTTCATCCATTTACACACAGCTTCATCAACACTAACTCCACACACTCAGCTTACCAGAGACTGTGAGGTTAACCATGTTACTGATGGCACCCTCTCTGGACTCACACCAGTAAACTCCACTGTCCCATGTGAAAATGTGACTGATGTTACAGGAAGAACCAGTTAGTTTTCCAAACTCATCTCCACACTCAGCTCTAGTTTCTGTGCTTGTGTTTCTCCTCAGAGTCCATCCAGCAGAGCTGTCGTCCTCCTCACAGCTCAGAGACACAGAGTCATCTTTAAAGAACTGAGAGCTGCTGGGACTCACAGTCAGACGAGCTGTGAGGGTTACAATGAAACATGAAGCCAAACAGGTCATATTAGTGAGCATTTATCAGGTTGAAGCTGTGACAGAAGAAGGTTACTGACCTTGGTTTGTTGTGCAGCTCAGCAGTGAGATCAGAACTAAAAAGGTTGGTTTGAAGTGAACATAACAACTCCACACAAACAGCTGACAGACCCACAAACTTGTCTCTGACTTATATCCATCTATCTGATGAGGATCATACTTTCAAGCAGTTTACACTGTCCAGGCTCTAAAAAAAAATCAACTAAAGTGATCGTTGTGATTATGTGCACTCACTATACTGTGACTGTATACAAAATATCAATTATTATTAAGTAACACAGCCATGTATCCTCTGTGCAGCTGTGTTCATGTAATCAGTGAATGATCTGAGCTTTTCACTTCCTGCTGTGTTTCCTGGACTCCTGAGCAAAGATAAAGAGTCAGTTCAGACCTGCAGTTGGTCCTCATGGTGTTTGAACTTGAATTCAGCCTGATTAGTTTTTCATGTCTTCTCCTCCATCATCAGTTATCAGGAGAGCAGACAGTCAAAGGTCAATAATTCAAACAAACACAGAGATTCTACTTACAGAGCAGACACAGCACAGATGTTTCCTTCATCGTCCTTCTCACTCATTTGAGCTTCTTTTCATTTCTCTCACTGACACCAAGTAAAGCCCCGCCCTCTTCCTCTGAGCACCAGCTTTACTATTGGTGCAGACACAGTGGGGGAAAACTATTTCCTTTGTGTACAAGTGCACACCCACACAGGCAGATATAAGCTGAAACACAGGAATCAAACCAGGGACGCTACTGCTATGGAGCTGAACTGGAACCATTTACACACTGAGGCCCTCTGAACACATTTTAGGCTCTGTTTACACGACACTGGAAGCAATCTCGTTTTGATGCGTCTCCGTGTGTAGCCCAGTCAGGCGACAGCTAGCGAGGCGAGCTGATGGTAGAGCAGTGGCAACGGACAGCTCCGAAAACAGAGGAGCACTTTTTGCAAATAAGCGACATTAAATTACAGCTCATCATGCTCATCACATTGTGCGTCGATATAATCTGTGTGCCTAGAACTCCTGCAGTGAGAAACGTTCCACGATGCAAAGTGCCATTAAAATGCGTTCAATTTTTTAATTCGTTATTTTCCCCGTAATTAATTAATCGTAATTAACGCGTTAAAGTCCCACCCCTTTCTCTATATAATATAGAGAAAGAGAGAGATTTATTTATTGTTCATCTACTAGCATAACATGTTCTTTAAATAGCCATTTAGATGATTCGGGGATGAATAAATGTGACTGATGCCTGAGTCTTCTAGGTTCTAGATTTATCTGCAGTTTTTATCTCCTGACATCAGACGGCTCACTGTGCGCCTTTCATCCTCGCTGAAGCTGTTCAGCCTGAGGTGAGCATCTTCCTACTCATGTCTTTATGTTTGCAAGAGTTTAATTTCTAAGGACGTGGTACAGTTGCAATTGGAGAGTAAAAAAGGCGCAGTTGTGTGGTGTCTGTCTGTAGGTAACCAAAACTGCAAGACACTCAGGCAGCACGAGGAAACCACATTTAACTACCAAATAACAGATGATTGCATATTTTATGTGAAGGGTGGCAACCCTAGTCTATACTATAAGGACCTAATCAAGATTGGAGCCTACAAACATTCCATTTGCAAAACAGAAAGGTCACGTAATGTTAGCTAGCTAACAAATTGACTAATGCTATCTGAGTACATTATTTAACGGCTAGAAAAGATAAGATAAGATAAGATAAGATAAGATAAGATAGTGTTTATTTGTCACATGCACAGTTATACACAGTACAATGCACAGTGAAATGTATTTTGTACCTGCAACCTTATATACACACACATATAAATAAGAAGAATAAAAATTAAAAAAAGTAATTCACACTATACACTATACTCTATATACTATACCTATACACACTTTTTAAATTATAATATTTACATTGTGCAATAATGGTCCAGTTAGGGCTCAGAGTTGAGCAGACGGATGGCTTGTGGGTAAAAACTCTTCTTCAACCTTTCAGTCTTAGTCCTCAGGCAGCGGTAACGCCGGCCTGATGGGAGCAGGGAGAAGAGAGAGTGTCCGGGGTGGCTGGGCTGTTTTAGGATCTTCATGGCCCTCAGCCTGCACTGCTTGGTGTAAATGTCCTGCAGGTTGGGGAGGGTGGTTCTGATGGTCCGTTCAGCTGAACGAACCACCCTTTTTAGGGCCATGAAGTCCTGCTTGGTGCAGTTTCCCATCCAGGTGGTGATGCTCCCACGCATGATGCTCTCGATGGTGCAGGTGTAAAAGTTCCTGAGCACCTTGAGTGGGAGCTTGAAGTCTCTCAGCCGCCTGAGGAGGTAGAGACGCTGTCTGGCCTTCTTCACAGTGATGTTTATGTGATGAGTCCAGGACAGGTCCTGTGAGATGGTCACTCCCAGGTATTTGAAAGTGTCCACTCTTTCCACCTCAGCACCACTGATGACAAGTGGATGGTAGTCCCTCTGCTGCTTCCTGCTGAAGTCCACGATCAGTTCCTTCGTTTTGCTGACGTTGAGCAGAAGGTGGTTCTCCTGGCACCAGTTCTCCAGGCGGGAGACCTCTCTCCTGTAGGCTGTCTCCTCATTGTGAGAGATTAGTCCCACAACAGCAGTGTCGTCAGCAAACTTGATGATGACGTTGGACTCTGACGTGGCCTCGCAGTCATGGGTGTACAGTGAGTACAGCAGAGGGCTGAGCACACAGCCTTGGGGGGATCCAGTGTTGAGGGTGAGGGAGGATGAGGTGAGGTGACCCACTCGTACCACCTGTGGTCTGCTGGTCAGGAAGCTGTGAACCCACCTGCACAGGGATGGGCCCAGGCCCAGGTCCAGCAGCTTAGAGACCAGCCTGGAGGGAACTATGGTGTTGAATGCTGAGCTGTAATCTACAAACAGCACTCTCACATAGTTCCCCTTACCAGTGTCTATGTGTGAAAGGGTCTTGTGGAGGAGGAAGGATATGGCGTCATCTGTGGATCTGTCTGGCCGGTATGCAAACTGTAGTGGGTCGAGGGTGGTGGGCAGTGAGGAGGTGATGAATGTCTTGATGAGTCTCTCAAAACACTTCATCACCACAGAGGTGAGTGCTATGGGCCTGAAGTCATTGGGGCTGCTGGGGTGTGGTTTCTGTGGGACAGGGACTATGATGGACTTTTTAAAGCAGGTGGGAATCACACACAGTTTCAGTGAGAGGTTGAATATCAGTGTAAACACAGGTGCCAGCTGGTCAGCGCAGGTCTTAAGGACACGTCCACTAATACTGTCTGGTCCAGCCGCTTTCCTGGTGTTTACACGTCTAAACGCCCTCCTCACGTCGCACTCCGTCACAGTGAGTGTCTCCGCCCCTCCGGCCGGGAGCGCAGCGGGCTGTCGGCTTCCCGACTCAAAGCGCGCAAAGAAGATGTTAAGTTCATCAGCCAGAGAAGCGTCGGCACTCACCGGGTGTGTGTGTGGTGCTTTGTAGTCCGTGATGGTGCGTAATCCCTGCCACAGTCCCCTGGAGTCAGACTGTTGTAGTTGCTGTTCCAGTCTGCGGCCGTAGCAGACTGTAGCAGCGGCCGTAAAGACAAAAACATGTACGTCCATAGTCTGACAGGTACTGCTGAATGAAGAATTTGTAGTCTTTGTCCAGTTTTAAAGTTGTCAGTGAAAACTTGTCTGCAAGTCATGATATATCATTAAACCGTATTTGTGGCAGATGTATTAGACTATGGAGACTCCATTCTCCGGAAGAAAAGATACCCTGCATTGAGGCCAAAAGGAAGTTGTGACATTATGTGAAAAGGGCTTATTAAGAGAAAGGGTTAAGGTGGACAGTTGCAAGTGTTTCTCCTCTTTGCATCTTCTCTGAAGAGCGGCAACATGGGAGCCTCAAAAAAACTCTCAAATGAGCTGAAAACAAAGATTGTTCAACATCATCATTTAGGGGAAGGATCCAAAAAGCTCTCTCAGAGATTTCAGCTGTCAGTTTCCACAGTAAGGAACATAGTGAGGAAATGGAAGACCACAGGCACAGTTCTAGTTAAGGCCCGAAGTGGCAGGCCAAGAAAAATCTCAGAGGGGCAGAGGCGACGGATGGTGAGAACAGTCATAGTCAACCCACAGAGCAGCTCCAAAGCCCTACAACATCATCTTGCTGCAGATGGTGTCACTGTGCATCGCTAAACTATTCAGAGCACTTTGCACAAGGAGAGGCTGTATGGGAGAGTAACGCAGAAGAAGCCTTTTCTGCACACACACCACAAACAGAGTCACTAAAGCACATTTGGACAAGCCAGCTTCATTTTGGAATAAGGTGCTGTGGACTGATGAAACTAAAACTGAGTTATTTGGACATAACAAGGGGCGGTATGCATGGTGGAAAAAGAACACAGCATTCCAAGACAAACACTTGGTACCCACAGTAAAATTTGGTGACGGTTCCATCATGCTGTGGGGCTGTGTGGCCAGTGCAGGTACTGGGAATCTTGCTAAAGTTGAGGGTCGCATGGATTCCAGTCAATATCAGCAGATTCTTGAGAACAATGTTCAAGAATCAGTGACAAAGTTTAAGTTGCTCCGGGGCTGAATACTTCAACAAGACAACAACCCCAAACACTGCTCAGAATCTACTGAGGCGTTCATGCAGAGGAACAAGTACAACGTTCTGGAACGGCCATCTCAGTCCCCAGACCTGAATATTATTGAAAATCTTTGGTGTGATTTAAAGCGAGCTGTCCATGCTCAGAAACCATCAAACCTGACTGAACTGGAGATGTTTTGTAAAGAAGAATGGTCCAAAATATCTTCAACCAGAATCCAGACTCTGTTTGGAAGCTATAGGAAGAGTTTAGAGGCTGTTATTTCTGCAGAAGGAGGATCTACTAAATATTGATGTCATTTTTCTGTTGGGGTGCCCAAGCTTATGTACCTGCCTAATTTTATTTAAATAATTATTGCACACTTTCTGTAAATCCTACAAACTTCATTTCACTTCTCAAATATCACTGTGTTCATCTGCTATATGATATATTTAACTGAAATTGCTGATCCGAACAAGCAATGATTCATAAAGGAAAATCAAGCTTTTGCATACCACTGTATACTACAAATTCATGTCAATTCAATTTTATGTCTTTGAAACATTTTTAAAAGTTTCTTATCATGTAAGCTGGTTTATTCATTCCTAATAAAGCTTTGTGTGTATCAGTGATGCATGTTTGTGCCTTAATTTGTTCTTTACTGAATTTTTTTTTCTAGGAAGTCAAAGGTTTTTTTTAACCGCAATCTTTCTGACCTTTGAACCAGTTGATGCTTTGATGCTAATGCTATGGAAGAATCAACAGCCCGAGGTCATGTTTTGTTTTCCCCCCTTTGGAGCCAGAGGTGTTGCACATCTATACATCTTATCTAACACATATTCAGAGACAGACCTTCAGCCTGTGCTCCCCTGATGGCAGCACAGGATCTCCTCCTCAAAGTTTCCTACATCAGTGCAGGAAATCATTCAAACCAAGTCAGTCAGAGACGTTTGGAAAAACCTTCAGCTGCTTTATATGAACCATACAGACTGGATTCCTAACATACCTCTCCCTCTCCTCTCTGTGGGCTCATGGGACCAGAACCCAGTTCATTCACACCCAGAATGCATTTGGGTCCATTTGGCTACTGGCTTCCTCACAGTAACAGTTGCAAGAAATCCATCTGTATTTATGCTTCAAAAATGAATCAATGAATCAACAAAAGTGAATATTGTTCAGTGTAAAACATCAAATACACACATCCTTTAACTATTAAATGATGTCTGCTGTTTTATTCTGTGTGTGTGTGTGTGTGTGTGTGTGTGTGTGTGTGTGTGTGTGTGTGTGTGTGTGTGTGTTGTGCCACAACCAAACTGGAACAAGTCAATATTTAAAACCCACAGAAAGGAAAAAAAAGAAAACTAAGTGAGAACAAACATTTATTAATCCATCCGAGAAGCAAGAAAAATACATAACTTGTGAAAGTATCTCTTTAACTTGTGGATGATTTTGTGATCTGAGGTGCTCGGGGACCACTTAGAGTAGGGATCCTCACATTCAGCCCTCGAGGGGGATCCGTTAGAGACCAGCAGCTGGACGTAATCTGAATAAAAACACAGGAACATGATTCTAAGTTACCCTGATAGAGGGTGGAGATGTGCAGGATGCAGCAGGTCTGCAACCCTGAAGAGTCAGCAAGAACAATTTGTTACCCCTTCTGTGGTTTTCACTGTACTGTGACAAAATGTAATAAAAACCAAACTCAATCATCACCACGATGTGGGTGGAAACAATGTTTGGTTCCTGCTGATAGACTTGTTTTGTAATGATGTGAGTGTGTGCTCAATATGTTGGTAATGTGTTGAAATATTCTTTTGTTAATACTTTAAAGAGGTTATCAGGTTTAACAAGTGGTTCTGTGCAGCCTCCAGAGCATCCAATATATACAAGTGTGTGTATTTTATTATTATTTGGTGGGTTTGATATTAATTTGTTCCTCTTTTTGTTTGTGTGCAGTCAGACCCACTGGAACGTATTTTTATTTTTTGCATCTGTTTTTGTGTATTTACTCTTTATATCTTTGTGTGTTGCAAGAACCCCTGTTATTCTGTGCTGTGTGGCGACTAACACTAATGGTATATGGGACGTTACAGCGACTGATTTTTCAAGCTACAATAAATTTAGACTTGTTATTATTTTTTAAAGTCATCAATGATGTTTGCTGTACCATCACTCCACCCTGGAAAAGAAGTCAATAAAAGCTCCAAATGACCACAATATTCAATATGCCACTGTGGTGGATGCAAACTTCTGACCACATGTTCTCTACCTCAGCACCCAGCAGATGACAAAACAGATATTATATTTAAACATTTAAAGGAGTTCTTGTGCTCATTTCTGTACAGTAGCTTCTCATGAGTCACAGTGTGTCTAACACTGGCTCTTCCTGCAGCCCCCTCAGTTGTTTTAGCTCGTCCCCCTTAATAGGCTGGTGACAATGTCCCCAAAATTTGACATACCCCTACCGGAGGTAGCACTAAACCCAACCATGTTTGTTCTCATCTTTAAGGGCTCCCCTATATGAAATGGATTCTTGGCAAAGAATATTTTACTGCCAAGATGGTCAAATTGATAGATATTTTTATTTACCCCAAAATTTATAAAGAGCTCAAGTAGAGCCTGTCTGCATGGACATTAACCCACAAAAACTGATATAGATTAATAACACAAGGCCTGAGAGCTTTCAGAATAGGCATGTATGTAGTCCAGATTTTGCTTTACCCACTAGAAAAAACTGGATTGGAATATCTTAAAGTATGGGGCAGATGGAGACCTTGGAACACATTCCTAAAACAGGCGAACATGGAAAAAAGTACAGTGGCTTGCAAAAGTATTCATACCCCTTGAACTTTTCCATATTTTCTCACATTACAACCACAAACATAATATATTTCACTGGAATTTAATGTGAAAGACCAACACAAAGTGGTATACAATTGTGAAGTGGAAAGAAAATTATACATGATCCAAAACAGTTTTTACAAATAAAAAACTGAAAAGTGAGGTGTGCAAAAGTATTCAGCCCCCCCGAGTCAATACTCTGTGGAACCACCTTTTGCTGCAATTACAGCTGCAAGTCTTTTAGGGTATGTCTCCACCAGCTTTGCACATCTAGTGAATTTTTGCCCATTCTTCTTTGTAAAACAGCTCAAGCTCAGTCAGATTAGATGGAGAGCGTTTGTGAACAGCAGTTTTCAGATCTCGCCACAAATTCTCGATTGGGTTTAGGTCTGGACTTTGACTGGGCCGTTCTAACACATGAATATGTTTGGTTTGAAACCATTCCATTGTAGCCCTGGCTTTATGTTTAGGGTCGTTGTCCTGCTGGAAGGTGAACTTCCGCCCCAGTCTCAAGTCTTTTGCAGACTCCAACAGGTTTTCTTCTGTATTTGGCTCCATCCATCTTCCCAGCAACTCTGACCAACTTCCCTGTCCCTGCTGAAGAGAAGCAGCCCCAGAGCATGATGCTGCCACCACCATATCTGACAGTGGGGATGGTGTGTTCAGAGTGATGTGCAGTGTTCTCTGCCACACATAGCGTTTTGCATTTTGGCCAAAAAGTTCAATTTTGGTCCGGTGTTAATTTTGACAGCAAATTTTGATTTAGTTTTAGTCATAATTTAGTCATCTGAATAATTTTAGTTTTAGCATAATTTTAGTCGACAAAATTATCATAAGAAAATAGTCGACTAAATCTACAGTCAATTTAGTCAACTAAAATATAAAGGGTGTACAATGTAAATGCTTTTTCTTCAGTTCCCTTGAATTAGTCATTATACACACTTACACAAAATTAAACATTTATTAAAAGTTATGGAATATTATTAATAATATTAACATTAGCGTTTCACCTGCTTCCCACACACCTGATCATTAACACCACCTTGCTGAGATAATACGAGCGTTTTACAGCAGGACGCTCTGACAGGTACAGGGCAGTGTTCAGGACTAAGATTAGGAAGGGCTAATCCACCGCGGTGTGGAGATTTTCTCTCAACGCAAACGCTAAACTGGGAAAAACACTTTACCCTGCATGACATTAAAATGCTGACCTTTGCATGGAGATCTGGGTGACTGGGTTGCAGATGTCGTTTAAGATTTGTCGTGTTTTTACCCGAGATAGTCGCCCCACATGGTTTACACATCGATTTGTTTGTCACAACGTCAAAGGACAAATGTTTCCATACATCGGCTCTTCTCTTTCTCCCTGCTGACACTGTTTACATAACTTAGTTCTATTGGAAGGAACGAAAAATCACAGGCTAGTTTGGTCTTCCCGGGATTAGAGCAAATTTGTGCATCTGTGCGTTTGATTGGATGTTTTCCTAACTTGTCCCGCCCTGTCACAAAATTAAATCATTTCTGATTGGATTTCGTCCCTGCCAAGCATTTTCATCTCGTTTTCATTCGTTGACGGAAGTGTCAATTAATTTCGTTATAGTTGTTATCATTTTAGGTAGTTTTTATTTATTTATCATCTCGTTATCGTCATGAAAAAAAAGGTTTGTCGATGAAAACTATGACGAAAATATTTTGTCAACAAAATTAACACTGTTTTGGTCTCATCTGACCAAAGCACCTTGTTCCACATGTTAGCTGTGTCCCCAACATGGCTTCTGGTAAACTGCAAACGGGACTTTTTATGGTTTTCTTTTAACAATGGCTTTCTTCTTGCCACTCTTCCATAAAGACCACATTTGTGCAGTGCACGACTAATAGTGGTCCTGTGGACAGATTCCCCCACCTGAGCTGTGGATCTCTGCATTTGGTCCAGAGTCACCATGGGCCTCTTGGCTGCATCTCTGATCAGTGCTGTCCTTGTTCGGCCTGTAAGTTTAGGTGGACGGCCTTGTCTTGGTAGGTTTACAGTTGTGCCATACTCTTTCCATTTCCAGATAATGGATTGACCAGCGCTCCGTGAGATGTTCAAAGCTTGGGAAATCTTTTTATAGCCTGCTTTAAACTTCTCCACAACCTTATTCCTGACCTGTCTGCTGTGTTCTTTGGACTTCATGATGCTGTTTACTCCCCAATATTCTCTTAACCAACCTCTGAGGCTGTCACGGAGCAGCTGTATTTGTACTGAGATTAGATTACACACAGGTGGACTCTTTTCAGTCATTAGCAGTCATCAGGCAACTTCTGAATGCAACTGGTTGCACTCAGAGAAAAGGGGGCTGAATACTTCTGCACACCGCACTTTTCAGTTTTTTATTTGTAAAAAATGTTTTGAATCATGCATAATTTTCTTTCCACTTCACAATTGTATCCCACTTTGTGTTGGTCTTTCACATTAAATTCCAGTGAAATATATTTATGTTCAGTGATGTCAGTAACGCGCTACTTAGTAACGCGTTACTCTAATCTGACTACTTTTTTCTCGGTAACGAGTAATCTAACGCGTTACTATTTGTAGTCCAGTAATCAGATTAAAGTTACTTATCCTAGAAACTGTGCGTTACTATTTTTGTCATTTTCTTAGTACAAAGATATATTTTTGCTTTCTTCTTGCATCTCGGAGAGTGACGTCTGGCAGATGCGACAGTTAAGTCCCGTTTTCATCATGAGGACAATAACAGCACAGCGACACAAATGTAAACAGTGGAGGGAGGAGAGAGATGCGCGTTTTCTAGCTGAAATACAGGCACTATTGTGAGTTTGTGTCAGCTAAAGATGACATCAAGGTTAGTTGTGCACTCTGTGCTGGCGACAAAGTGCTGTCTAGCTTCAAAAATACTACATCAAATATGAGGAAACATCTGGAGTCACGGCGCAGTCAAACTTACAGAGCGAGTCGCAACAGGTGGAGCGAAGCAGAGCTGCAGCTAATGCAGGAGCCCCCCAGCACCCAAACTACAAAAACTGAACTTCAGTAAAAACCAGTAAGTGGGGGGAGAGCTGAAAAAGTTGAAAAGCCCTCTACTACAGTATGTAGTAGAGGCTGGTGTTGTGCCAAAAAGTGATCGTCCGCCAAACAGCAATTTTCGGTAGTTTCCAAAAAATCCTTCCCTGTATTTAAATGGCTATAAATGACTTGTTGACCTATAATCTGTGAAGCATATATCAAACATATCTCTCATGAATTATATCAGGTAATTTTGAGTGAGAAACAGCATTTCTATAACAAGGTAGAAGCTGCACTCTGTTTTTGGCAAAGTGACTTTTATATATTTGTTTTGGTTTTTTTAAGGTAAAAACTGTCTGACATTAAAAATGTCATTTTAAACAGAAATCTGGCTCAGAAAGCTGCAGAAATCACAACAAATATAACATCAGTTATATAAAGATATTTGAAGTGGCCAAAAAGCTCTGGATTGATTATAATGTAGGTACAATAACACAGACTCCTCAAGATTGTTGAAAAACAGGTTATTTCTGCATTTTATATATAAGCCCTTCATAAATCATGCTGACTGCACTCTATTTACCAATATAAGCAAATACATTACATATAAAAACACAGTAACATCTGAATCACTTTTGGACAGACGATCACTTTTTGGCACAACACTGGTCGCTGTTAAAAGTAACTAATAAAGTAACTAGTAATCTAATTTAGTTACTTCTAAAATTAAGTAATCAGTAAAGTAACTCAGTTACTTTTTAAAGGAGTAATCAGTAGTCGGACTACTTTTTCAAGGTAACTACACCATCACTGATAGTCATTTAAAAATGTGTGATCTGTCCCAAATGAAAGAATATACTGAATTTCATTGCTATATACTACTGTCGTGTATTTTTATCATTCGACATCAGTATTTTCTATCAATATTTTTATATCATGTATTGTTATATATATTAATCACACACTCTAATTAATGGTCACATTATGTATTATTTGTCACCTATATTGTCACTCACACACTGAAGCTCTGCATGCTGTAGACAGGTAAAAATGCTGAGGCCTGCTTTGCCCTAGACCTGGGATTTTTCCATTAAGTAATGCTAGCCCCCACCTTTGTGAGGAGCTTCACCTTTTACACAGTGCACTTTTGACCCAGCTTCTCCCGAGGGGAGGGCGAGTAGCCGGAGTGTGTCCTGAAAGGGAGGGGTAGAAGCGCACCTGGACTCTGAGCCGTGGGAAAGTTGGGTGTCTTGCTAGCCCCCGAGAACAATTCATAGAACTGTTGCCTAAAGAGCATCTTAATATGTCCCCTCCGCCTGATAACAGCTGGAGGAGGTGTGAGGTTGGTCTATAAAAGGCAGAGGCAAAGTTTGGAGGGAGCGCTCTTCTTTGCTCTTCCTCTCACCCGTGTTTGCAGCGGCTGCAGGCTCTCACTCCCGAGAGGACTTCTGTTTTTTATACTCTGTTAAACTCTGGACGTTTATTTCTTTGCTTTTCTACCACCTTGCAACAGCACCAAGGCACTCACTCTCGGGAGGCTTTTTGCTTTCTTGCATTTTGTTTAACTTTTTGCTATCTTGTACTTTGTTTAACTTTGTGCTTCAATAAATCCTGGAAACGAAACCTGCTCATCTCCAGTGAGTTTCTGTGAAGTGTGGAGCTTTTCTCAAGGTGCATTTGCTCCCATTGGTCTCCCCTCCGCCTGGTAAGAGCAACAGGGGGAGAGAGCCGCAAAAAAACCCGACATCTTGGCGACCACGAAGGGACTCCGAGATAAGAACAGCTGGAGAGGTACCTAGGGTTTGGACGGAGCCTCACGTCGGCACGGAGAACACCAAAAGTGCGCACAAAGTAAGTAAAGCAGTTTTTTGCAACAATGGTGTTGTCCGGGTGACTGAGACTTCCGCCCAAGTTCCTGGTTACACTTTCAAATAAAACAGCTGTCTTGCTCTGGATAAAGAATTTGTAAAATTTAAGGGTTTTGTGGTTGGCTATTTTGAGCTAAAATGGTCTAATTTGGATTAAAGGAGAGTCCTGGATTGAGCAGGTGTTGTGTCTGGGGTTTTTATTGCATGGCTGAACTCTGAATGCGTGTTGTGAGTGAGATCGCAGCTGTGAATGGTGTTTGTTTTGTCTGTTCGTCTTGTCATATCCGTTCTGTGTAGTATTTATTGAGTAGCGCTGAAGAGAATAAAGTGATAGGTCCTCGCGGAGATTTACCGCTGAGAATTATCCGGTCCAACCTTTATCTTGGGCCGGACGAGCTCAGGCCGCCATCTTCCGCGTGAGATATTGCCCAGGTCGTGTATCCGGAAGTAAGCTCTTGGGGGTTGTCTGAGACAAGTCGGAAAGCCTTTTAGACAAGACACTGACAGATTCGACTTGGAGGATTCACTGTATGAAAAAAAAGGAAGCTAGCAAAAAGTCGCACGGCGGTTACCGCACGATTCTTCAGAATCCGATAAAGTGTTCGGGTTCTGAGGAAAGTGGGCTGCACGGCCGGGGTCGACAACCAGGGGCGAGTCGAGATAAGCTCTTAGGGGTAGCTCTCTGAAGGGGGAAACCTTTTGAACATAAGACATCGAGACTCGACTGGTGATTATGACGTCAGGCACTGGATAAGTGGTGCCACTTGGTTAAGTTGTATTTAAGTAATATTTTGTACATATTGCCTGGGCTTGTAGTTATTCCCTGCTGTATATTCTGCTTTTGAAAAGTATAACTCATTTATCCTTGTTAATTGCTGTAAATTGTGCTTCAAGAATATAACCTGCTGTGGGAGAAGGAGGAGAGAAGCTGCTGCAGCTGAAAAGGCCTTGGCTGCGGATGTGTGTGTGTGTGTCTACCCGCCTGTATGTGTGTGTGTGGGAGAGCCTGGGATGTGTGTGTGTGTGAGCAGGAAGGGAGTTTGGGAGAGAGAGAGAGAGAGTGCTGTCGCTGGGCAGTTCTCTCTCTGCTCTAAAAGAAAAAAAAAGTTGTGTATATGTGAACAAGGAATTTATGAATTGGGGTTAATAGTAACTTTGTAACCAGTAATAGGTTAAAGACTGGATAATTGGGAGGAGCTCAAATAAAAATAGCCCTGTGAATAAAACAAAGCTCCTGCCGGAGCCAGAAGTCATTCAAACAATGTTAAAATTGATGTTGGTCAAAAGAGAAGCTGAAAAGAAGCAGATTAGAATTAGAAGTTTAAAATAGGTCAGTGAGAACAAGTGACACAATTGGGAGAAATTGGTAAAAATAAGGGAGGAAATACTTGGGGAAAACTAGAAGATAGTGGGAAAGTAAATAAAATCTCTAGCAGCTGTAGTAGAATAACAGATAATATGATGTAATGGTAACAATAAAATAGCTGGGAAATAATCGGAGTGTAGATCAAATAAATTAATAGATGTGTTCATGAACTGGTGGTCAGTGTAGTGGAGGAGTGATCTGTGAGGATGGTCCTGCTGCGGGCTGCAAGGCCTCAGCCTGCAGCAGCATACATCTGTTGGTGTGTATATTAAAAGCAGAGCTAGTCTGCTTTTCTATACAATTGGTGAATTAAAGTTTGCATAAAATTGTGGGAAATAAGTGCAAACTAGGAAAATTAATCATTGAGGTTTAGAGTTAATATTGAAGAGTGTAAAAAGTTTAAAAGTAGATAATCTGGAGGGGCTAGAAGTGTTAAATTAGAGACCAAAAGGGGAAAACAGGAACAGTTTAAATACATTTGAATAAAAGAATAACCCATTTAAAAGTGATAAACCTCTGATAGAATAATTGGATTGATTAAAACTAATAATATAAGTAACATTAACTAGAAAAGAGTCGAACAAAATTCAAAAGCCTAAGAGAATGGGTAAGGATGAATCATAAAATTGGAAGAATAAGGGGAAAATAAATGTTAAAATATTTGGGAGAATAAGGAGTAAGAGAGAATTAAATAAAATAGCTATAATAACAATAGTATGAATAATAAATAATAACAAAATAGTAATGATAATAATATAGCTTGGACACAAACTGAGCCTAAAATAAATAGATTGAAGTGAAAATATAAATGTAGTAGGTGTGAGTGAGGTAAAGGAGTGGTGAGTATAGATTAGAGAGGATGAAATAACAGCTGAGCCTCTAAGGAGATAAAGGAATTTTAGAAACAGATAATCTGATTATTAGAAACACTTCTGTGTAACAGGTCTGAGAGACTGCAGGACACCCAGCTGATCAACCTGAAGCTTTGACACCTCACAAGAACCCTAATTTAAAACATAATTCAAGATGAAGTCAAAAGGAGTTCCTAGAAAAAGAAAAATCTGTAAGTTGGTCCTCGGGAAATATTGTTTGGATATTTGTGTGTGTGTTCTCAGTGCAGATGATTTCTTCACCTCAGCACATTCTTTGAATACCGGAGGGTTTAGATGAAGGGGGTAAATTGAGTTGCAATGACCTCTCTGCTGTATATCTGCCTGGGTCTCAACATAGTTATAGAAGTAAATCTGTAAGTTTACCAAATTATTAAATAAACACATTTGAAATAAATAGCAAATGAATTAAATAGATTTGATGGTGCTGAGAGATTACTCTTTGAGTAAAAATTACAGTCAGAGAGACAGTTATTGTTTCACAGTGGACACTGTGTTATTCTCAGAGAGCGAGTGTGGAGCAGGAACCCATGGAGACCCTCTAAAATAGGGGGGTGATCCACAGCCTCATGCACACGGTAATAAAACGGTAATATCCACCTCCAACCAGGAGTGTGGTGTATGCACAATGACAATGATGGACTTCCATCTCTGACTTTCACCTGGTATCTTTTAACATGGCATGTTGCTGAGTGACATATAGATGAGAATGTGTTTACTGATAGAAAGTGGTTTTGGGGTTATGATAGAGGGGAAATAGATTAAAGCAAAATTTATGGTAAACAGAAATGATGTAATAAAGTGGAGGTGAAATGAAAAAAAGAAAAAAAAAAAGAAAAAAGGAAAATTCCTGAAGTGTCTTCCTCTGCCCCATTGTGGCAGAAAATGCCTCCACTTTATTCTTTAGGTGCTTGAAGATAATTTTTGAGAAGCATGTCCTCTGAGCAAACTGCAGTGAGTGACATCACACAAGAAGTGGACCTTTAAACAAAAAACCATGAAGATAAAGAGCAGAGTACATGAGCAGAATGAAATCTGTTCTCTTCTACTAACATTGTGTCCAGAGATGATTTACAGATGACGCTGCAGGTCTCCACAGCAACCTTCCCAAACAACAACAACAGCTGGAGAAGGAAGAGGATGACCTTCCTGCAAAGGAGGCAGGAGCAAGAGGGAGACGGCTGCAGAGGCTGGAAGATAATACACCAGACGGACAGCCAGCAAAGTGACGTCCAGACACACATGAACTCTTACCTCCTGAGTGGGAGGAGGAGGAGCGCAATGTGTCTATGTGCTCCACCGTGAAGGGGGTGAGGTGTGTCTACCCATGAGCCATGGATGCTTATGGACATGGTGAGACTGGCTGATGGACTGTTCTCAACATCACACAAAAAACCAAGTAAGTCATCATTTCCTTTGGAGAAAATGCTGCAGGAGCTGCTCTGCACTTTGAGACATTTAAGCTCTTTGGGAGACATCCCAGTGAGCTGAGCAGAGTATTCCAGACTAACCCGCCTGATGATGTGAAACTGGAGATGAAACCCACTGTATAGTGGAGTTTTTCAGGCTGCAGTATCCTGATGGCAGAGCTCTTCTAAGATAGGAGAAATCCTGACAGAGGAGGAGAGTCCAACAAAAGGGCTGCGTACATTCCAACGGAGGAGAGACTGAGAGCTGACCAATCAGAGGAAGAAGAAGGTTAAACACCTCTGATAACTGCACACTGAGGCTCAGGCTGCAGTGCTGACTGCTAACACTGCTCAGAGTCTTGCAGCTTCTTCTCGCTCACCCAGCCAGCTCCTCCTGCTGTCAGCACTACACAGGTAACGAGTGGATTCCCTGCACCAACTGTTCTTAACACTCTAACTGAATCTGCTGTGCCTGTTGTACACATGCATGTTAATCAAGGTGACAATCTGGACTTGTACACCTGAGAGGGAGAAACTAGAGGCAGATGAGAGGCAGAGTGACCTGGCGCGGAGGAAGGAGAGAACTGTCACAGCCAGGACCGCCACTTGGACTCACTCAGCCTACTCAACAGAGAAACACCTGCTTAGAGGTAACTTCACAGGTCACCTCCAGAGAGACTGCCACATGACCTCTTGGGCTAGACCAACAGCCTGTTGGCCATAAGGAGGTCCAGAAAGGCCTGAAGAGGAAAAGGAACAACCTGATGTATCCTTTAATTTGTCAAGTGAGCTGACATTTCAATAAGTCTCATGAGAAAAGACATTCTGTGTTCTTTAGAAGCAAAATCATGTGCAACAGTGATGAACTGTATGCAAACTGTCAACTGAGAAAGCACACAGAGTGATGATGTGCCAACAGACACAGAGACTGTGTCTGGGTTCAACCTGAGGTGGATTGGTTGCAGCCAGTGATTGAAGACTCCATGTTAAATGAACGATGGATGAAATGTGGGAGCTCTGGGTACGAACGCAAAGGAGGAGACTGAGGAGCTGAGGAGCCCGGATTGCTCTACATTTATTGTTGGATGAGAAACTGGAGTCCAAAGACTATGGACTGCGCTTTGATGAGCTGCTCAATAGGGGAACGTAAAAAGACAAATGTTCTTTTGTTGATCAGTTCATTTTTACTGGTGACTACATCTACTTTGCTCCACAGGGTGTGGCTGCTGCACCTGATGGACTGAAAAACTGGTAACAAGTGTCAAATGCTGGGCCACATCTCTTTGCTGATTGCTCGTGGACATACTCTCATGTACTGCACTGATGTTTAACAAGACAAAGCTTATTTTAGAGGGAATCTAACTACACAATAAATGCATGCACATTTCTAAGGACAAAACACTTACCACCACCAAGTATGATTGAAGTGTGAATGAATAGTTTATTGGATAAACATGTGTAGATCAAATTCAATTATCATTTGAACATAAGTAGTTGTTGAAACAGGTTCCATCTCAACTGAGCGAAACAACGCAGTATACTTGGCTGACTACGAGAGAGCCCTGCACAAAAATTCCAATGTGTCTGGACCTTGGTCCATGCACAAATGGCAAATAAAAATCCTTGAATCCTTGAAATGAGGGAAGGCTCAAATTTGTCCAGCCTGATACAGTTGAGCTGAAACCTGGGGTCAAATTACCTTATTAAATTAGGCAATGTTCATTTAAGTCACATGCCATTGGAGCTATCAGGCTTAATAGTGATGAGCTATTGAAGGCTGGAGTGCTTTTAAGGCTCATACACTAAAACCAAAATTCAGACAGTTACACACTGATGCAATTGCAGATTCTGATACACTTGTGGTTCCTAATCCATATTTTTGCTTTCTAACAGTGCACCAGATATTAAGTGGTATTTATGTTTAGTACTTGGTACATTCTATGATGGCTGTGATAATTGTGATTAACAGCCCTACCATCTTCAACCAAATTTTAGTGTAAGATTTGAAGTATCTGATTATTCTCAGTACTGTCTCACAGCATGCAGCTGATTTGTCGTCCTCTAAAAGAACAAAATGAGAAGAATTCTTGCAATTCTGCTAACAAACCACTGAATATCTAGGAAGACAGTTTGGTGGACAGAGGACGCTAATTGTTCTCTCTCAATTAGAAACTGTGATTAAAACCTGACAACCGCAAACGGTTGGTGAATGTTGACATGTTTGGGAATGACAGGATTCAGCAGACGGTGGATTTGTGACTATGTGTTTAAAACTGCATCTCTGCTGCTTCAATAAAGCAGCAGGACAAACTAACTCTGATCCCTAGTTGCAGTGGTCGGTGGGAGCTGAAGCAACATCTGACGCACTGAAACAGGACACGCAATCTGACCTGGCATTGGGTAATCAGATTACTCGAAACCTTTCCATTTATATGTGGCTAATAGCAGGGGCTAGGTAATAGCTGCCCTTACGCAGAATCCCCCAGTAGATAAGCAACTCCTGCTTTATTACAATATAAAACTGGATAACATGAAAGCTGGCTTCTCACCTTGCTATCAAGGTTTGATGGCAGCAGACTTTGTTTTTCAGAAACTAGGATTTTAACTCCAGGTCATCCTGTAACTCTTTGTATGCCACATCAATTGTGTGTTTTGTTTTTTTGCCCGAGGTTTGTCATCACTCAAATAAAACTACGGGGTAGGAGGTAAGATTATCTGCCCCTGAACTATTAAAGATGTAATAATGTTAACCCTGTTTCCAAAATGAACTCCTCATGATTGTGCCACAGACTGACAAATTCAGGAGCTGAGAAAATTAATGTGCATAATGAATTTATTACAGCTAATTTAACACTGCTTTTGGATGGTTCTTGTTTTAGGGATGAGTGTGGCTGTAATGTGGGCTGCACAGTTGTTTAACTTAATTCTGCAGGTGTAAGTTTTTCTGCTCTAGAAGCTCAGAAGGTTGATCTGCTGAGTTCATCGCTGATCTCAGATCAAAAAGCTTTAACAGCAGCTTGTACACTGGCTACAGGTAAGGCTTAATTTGTACATTGATTCAGCCTATGTTAATGAGGTTTGTCATGCTAATGCTAATATTTAGAAATAGAGAGGATTTCACAGAGCTGAAGGCAATCCTCTAGTATATGGAGAGGCTGTGTTGCAGTTAATTGATGCTTTACAGCTTCCCAGTACAGTGGCCATTACTTTAAAATCAAATGGCCAGGAGATCTCAAAGGTGTGATCGAGGGAATAGCCCATTCAGAGCTAACTTTGTCTTTCCAGGAGGAGGAGAACTAAAGGGTGACACTTCACTGGACATAAGTAATCTGAATACAGAGGGGGTCAACATGAGGCTTGAGAACAGACAGTGGAGCCGAGGTAGGAAGTTATGGTCAAGCACTCATCAGCCTCAAGGGGGAATAATTGTTGGAGGACATTAGAAAGTGAGGCTGATGATTTGCTATGTTATTAGCAATAATAATAGTATTAATACCGCTCCGCATAGGTAACATAGTGCAGAAAGTGAGGTCTTTCTTGTTTAAATATGATAATATGCTTGGGTGCATCAAGTTAATTTAAAATTTATGTTATAGCATATTAAAACTATCTCAATTGAGCGAAGTGCAGTATAGTTTATATAAAACATGCTTTGTTGATCTGTCACTAAACCAACAATAAATAAATATATACTAAGAATCAATCAAAAGAAAAAAGAAAAAGCTGTGTTAGCACAGTAAAACCAAGGGTACTAAACTCAAATAAATCTGTATGTAAGCAAATATAACATTTTTAAATTTTTAAATGATTGAGAATTTGGGCTGCTCTCATGGGAAAGGGTAAATCACTCCAGAGATCAGATGTCACCACTGTAAAGGCTCTGTTGCCTCTGCTTTTCAGCCTTGATTTAGGCAAACTGAGGAGCACTTGGTTTGTAGACCGCAGGGCTTTGGTAGGAATATAGGGTTTCAAAAGTTCAGTTAAATAACTAAGTAACACCTGATCACATCCAACATATAAAGAATTATAACTAGGTTGAAACAAGAAGTAACAAAAGTATAAATTACTCTCTCTAAGTCATGTTGTGGGAAAAAGGTCTTCATTTTTAACTAATTGGAAAAGCTCTTCTTAACAACAGGGCTGGTGTGTTTGTTGAGTTTTAGAACACCATCAAAAATCACCAAGGTTCCACATAACAGGGTGATAATAGGAGGCTAAACAATCAATAGCGCTCTCATACCCAACCAAGGTGGGGTGGTCCAAATAAAATAATTTCTGTTTTGTTTTTATTCGACTTAAGAGGGTTTGTCTCCAGGCCATGAGTACATATCCCTAAGACAGTTTACTAGTGTCTGCATAGAAGCAGAAGCAGTCAGATTATAAAGGTAAGTATATTTGTAGTACATCTGCCAAACAATGAGAGGCAATGATGTGCCTTTCAAAAGTGGAACCCAAAGGAAGCAAATATAAAGAAAAGAGAGTGTGACCCCAATAGAGAACCCTGGGGAACCCCATAATTGTTTGGGGATACAGATGACAGATACTGTCCTAAATGAACAGAAGAAACTCCTATCAGACAAATATAATGGATGCTTATCTGCTTTAGAAGTCCATCTGTAAAGCAAACAAGGCTTGCTTTGGGTCAAAGTATTATTCTAACCTATGTTAAATTTGAAAGATAAAAGATTATATGACAACCAAAATGATTAACTACAAGGGGTAACTGCATGAAATATTGTACATGACAATGCAAAATAGACTGAGTATATTCTGCCTTATGAAATACACTACCGTGTGATGGGAAGGACTCCCCAGGTAAGATAACAACTGTAGATGCCATCCTTTCTGTTACCCATTATAAAAGCATAAAAATGAAGAGAAGTGTAAATATAAAAACAACTTAATAAGAAGAAAGGGAGAAAAGGGAGTGCTTTACTTCAAGAAGATCTAGCATTGCATGTTATGGATATTATTAATCTTATGTTTTATGCTATAAGCAGTAACAACAAAACCTGAATGGAAGATAAGGTTCTGACAGTCCCATTCAGCCTCCCCCGGCCAAGAGGCTGCCGAGCCTGGCCTCGTATTGGAGAAAATCTTGCTGAGATCCGTGACCAGCGAAGGCTCGCCCTGTCGTGGAATGGCTAAAGGAGAGAGGAGACTCAGCAGAGCAGGTATCCAGCACAGACCCAGATCTTCTTAGATCTTCTGGAAGCAGAAGGAACCATCTCGACAAGAACGCGTTGTGGGCTGAGGACGCCACCTGGACTGGAATCGAGTCGTTTGAGGGGCCTTCACGACATGATGACATCACCTACGTGACTCCTGGGAGCTGCTTCCCCAGCCAGTGGGAGTTCTTATGATAGCAGATAGCCAGTGCCTCCTAACACCCGTGGCACGAGGCACACCGGGAACAACGCTAACTAGGGGGATCTGAGAGGTCCCCCAGTTCAGGAAGTGCTTAATGCATCTTCAAGCAACCAAGTCTGTGAAACAAGTCAGCTAACGGATGAAGCAGCAGAGCTCGACAGTGACACTGATTTTGTCACCAGTAAGTTGGCTACGGCCAGGGTCGTCGATGGAGAGCAAACCAGTGAGATTCAGAAGCTCACTGCTGAGAATTGAAATTGAAGATCATCAACGATTTGCTTAGAGCAACGAAGGGGGAACAGGTGGAATGGAGGAAGTGGTCCTCACAGAAGCCTGAAGAAGATGCTACAACATCATGAGGACTGAATGATCGTCTAAAAGATGCTGACAATGTTATGAAGTCTGTCTAACACTGAAATTGTCTTTGCTATTGCCGCTATTGTTGTGTTTTCACATATATACTATATCTCGAGTGCCTTATCTTTTGTGCCCATAAGTATAGGTGCCTCTGACCTGTGTGGTGTGCACTGCAATTGAGGATGCTGTGTTGGTAAGATCAGTTTGTTTGTTATTCTAGCATCCAGAGTGACGAGCACACCATGTGAGTGAGAAGATTTAGTTTGAAGCTTGCAAATGATTATATCAATAAAAACAGCTCACGCAGTGTTTTTGCAATGTTCACCTTGTTTAAACAAATATTTACTCTTGATTTGATAAAAATACTTTGTGTTGATACCAGCAGGCATCAAAGGGGGAAATGTCGTGTATTTTTATCATTCGACATCAGTATTTTCTATCAATATTTTTATATCATGTATTGTTATATATATTAATCACACACTCTAATTAATGGTCACATTATGTATTATTTGTCACCTATATTGTCACTCACACACTGAAGCACTGCATGCTGTAGACAGGTAAAAAAATGCTGAGGCCTGCTTTGCCCTAGACCTGGGATTTTTCCATTAAGTAATGCTAGCCCCCACCTTTGTGAGGAGCTTCACCTTTTACCCAGTGCACTTTTGACCCAGCTTCTCCCGAGGGGAGGGCGAGTAGCCGGAGTGTGTCCTGAAAGGGAGGGGTAGAAGCGCACCTGGACTCTGAGCCGTGGGAAAGTTGGGTGTCTTGCTAGCCCCCGAGAACAATTCATAGAACTGTTGCCTAAAGAGCATCTTAATATGTCCCCTCCGCCTGATAACAGCTGGAGGAGGTGTGAGATTGGTCTATAAAGGGCAGAGGCAAAGTTGGGAGGGAGCGCTCTTCTTTGCTCTTCCTCTCACCCGTGTTTGCAGCGGCTGCAGGCTCTCACTCCCGAGAGGGCTTCTGTTTTTTTATACTCTGTTAAACTCTGGACGTTTATTTCTTTGCTTTTCTACCACCTTGCAACAGCACCAAGGCACTCACTCTCGGGAGGCTTTTTGCTTTCTTGCATTTTGTTTAACTTTTTGCTATCTTGTACTTTGTTTAACTTTGTGCTTCAATAAATCCTGGAAACGAAACCTGCTCATCTCCAGTGAGTTTCTGTGAAGTGTGGAGCTTTTCTCAAGGTGCATTTGCTCCCATTGGTCTCCCCTCCGCCTGGTAAGAGCAACAGGGGGAGAGAGCCGCAAAAAAACCCGACACTACACTGTACTGGTAAAATCACAAGAGATGAGTGAGTAGGACAGGAAACCACCAGTTTGGCCTTGATGGCCTTGATGGACCTTTTTAATAAAACTATAACTGAACTACATACATTTACACCATATAAGAGTATGGTGTAAATGTGAACTCTAAAAAATAATTATTGTGATTTTAAGGTAAAACTTTAACTTCATTAAATCAATTTTCAATGTTTGTTCTGTTCTTATATGTGTAACTCATCCATAATTCATAATCTCATCAACAATTATACTGGACAAACCATTAGAAAAGTAACAAACTACATCATCAAGTAGTAAAGGTCAGTGTGGCCCCCAAAGTATGCTCATAAACCATGTTTTCAGTTCAGGTGTGGATGTAGGTGTGGTGGTGTGTCTCTCTAAAATAGGGGTCTCAAACTCTCAGTCCGTGGGCCACATCCAGTCACGCCCACTACTTCCAGTCCACTATTTGATGTCAAAAATATGACAATTTGGCCCTTTAAGTTACTTTTTTGACATTTCGCTAACTCCTCTTAATTGGGAAAGTTTGAGACCTCTCCTCCAAAATAAAGCAAACACAATCTGTAAAAAAGGCCCTCTTGTGGCTGCCCTGCACCTAAAGTATTGCCTAACTTGTGGCTGCCCTGCACCTAAAGTATTGCCTAACTTGTGGCTGCCCTGCACCTAAAGTATTGCCTAACTCACCTTCCCTCACTCCACCCGGTCTTTTACGCAATCAGGAGTCGCTCTGTGTGCACGTGACACACTGCACCGGAGCCTCTCAGAGTCTGCTACTCACAGCACAGAGGAACAGCACTGACTACATCGTTGCAGCTGTTATCGGACTGTGTGCGTCTATTGCACGAAAGAACTGCATCTGTGTTAGCACTAACTAATTGCAAAGCTTACCTGTTCTTGACTGCTCTGGACTCTGAGAACATGCACTGACCAGCTATCAGGAGTGTTTCCTGGACATTTTCAATCTGTCCTTGCGGCTGGCCATGGTTCCTGAGTGCCTCAAGTCCTCCATCATCATACCGGTACTGAAGAAGACATCCATCACCTGCCTGAATGATTACTGGCCTGTTGCTTTGACCCCGGTAATCATGAAGTGCTTCGAGCGGATCCTTCTGAGGTTTATTAGAGACTCCATCACTGCAGACCTGGACAGCCTTCAGTTCGCCTACAGAGGGAATCGGTCAACAGAGGATGCTGGCTCCATCACCCTGCACACAGCCCTGACCCACCTGCAGCATCCCAACACCTACGTCAGGATGCTATTTATAAACTTCAGCTCAGCATTTAACACCGTCATCCCAGACAAGCTGGCGCTGAAACTATGTGACATGGGTCTGCCTGTGTCACTGTGTCACTGGATCAGAGACTTCCTCACCAACAGGTTTCAGGTGGTGAGAATAGGTGAGGCAAAATCGTCTCCTCTGGTCCTTAACACAGGCACGCCGCAGGGTTGTGTGCACAGTCCAGCCCTCTTCACCCTGTGTTGCCGTCCACCCCACGAACACAGTGGTGAAGTACGCGTACAACATCACAGTAGTGGGTCTCATTTCAGACAACGAGACCCACTACAGAGAGGAGATCCAGCAGCTCACCCTGTGGTGTTCAGCCAATAACCTTGTGCTGAACACAGGAAAAACCAAGGAGGTCATTGTGGACTTAAGGAGGTCGAGGAAGACGGACCAAACCCCCGTCCTCATAGACGGAGAGACAGTGGAGCGTGTGGAGAACATCAAGTTCCTGGGCCTCCACATCACATCTGACCTCTCCTGGTCTACCAACTCCTCCCACCTGGTGAAGAAGGCACAACAAAGACTCTTCTTCCTCAGGAAACTGAAACAGACTGGACTCTCATCTCAGCTGCTCATGAATTTCTACTGGGCCACAATTGAAAGCGTGCTGTGCCTTAATGTGACGGTGTGGTACAGCAGCTGCATGGCACTGGAGAGGAAACAACTGGCCCGGGTGGTAAGAACAGCACAGGGCATTGTGGGCTGCCCACTCCCAGACCTGGACTCTATATATGCAGGCTGGGTCAAAAAGACAGCCTGAGCCATCGTTACGGACCCCAGCCACCTGGGCCACAGACTGTTTGCACCACTTCCATCAGGAAAGCGGTACAGGAGCATACGGACCACCACCAACAGACTGAGGAGCAGTTTCTCCCCCCGCGCCCCCCACGGCACCACACATAAACCTCACACACCTAATCTCACTGTTACTCACACCCAGACACTTACCCCACCAGCATCACTCACACACTCCCCCCCACTACAGCCACACACTATATATATATATATATATATATATATATATATATATATATTTATATATATATTAGGGGTGGGACTTTAACGCGTTAATTTCGATTAATTAATTACGGGGAAATTAACGCGTTAAAAATTTGAACGCATTTTAATCGCACTTTGCACCGTGGAACGTTTCTCAGTGCACGAGTTCCCGGCATACAGATTATATCGACGCACAATGTCCAAATTAGGGGCCGAATCCTGCGAAGGACCCGCCCACGTCTTTCGCAGCCCACGAACACCACAAAGGCCGGAAGTGAGCAGCTAGCCTTCATATCAGCTGCCGTCACCTCTGCGTAGCTCATGTCGCCTAGCAACCGTGAGTGCGAAGCACAGCTGTGTAAAAGCAGCTGTTAAACGGAGAACGAACTTTTTCTCCTTTTTGTGGTTTAATTTTAAGGCTTTAATTCAAAATAAGCTGTTAAAACAAGCATAACACATTTCAACATCAAGGAATACAGCTGAGCTAATGATTAATTTCCAACTATAACAAGTGAGACATTAATGTTGAATAAAACTATCCAGTTATGATGCTTAACTTTAATTTCAGGAGTTTGCTTATCACAGGAGCACTTCCACCTTTCATTGGTCTGTGTAGCAGACTGGTGGGAAAATAAACAAAATCTTGAAGTTTAAGCTCATGTATATTGATTCATTCATCAACTAAACTTAAATTAATATTTCTCATGTCAAATATTGAAATGCGATTAAAATGCGATTAATTTCGATTAATTAATTACAAAGCTTGTAATTAATTCGATTAATTTTTTAATCGAGTCCCACCCCTAATATATATATATATATATATATATATATATATATATATAATAAAAGTATATACATATATATATGTATATACTTTTATATATATATATATATATATATATATATATACTTTTATATATATATATATATATATAGATATATATATATATATATATATATATATATATATATATATATATATATATATATTAATATATATATATATATATTTATACTGCTATAGTTTATATTTATACTGCTATAGTTTATATCTTACAATTAGGATGGTACCGTATTTTTCTTTTTTATTTATTATGCTAATATTATTTGTTAGTTAAATGTTTACTGTTTATTGTTGCACCATTGGGTCTGAGAGTAACGGAATTTCGATCCTGTGTATGTCCTGTACATATTGCAGATTCGACAATAAAGTTGACTTTGACTTTGACTGTGACTTTGATTGTGTATTTTAATATTGTTTTTGTTTATGTATAGTGTATACCATATTTTTCGGACTATACGTCGCTCCGGAGTATAGGTCGCACCAGCCAAAAAATGCATAATAAAGAAGAAAAAAACATATATAGGTCGCACTGGACTATAAGTCGCACTTTTTTTGGGGGGGGGGGGGTTGATAGAATCCGAGACCCAGAGCAGAAATTCCATCTTGAACGGCAATTTAAAATAATAATGGATTAAAGAACAGGACGAACACGGTTACGCCTACGTTATGCTAACGTAGCACATTCAGCTACATGACGCACAACGAACACGTGTTCGGTATGTTAACGTAACATTAAGTTATTCAGATAACAATAGCATAAAGAACATGCTAACAAGTTAACCAAACCATCAATCCATTTAATTCTTCATCCTCGGTGTCACTTCTAAACAATTCCGTACACTCCGTAGACGAAGCGCCGCTTCCTCTTCTGTGTCGCGTTAGTCAGACTCGTCGTCAGCTGCAGTTCCAATTATTCCAGCCTTTCTGATTCCCCACAGGATGGGTTGTCACTGAAGCCCATGTTTTCTTGATCCATCCAATGACTTCCAGGAAAGTTGGGTGGCGCATTCTCCCAGTTGCCGTTAAGCTGTGCTCTCCATCCATCATCCACTGCGCCCACAGGTTACGCAAGACTGCCTTAAAGCTGCAGTTCACGGAGATGTCAAGTGGCTGGAGTATTTTGGTTCATGTGTTATAAATGTCACATATACGTCGCTCCGGAGTATAGGTCGCACCCCCAGCCAAACTATGAAAAAAAGTGCGACTTATACTCCGGAAAATACGGTATATGTCTTTTTAAATGGAAGCTGCAATGGAAATTTCGCTGAACATTCAGTGACAATAAAGCAATCTAATCTAATCTAATCTAATCTTTATGTTGCTAAACTGTTAGCCCTAGGTTTTTCTGTCGTGTTCACGCTAGTTATGTTAGCTCCAGTTCGGTGCTCTCTGTACCCCATGTAAACATTCGTCTTGCAGGTTTGCACGTTAATTAGGTCTGATCTGCTCCACCTGTATGTTCCTTCACGTTCACTCAGGTCCGCTGATCTGGCACTCTGGCTGTCCCAAAGACAAAGAGGAAGTCCAGAGGTGACTGCGCTTTTTCAGTTGCTGCCCCAAAACTGTGGAACGATCTTCCTTTGCACATTAGGCAGGCTGACTCACTCTCTGCTTTTAAGTCCTCTCTTAAAACACATTTTTTCTTATTGGCTTTTAACTCAATTTGAGATGTTGGTTTTCTTTGTTTATTTTCTTAGCTGTGGTTTTTATTTATTTATTTATTAATCATTTCCTTATCTTATGTCTGTGTTTTGTTTGTTTGTTTGTTTGTGCTTAGATTTGTACAGCACTGCGCCAACTGCATTTGATTTTAAAGTGTTTATAAATAAAGTTGAGTTGAGTTGAGTAATTAGTCAGGCGGGCGTAACTCCCCGCGCAGCCATGTTTGTCTTTTCCTTATAGACCAGCAGAGGTTTATGCTGTTTCATTCCTGTGGGAAATGTATACACTGTTCACTGTGAATACTGGTATTAAGCTGGTATTAAGCCTATGGAGTAGTGTTTGTTCTTTGAAGCACTGTTAATACAGATTCATATGTGACAGTTAGGTTTAGATTATAAGATTTTAAGAAGTAGTAATGTGTGTTTTGTTTCAATATGTTTTCCGTTTTCTTGTTTCAGAACCACACACACACCAACCCACATACCAGTGTACAGAGAGATACAGCTGTAACCGCACCAGCGGTGGAAAATAAAGTCCAAACTAAAATCCAGTGACGAACTCCGTGTGATCCAGCACAATTACTATAGTAAGTAAGTAAGTAAATTTTATTTATTTAGCGCTTTTCACAGACACTAGTCACAAAGCGCTGTACATGCAGAAAACACACAAAAACAGACAGTAAAAAAAACACCATGATATCTAAAAACCAATAATGTAAAGGTAAAAATAATTAAACACATAATTGCTAAAACTATAAATTCATTTAAATTTCTCAATAGAAGGCCTTTTTAACCCCTTAACTGGCAGCAAAAAAATCACCTGACAAGAACTATATAACGCCTTCTGGTTATTATTGGCTCTGAAAAACCCATTTCATAGCCTATTAACTGGCCGCGTCTGGTCCGCCGGCCAATGAAGTGCATTTTATATGGCAGGCTAGACCCTCCCATTTTGACTGACACCTCATTCGGCCAATCATGTTAAGAAATCGGTTTGCTAGAGCCAGTGATACTCAGAGGGCATCACGTAGCTTTGGCAGGTGATTTGGTGCAGCCAGTTACATGATTGGCCGAATGAGGTGTCATTAAAAATGGGCGGGTCTAGCCTGCCATATAAAAGGGACTACAAACGCCCGTCACCGGGCCCTGGCCAGTTAAGGGGCTACAAAGGAAAGTTTTTAACTGCTTTTTAAAAGAATCCACAGAGTCAACTGAGCGTAGATGTAGGGGTAGACTGTTCCACAGCCTTGGTGCCACTGACTGAAAGGCTCTGTCCCCCCTAGTCTTTAGTCATGTGCGGGGAACAACTAACAAATTCTGAGCCTGTGAACGAAGACAGCGAGAAGCAGTATATTTTATGAGAAACTGGGAAATATAATCTGGAGCCTGACCATTTAATGCTCTGTATGTGAAAACGAGAATTTTAAATTGAATCCCAAAATCGATTGGGAGCCAATGTAAGGAACGTAAAATCGGAGTAATGTGAGCTTGCTTGCTAAAATTTGTTAATAATCTGGCTGCAGCGTTTTGTATTGCTTGGAGACGCGAAAGAGATGATTTGTCCAAGCCAGTAAACAGGGCATTGCAATAATCTAAACGAGAAGACACAAATACATGAATAATTTTTTTCCAGATCAGCCTTGGAGACCATATGTCGTAACTTTGAGATGTTCCTTAAATGAAAGAAGCAGGAACGAGACAGAGATCTTACATGTGAGTCAAAGCTCAAAGAGGAATCAAATATTACTCCAAGATTACGGATGCTGGACTTAGCGGTGGGACAAAAAGAGGCAAGAGCCTGACTGACTTTTATATATAGCTCAGGAGGAGCTATAATCATAGTCTCAGTCTTATTGGCATTTAAAACAAGGTAATTACTGGAGAGCCACTCACTGATCCGGGTTAAACACTGGACTATAGCCAGGAAGCACACCCTTCCTCACACAGTCATTAAGTTATGGTCACATTGTGAATGTTGAAACCTGCAGAAACACAGACAGGTGAGTGTGTCACCTGTGACAGTGATCCAGCTGGATGGAGACTCTCCATGACCGCTGATGTCACACTTGTAGAGGCCTTCATCAGACCTGGAAACATGCTGGATGGTCATGTGACCTGTAGCCTCTTTCCCAATGAAGACACCGTCTTTGAAGAAAGCAGCTGGGAGGTTGGAGGGAGTGGTCTTTGTTTGACAGAGCAGAGTGACGTCATCTCCCTCCATCACAGGGAGGACAGGACTCTGCAGGATCACTGATCCACCTCAACACAGAGACAAACTACAGCATTTCATCCATTTACACACAGCTTCATCAACACTAACTCCACACACTCAGCTTACCAGAGACTGTGAGGTTAACCATGTTACTGATGGCACCCTCTCTGGACTCACACCAGTAAACTCCACTCTCCAGTGGATCAATGTAGCTGATGTTACAGGAAGAACCAGCTGGTTTTCCACACCCATCTCCACACTGAGTCCTCTGCTTTTTGCTTGTGTTTCTCCTCAGAGTCCATCCAGCAGAGCTGTCGTCCTCCTCACAGCTCAGAGACACAAAGTCATATTTAAAGAACTGAGAGCTGCTGGGACTCACAGTCAGACGAGCTGTGAGGGTTACAATGAAACATGAAGCCAAACAGGTCATATTAGTGAGCATTTATCAGGTTGAAGCTGTGACAGAAGAAGGTTACTGACCTTGGTTTGTTGTGCAGCTCAGCAGTGAGATCAGAGCTAAAGGGCAATGACACTCAGGTTGGTTGGAGGTGAACATAAAGAACAACTCCACACAAACAGCTGACAGACCCACAAACTCATCTCTGTCTTATATCCATCTATCTTGTGAGGATCTTACATATTTTCAAGCAATTCACACTGTCCAGGCTCTAAAAAAAACCAACTAAAACGATCATTGTGATTATGTGTGCTCACTGTACTGTGAGTATATACAAAATATCAATTATTGTTAAGTAACACAGTAAAGTCATGTGTCCACTGTGCAACTTTTCACAGCCTGCTGTGTTTCCTCAACTCCTGAGTCGGTTCAGACAAACACAGAGATTCTACTTACAGAGCAGACACAGCACAGATGTTTCCTTCATCGTCCTTCTCACTCATTTGAGCTTTTTTTCATTTCTCTCCCTGACACCAAGTAAAGCCCCGCCCTCTTCCTCTGAGCACCAGCTTTACTATTGGTGCAGACACAGTGGGGGGACTATTTCCTTTGTGTACAAGTGCACACACACTCACATGTCCCCCTCAGTGAGAGAGGCAGATATGAGCTGAAACTCAGGAATCAAACCAGTGACGCTGCTGTTATGGAGCTGAACTGGAACCATTCACACACTGAGGCCCTCTGAACACATTTAATTACAGCTGTGCAGAGACACACTGATGACTGACTGCAACACTATGATTCACATTTAGATCAACACCATCCTCCCAAAGGCTTTATTTATGGCCACAAGAGGGAGCTGTTGGACTGTAAATGCTTTTTGCTGGAAACAAAGTTCCCACTGTGAGAATGTGCTGTTCCTAACAAAATGGCGTTATTTACTGAGCTGTGGATCAAGGTGAACTTCACTTATATATCCATAACTATATATCTATCTATCCACTATATATATATATATATTTTTTTTTTTTTTCCTCTTCAGCTCTCAGTGGAGACGGTCGCACTCCTCCCCCGGCCCTTCCTTTTTGCCCTGCTTTGCTGCTTTAGAGCAGGGGTCCTCACATCCAGGCCTCGAGGGCCGTGTCCTGCAGGTTTTAGATGTGTCCCTGATCCAACACACCTGAATCAAATGGCTGAATTACCTCCTCAGTATGCAGTCAAGTTCTCCAGAGTCCGGCTAATGACTTCTATATTTGACTCAGGTGTGTTGAAGCAGAGACACACCTAAAACCAGCAGGACACCGGCCCTCAGGGTCTGGATGTGAGGATCCCTGCTTTAGAGCCTCTCTTCACACAACTTCCAAACTGGAATTTATAATTATGGATCTGGTCAGCTGGTCTCTCAACACCATTGTTTTTGATCAAATTTTCACCATGAGGAGATTGGGGGAAGGAGAACCCTATTCCCTCTTATTAATTGACATTCCAGCTGGCTACGTTATGGATTCCTGTGTGGGTGGAAGATGACGTGCCTGGCTGGACTGTCAATGGAGGACACACACATTCGGCTTATTGACACTGGGGTTTCTCTGAAGTGGACCTGGAGATACCTGGCTTGTCGTTGCAATTCAGGAAGTGTGGGCAGCTGTCTGGCCTTGGTAAGGCTGCTTATGACAGGAATGCAGGAGGGTAAAGACTCAAACTCAGACTCTGTATATCTGGAGCTGATTCTGAGGGGTAAGATCTTGGAGATGTATGTATCTGTTTCTGCACGGTGAAGGAACGAACCAAGAAGATTCGGATGAATTGGATTTTTCTCCACAGAGAGGTGCCAGTAAGACTGAAGGCTGTCAACAAATTAATCAGTACAGTCTGAACCAAAACAAGTCCTAGAATCAGGAATTTGGCTCCCTGGCGTTCTTGGACTGCCGCTTATCAAATTGTCTCCGGGATGTTTGTAAACAGATGCTCTACCCCCCCGCTGTCCTGTCTTCTTCTGACCTGTGTTGGACTGATCTCCCTGACCTATCCGCTGATGAACTCTACATCTTATCAGAGCTGTTAGCTGAGGAGGGAGTTTGAGTCAGCCCCACAGTAGCCCGACCCCGCCCCCCCCCCCCTCGCCTCCGCTGGCTCCCCTGTCCATCCCTCCGCACCCTAGTGCTCCCATGCTATATGTTTCTGCTCTGTCGCAGAGGATTTTGTAACCTTATACTGTGTATGTGTATGTATACAAAGTATGAGAAGATTTTTTTCCTCACTCATCCCCTATGTGTTTTCACTATTGTTTCTGTCTTTTTAATGGCAGCGCCTCCAGAAGGGGGGCAGCATGGCCACAGTTCACCTATCGCCCCATGTTTGTTCTGTTTGTCTTCTTGGATGGGTGTTCTGTTAACTGTAATTTCCCCATTGTGGGATCAATAAAGTATCATCATCATCATCATCATTATACTGTGGATACACTATATATATCCACTATATATCCATAACTTATATATCCATAACTGTCCTGAAATAAACTGTAGTTTACAGATATCAGTTCCACAGATGTACAATGTCACTGCAGACCTGCACAGTCTCAGAGCAGTTTTTCCAACATTTTCCAAAGCATACACAGTTTACTCTTTTTCAGACCCCCTCCCCAAGTGTACAAAGAAAATGTTTTTTTTTCATGACATTTAATTTCACCTGGTTCTTTGGTATTGAAATGTAATACGAAGTATTAAAATCTAGAGCGCCCCACAAGGAACATGGGAGGAGAAAAAAGAGAGATGTACTTTTGCCAAATCATGCAAAACCTTTTGATTTCAGGCCATGTGCTTCTGCATTAATCTTGATACGTCAGGATGTTGAAAGGAAAGACTGCAGCAAAAGTCGCCTTTAATTTATAATTCAGCGGTTCCTGGTCTCCACCTATCTCAACAGCCAATGCATGCACACACAAACATTAATGGAAAGAGCTGATCTAGTACACAGTGTTTCTGAAAATATATATGAATAAATCTACAGTCAAAAGTTTATGAACAGGCTCGCAAAAATTTAAAGCAAAGCAAAGTGGAAACAGCAGACAGATGGCACAAGGTTTGAGTCATTTCTATAACTACTCTGTGGTGACATCATCAAACTCCTTGTCCAGTTCATGTTCAGCCTGAGTGGGTAGGGCCATCACCTTGGGGGCTTGCAGATCAATTATTTGGAGTCAGAAAAGAAAAGAAATGTAGGATTTAGAGATAGAGATAGAGATAGCTATCAATCATCAGGTTATTGATTACAGGTGATTGATTAAGAGGTCAGAGTGTTATCTGTGGCTCTGAAATGAGCTCCCTGTGAGGAGAGTGGAAATGAAGTGCAGACAGAACACCACCAGGTAGCACATCAGTGTAAAGTCAAAATACAAGAGGGAGGTCTACCTGCAGAGAGAATCCCACCTGTTCAGGTGAATGTGTGGATGAAATAAGAGGTGAAGTGAAGCTCCTCACCTGTGACAGTGATCCAGTTGGATGGAGACTCTCCATGACCACTTATGTCACACTTGTAGAGGCCTTCAACCATGCTGGATGGTCAAGTGACCTGTAGCCTCTTTACTGATGATGACACCATCTCAGGGAGAAAGTAACTTTGTCAAAACTGCTTCGGTCTGGGTCACATGAAGAGAAACTGCCCTCACCAAAGAAGAACGCCGAAAATTGGGCTCCATCATTCTCTCCCAGAAGCTTGTGGCCCAATGCGCTTCACTTCAAACCCAAATGCCAGGAAATGAGCAGTCACATGCTGATGCATGAGCTGGAGGTATGTGTGGTTTTGGCCACTGTGGCAGGGAAGAGTGTGCTGCCTTTAAACCTCTACAACGCTATTCATCCCGAGGTCTGCCCTCCCCTTTAAACATCTGGGACAGAGACTGTGATTGGGGTTGGGCCTGGCAACGTACCTGTTCTTGGTGAAGCGTATATACCTGTACAGATTAACAACCATCAGGTGCATTTCTTGGTTGCTGATGTAACTAGTAGGCCTAATGAAGTGATCCACAGTCCCCCATTACTGTCCAAGCCCAGGCGTATCTGGACTTTGGAAACCACCATATAGTACTGTTTGGAGAGGAGGTGCCACATTTCCAATCACACAACAAAGTATGTAGTACAACGCAGAGTATGTAGTACGAGGTGACACCCATATTGGAGAAAAAAGGGAAGGTGATGTTAAGCCCCACCAAAGCTTTGTGGTGAAACACAAAGTGTTGGTTGCCGATGGAGTGGTGCAGGCTCAGTCCTGTAAAGTTGTGCCCATCTGCATCTTTAATCCTGGTAACTCTGTCGTAAACATCAAGAGGGGGGCCATTGCCGTGATCCTTCAGCCTGCCCAAGTTCTGCTTCAAGCGACCACAGCCCAGCCTTAACCGACTGCTGGCGGCTCCCGTGTTATCCCCCAGCATCTACGGGATGTGTTGAATCTTTCCGTCCAGCCACTTCACCAAAAGCCTGATCATATGAAGCCCCGTTTAACAACTCATTTAGGAGTGCTGCCATCTGCTGGTCATTTGGTGTACAGCATTCCTACTGTTACGTTAGATATTAGATGGCTGATCTTTTAGCATAATTATGCAATTATTATGCCAAAATCTCCATGTGATATATTGTAAAACCAGATAAACTAAATCTATCCTGACCATGGTATATTTATAGAGCAGCTGTAGTATATCAATAAAGTATTGTTTATAGATAGTGTGTGGTGTGTTTATGGATAAACAGTTGCAGGTAGTGGGGGGTGCTTTATTGATTTTTATTCAAATAAAAAGTATTTGACAGTGATTCCTTCTTTTTGGTATAACTTCACAGCCTGAGAAAACTCTCTCACAGAGGACTGAAGCAGCAGGGGCTGAAACAGAAGTACAGGTGAGGATACAGGTGCTTCTGATTATGCTGCTATAACAGTGTATCAGACTCACCTCAGATCACCCAGAACACTTCCTCTATTTCCCGCTGCTTTTTCAACAACTCAAAGCACATAATGAGGCAGTCACGTGATTTCAGAAAATGGACCTCGTTGGCTTTTGTCAGGTGATTTTCTCAAAAACGATACGGGCCTCGACAAAGGCTTCATCTGGACACGCCCCCTTTGCTCGACACTGGCCTTGGGGCTTTACTATTAGATGTAACATCACTACTCTCTTCTTTTGGGCTCAAGGCCGGCTCTTGACATGCTACACCATCTAGTGGCACAAATCATTATTACATCAAAATATAGCCTGGATCTTTCTAAAGGACCCTCGAGAGCACTGGTGCACACTAAGATGAGTCCATATTATTTTGTAAAATTTTTCCTCATGATTAAAGACCACACAGCAACTTCTTGATGAGATTGAAGAACTGAAATATGTGGTGGATTGTAAGGAAAACTCAGAATCAGCAGTACTTTATTAAACCATGGGGAATGTTGTTTTATTACAGCTGCTCTCAAAGACACAAATATTCCACGGGCTGTAAAGACTAGAATAAAGAAAGCATAGAAAACAAAAGTAGACCCAAAGAATGGGCTGTACACACCTTATACAACATTCTGGGAATATTGATCTCTCAGTGATATTATCAAATAACTTCATCACACATCACATTAATGTCATTGTCTTCAAATCACTCTTTTTCAAAGACATTCATTCAATGATTGCAGCCCAGCCTAAATGACTGTGATTCATTAAAAAATGGGAATACTCATGCCTAGAAACAGCAGGTAAGCCACCTGTCAAAGGTGGGGTGAAACACATCATCTGATGTAGATGTTTTGAACCACGCTTTTAGCAGAGTTTGAAACATCTACCTGTGACAGTGATCCAGCTGGATGGAGACTCTCCATGACCACTGACGTCACACTTGTAGAGGCCTTCATCAGACCTGGAAACATGCTGGATGGTCATGTGACCCATGTTTACTATCCCAATGAAGTCTCTCAAACTTGAAAAAAAGGTGACTGGATTTCTTTAGGTTTTTGAAGATGTTTCATTTCTTATCCAAAAAAAAGGTACATGATTTAAAGATAAGTACTAACCAGGCCTGACCCTGCATAAATCAGACGGATCAGACGTGCATGGTGACACAGTGGTTAGCACTGCTGCCTCACAGTAAGCATACCATCTGGAAGGCCTCAGTTTGATTCCACCTTGGCCCAGGTCCCTCCCCCTCTTTCTGTGTGGTGTTTGCATGTTCTCCCTGTGTCTGTGTGGGTTTTCTGTGGGTACTCTGGTTTCCTCCCACAGTCCAAAGACTGGGGTTAGATTAATTAGAAACTCTAAATTACCCATAGGTGTGAATGTTGTGTGAAAGTGTGAATATTGTCTGTCTCTCTGTGTTGGCCCTGCAACAGGCTGGTGACCTGTACAGGGTGTACCCTGCCTCTTGCCCTGTGTCAGTTGGGATAGGCTCCAGTTCCCCCGTGAGCCTGAATAGGATAAGCAGAACTGAATGGATGAATTTAAGACAGTATGTGGGAACCTTTTGACAGACGCAATTGCTGATGGCACTGTAGAGGTAAAAAAAAAAAAAAACCCTCAGTGATGCATTTGTTTTAAGAGCATATGATCCACTAGTTTATTAGTAGGGATGATGTGCTACATATCTACAACTTTATATTTTGGCAATAAATAAATAAATAAATAACTATGAATACCTGCAATAATTGTGTTCTGTGAATGGATTTAGTAAGTATGCAGCTGTAATCCATGACCATTTTTGAGATTATATTCTGTTCGTCCTTCTGCAGTCCCAGACTGGGATTAATAATTCAGGTGAGTCTTGTAGGATTCCCTAATGTGATTGGCTGCATTGATGGCATTCACATCCCCATCACTGCTCCATCAGTAAATGTGAATGTGAATAGAAAATCCTATCACAGCATTAATGTGCAGGTAGGCGCTGTCTGCCATCTCACAGTAACAAAGGCGATACAATAAAATATACTGCACATAGTTAGTCTCACTGTCTGCACTGCCAAGATCATTTGTGATGCACACTTAATCACAAACATTGAAGCCAAATGGCCCGGCTCAGTGCATTAAGTGTGAATGTATCGTGAGTCTACCCTGAGCAACAGATTTGCAAATGTAACTCTATATCCCCAGTTGTGTTCTCACATTGTTTAAACATCTTAAAATGCATCTGCCCTGTTGTTACAGGACAGCTTGATGGATACTTGCTGGGTGATAGGAGGATACCTATGCCAGCCCTGTCTGCTGACCCCTTATCCTGACCCTGAGCCAGGGCCCCAGCAGCATTTCAATGTGGCCCACTGCAGGAGTCGTGCCCGGGTGGAGATGACAATAGGCACACTCAAATCACATTTCCAGTGCCTGCATGGACTCAGGGTAACACCAGAGAGGGCACATGACATTATTGTTGCAAGTGCTGTTCTCCATACTTTTACCACCATTAGACGAGTTCAAAAGGCATTACAGCAAATGTGGTCAGAGACCTCATTTGCTGTAATGGCTTTTCAGATTAGGTTGCCCCATCCCCAGAAGAGAAATAAAGACTGCTTAATCACAATTCATTTCCTCTTTATTTCCTGAAAATGAAAAGGCAGCAATTATTATTTGTGGATTCATCAGAGAGAATTCACCTGTGAGAGGTCACCCACCTCTAACTGGTGTTTCAGCAATTCAATTTCAAGATCTGTTTTCCTGATCTGGCGCTCCAAATATTTGTTTTCCAGATCAGTTTTTTTCATTTTCTTCATGAGGTACATCTTGTAGGGCTCCTTATCTGGTAACTGGGAAAACAAAAATGGCATCACATTCAGTATGATACAGTTCAATTTAAGTCATGTAAATGCTGCGCTGGATATAATTTACTGAACATCTCACTGTGTTTATATGTGCTGTGTCAGTTGATGGGGCATCCTGTTAATAATACTCGGCCTTGCTCTGTAACATGAAACAAACAGAAGGGGCACCGTCTTCATATTTTCAGCCATTCTCATCACTTCACTGCACGTTTTAACCTCAAGAATACACAAACACCAGGATATATCTATATTTCCATACGATACCTTGGTAGGCCCATCTGAGTCTCTCTCAGCAGATACTGTGACTTCATTATCTTCCTGTGATGGAGAGCAACATTCCTTTTTAGCACACTTTACCTATGAGACTCTCAGAAGCATTCAGTGGCCTACTCACAAGTGCAAGGGCTGGAACGGGTCCTGGTGAGGTGGAAGGCTCAACATGGAAGATCACACCATCGGCAACTGTTGAATAAGGATTACATACATATATCTATGTCACTATATCTCTACAGATAGATAGATAGTGCCCACTTGTACCCAAGGGGGAGACTGGCTCAGACGATGACCCTCCAGGAATGCCTTCAGCCGCTGGGCCTCCAGTGTTCTGACTCAGGGGAAGCTCTTTTGCCTCAGTCAGAGGTGGTGGAGGTAGCCCTCCACCCGTTTTCCCCTCCTCTGCCTTCTTTCTGTTGGCTGAACAGGATTCAAATATTAATCTTTTTTGCAGGATATTAGGCCAGTGGAATCTTTCCACCTTGTTTTATTTACTGCAATACTTTCTGGTACATCAACACAATGGGAACAAATAAAGGTCACAGAAGTGGGCCTCACTACTTTGGACTATGTTTTTTTATTTCATTTTCAGCTGCTGCCAGGTCCTCTTTATGCCCATGGATTCTATTTGTGTCTGTAGCAGTGGTTCACTATCATGATGAATTTGCTGCTCCGTTAACTCTTACGCATTTACGAGTCCTGTGATTCTCTCCCACGCCAGTTCTCTCTCCTTTGCAGCCACAGCTGTATTGCTCGCCATACGCATGCAACAGCACATCTGTTTCGAGCGGGAGTGAAATATATCACACGTTTTGGCCTGTTGCCACGATGAATCGTGAAATCTGTTCTCTATTGATGTTGGGCTTTTATAGGCATCACGCATGCTCTTACCTCAAGCTGATCATACTCAGAGTTGATTGAACCAACACTGATCAGCTGTTCTGGAATGGGAAACTCAGAGTTGCCGATCTCAGAGTTGATCAACTCAGAGTGTGTTTTTAAACTCAGAGTTTGTTGAACATGCTTCCTGGAATAGGCCCCTGGGCTGCTCCAGTCCTCTGCTTTTGATAATCATCATTACATGGTCATAAGAATAACAACAATCTGGAAGCCACCACTAAGCTTTGGGGGGCAGTTGAGGAAGGCCCCCATTCAGCTGCTCCCCAACCAGGTCCAATCTGCTTTGCGTAGGATAAACACCAGCAAAGCCCCTGGACCAGATGGTGTTTCCGGATACATTCCTAAGGCCTGCGCAGACCAGCTATCAGGATTGTTCACCACAAATCGGCCACCATCATCCCAGCGGTAAAGAAAAACACAGTGAGCTGCCTAAATGACTTCTGCCCGGTTGCTCTAACCCCCATCATCTCTAAATGCTTTGAGAGACTAATTATCCCTCATATTAGATCTGCCATCCCAGCTGACCTTGACCAACATCAGTTTGCCTTTAGGACGAACAGGTCAACAGAGGATGCTGTGATCACAGCTCTCCACACAGGCCTCACTCATCTAGAATGGAAAAATTCATAGGTAAGAATGCTGTTTGTGAAATTTAGTTCAGCCTTAGTTGTTCCACATAATCTGGTCAAAAAACTGAGCGATCACTGAGCAGTTCACTATGCTCATGGATATTTGACTTCTTGAGTAACAGACCCCAATTTGTCAGGATGAAAGACCACACATCCTCAACTCTCATCATGGACACAGGTACCCCCACAAGGATGTGTCCTCAGCCCCCTCCTCTACTCACTCTTCACACATGACTGCTCCCCCATTCACACCTCCAATACCATCATTAAGTTTGCTGATGACACCACCATTGTAGGACTGATTACAGACAACAGCGAGTCAGCCTACAGGGAGGAGGTCCAGCAGTTGACAGTATGGTGCAATGATAATAACGTGGAATTGAAGCCTAACAAAACCAAGGAGCTGGTTGTGGATTTCAGAAGATCCACACGCACTGAGGCCACAGCTCTCCACATTAATAGAGTGGAGGTTGAGAGAGTGAAGAGCTTTAAGATCCTTGGGGTGTAGATTTCTGCTGACCTCACCTGGGCTCTCAACACTTGATACCAAGTGAGGAAGGCACAACAGAGACTTTACTTCCACGGGAATCTTAAGCACTCCCACCTCCCTCAACGCTCGCTGGTGAACTTTTACAGAACTACCACTGAAAGCCTCCTGACCTACTGCTGCACAGTCTGGTTCTCCAGTTGCACAGGACAGGACAGGAGAGACCTGCAGCGAGTGGTGAGAGAGGCAGAAAAAATCACGGGTACCTCAATTATTGAAAAATGGGTAGCAAAGCAATTAATAGATCATTTAAATAAAGGTTACACACCTCTGCATCCCATGCAGTTTGGTTTTCGTGCAAATCAGTCAACTGAAACAGCAATTAATATTTCTCTAGAAAAAGTAAAAATATATGTTGGACACTAACACTTTTGTTGGTGCTGTTTTTCTGGACCTAAAAAAGGCATTTGATACAGCTGACCATTCAACATTATTGTCTAGGTTAACAAAATGTAACTTCTCTGAACAAGCGATCCTTTGGATGAAGTCATATTTAGAAAATACAATTCAACGTGTATCTATCAGTGGTATCAAATCTCCTTACCTTGATTGTAAAGTTGGAGTACCTCAAGGGTCCATACTTGGACCACTTTTATTTTCTTTAGACATTAATGATTTACCAAATATTTGTTCAGCTGTCAATACTCAGTTGTATGCAGATGATGCTGTTATTTTTACACAAGCAAGGACTGATATGGAAGTTTCGGAAAAATTGACAAAATCTATGAAATGTATTCAAGCGTGGCTTACCAGGTCATGTCTCCTGCTTAATTCAAAGAAAACTGTTTGTATTAAATTCTCAAAGCGACCACAATCAAGAACATCTTCAAATGTTTTCCTGGAAGAAGAAGAGCTTCAGATTGTAAATGAAGTTAAATATCTTGGTGTTATGATAGATTCAACTTTATCATTTAAGAATCATGTTAAAAATATATCTAAAATCATTAAATTTAACTTCCACAATTTTAAGCAAATCAGATCATCACTGCCGGAAATTGCAGCCAAAATGTTTCTTTATTCTATGATTTTTTTCTCATATGGGATACTGTTTTACTAACTGGTCATTGACAAGCAGTACTATTTTAAAACCAATAGAATCTTTATTTAAGAACTCTTTAAAAGTGTTAGATAGAAAGCTTCTCTCTTTTCATCACTGTCCTATACTTCAGAAATATAGCATTTTAAGTTTTGAAAATTAAAAAAAAATTCAAGTTTGCTTGTTCTATTTATAAAGTTTTACATGGCTTGCTTCACCTTCATTGGGTGAGTTTATTATGCCAAAATCAAATATTAGTGGGAGATTAACTAGAGCCTCTATTAGAGGTGATTGTGTGATACCTTTTAGGCATACAACATTTAGCAAACAGGTGTTATCAGTAGGGGGGGGGGGGGGGTGAGATTTGGAATGATATTCCAACTGTAATAAGAGAATGCACCACCTCTGACAGATTTCAAAGTCACCCTAAACAATGGCTAAAGAGAAATCAGATCTGTAATCATTCATTTTAAAGTGTTGTAATTAATGGTGTATGTTTCATATATGTTTTATATTTGTTTTTGTATTGTGGGTCTTTATGTGTCTTTTTTTAATGATTTGTTATTAATTGATGGTTATTGAGTCTTATGTGTAATTTAATTTGTGTAATTTATGTGTAATTTAATGCTTTTGTTAATGCTTGTGTTGTTTATATTTAGATTTGTTGTTAATTGTTTGATGTTTTTTGTCTGACCTGCCAGGGACTACAGATGAAAAGTAGCCTTTTTGGTTAATTCTGGCATATTTACACTTTGGTGTTCATTAATGTTCGCTGTCCCTTTTAAATAAATAAAAAATAAATAAATAAAACTTGTAGGATATCCTCATGTATGGCTGTTTGATTGTTTTAAATATCCGGAAGTAGACAGTTCCTAGAGGACGATACCTTGGTACGAATAATTCCTTGGTAGTGGATTGAGGTGTGTTTGCCTTGTGTGTCTGTTAAAATCTGGCTAAAATCTATGTTAAAGTCTTGGTGATTGTGGGTTTTAATAGTAATGTCTCTGCGTGAGTATTTTGTTAAAGGGTGGTAAATTGTCTTTTTCATTCTTCTCTGAAATTGTATTTAGTAAATCTTTTATTTTGATTTAGTATTTTGTTTATTAGGGAATGTTTGTAAATTTGCTTTGCATATGTAAATTATTCCCTTCACTTTTGTCTTTCAACTTAGTTTTCACAGTGCAAAATGAAAAATAAAGTTTAACCACCCGTCCAAGACTCTACATTTTATTATTGTTACCAAGGGCAGCTGCAGATACTCTGGCATAACGTATAGCCTTATTAAGAACTGTGCAGTGCAGTCTGCGTCGCTGTTTCGCAGATTATTAAGATGTGGCTATAGCCACAGTGGCCAGCAGGTGTCACTGTGGAGATGGCTGCCATACAGTTTCGACCTCGATACAATTCTGGCACAACTGCTTTGAATGTTTCAGTGTTCCTACCAGAAGGGGCTTCCTCGAGCCCGTGCTGATAACCATGAAGCCCCTCACCTGTGACAGTGATCCAGCTGGATGGAGACCCTCCATGACCACAGATGTCACACTTGTAGAGGCCTTCATCAGACCTGGAAACATGCCGGATGGTCATGGGACCTCTAGACCACTTCCTGATGAGGGAGCCATCTTTATAGAAAGCAGCTGGGAGGTTGGAGGGAGTGGTCTTTGTTTGACAGAGCAGAGTGACGGCATCTCCCTCCATCACAGGGAGGACAGGACTCTGCAGGATCACTGATCCACCTCAACACAGAGACAAACTACAGCATTTCATCCATTTACACACAGCTTCATCAACACTAACTCCACACACTCAGCTTACCAGAGACTGTGAGGTTAACCATGTTACTGATGGCACCCTCTCTGGACTCACACCAGTAAACTCCACTCTCCAGTGGGTCGATGTAGCTGATGATACATGAAGAACCATCTGATTTTCCCCACCCAGCTCCACACTGAGTCCTCTGTCGTTTGCTTGTGTTTCTCCTCAGAGTCCATCCTGCACAGTTGTCATCCTCCTCACAGCTTAGAGTCACAAACTCATCTTTAAACAGCTGAGATCTGCTGGGACTCACAGTCAGACGAGCTGTGAGGGTTACAATGAAACATGAAGCCAAACAGGTCATATTAGTGAGCATTCGTCAGGTTGAAGCTGTGACAGAAGAAGGTTACTGACAGGGGCAGAGCTTCTGGGTGGGAAGGGAGGTCAGCACGCCCCCGGAACATGCAAATTTTCAAGTGGATCGTCGATATTTTCTCCAAGTGTACTGTGGGTAAAACTCGTCACCAACCGTCCACCAACGTCGTCATCAGTCACTTGGCAACAGATTGTAAACTATGTGTATGTTGTAAAAGGATGTTATGATGAGCTTTATTATTTGGGTATAAAGGGCCCTGTCATTTGCCCCGCCCCCGGCCCGGCTCTGATTTGTTCTGCTAGTACAGGGGTCAGCAACCTGTAATCCAGAAAGAGCCATTTGAACCTGGTTTACACGGAAAAGCCGCAAATACTAGCGGAAGCCGGTAACGTTACTGCGAGTGATGCATATATTGAGAAACTAACATAAATAAATAAAATTATTTTATTTTAATGTTTCAAGATCACAATAATGTTCCAATTCAAAACTACAACAAAAACCCGAACTGAGGAAAAGAAAATGCACTTCAGAAGACCCTTATGAGTGAAAAAACAAGGGAACAGTTTACCCTGCCCGGGATAGGGTTACCGGGGCCCCACCCTGGAGCCAGGCCTGGGGAGGGAGCTCGAGGGAGAGCGTCTGGTGGCCAGGCATTAGCCCGTGGTGCTTGGCCGGGCGCAGCCTGAAGAGGTTACATGGGCCCGCCCTCCTGCAGGCCCACCACCCGCAGGAGGTGTCGTAGGGGTCGGGTGCAGTGTGTGTCGGGCGGTGGCCGAGGGCGGAGGCCCTGGCGGACCGATCCCCGGCTATCGAAACTGGCTATTGGGACATGGAATGTCACCTCTCTGGTGGGGAAGGAGCCTGAGCTAGTGCGTGAGGTTGAGAGATACCAGCTAGATATAGTTGTGCTCACCTCAACGCATGGCCTGGGCTCTGGAACCAGTCTCCTGGAGAAGGGCTGGACTCTGTTCCAGTCTGGAGTTGCCCTCGGTGAGAGGCGGCGAGCTGGGGTGGGTATTCTTGTATCCCCCCGGCTTGCTGCCTGTACGTCGGAGTTTTCACCGGTGGACGAGAGGGTAGTTTCCCTGCGCCTTCGGGCTGGGGAACGGGTCCTGACTGTTGTTTGCGCTTATGCGCCGAATGACAGTTCAGGGTACCCACCCTTTTTGGAGTTGCTGGGTGGGGTGCTGGAGAGTGCTCCATCTGGTGACTCCATAGTCTTGCTGGGAGACTTCAACGCTCATGTGGGCAATGACAGTGAGACCTGGAGGGGCGTGACTGGGAGGAACGGCCTGCCCGATCTGAACCCGAATGGTGTTTTGTTATTGGACTTCTGTGCAAACCACAGTTTGTCCATAACAAACACCGTGTTCGAACACAAGGATGTCCATAAGTGCACATGGCACCAGGACACCCTAGGTCGCAGGTCGATGATCGATTTTGTAATCGTATCATCAGATCTGCGGCCGTATGTTCTGGACACTCGGGTGAAGAGAGGAGCTGAGCTGTCAACTGATCACCACCTGGTGGTGAGTTGGATCAGGTGGCGGGGGAAGATGCTGGACAGACCTGGCACACCTAAACGTATTGTGAAGGTGCGCTGGGAACGCCTGGCAGAAGCCCCAGTCCGGGAGATCTTCAACTCCCACCTCCGGCAGAACTTCGACAGCATTCCGAGGGAGGCTGAGGACATTGAGTCCGAATGGACCATGTTCCGCACCTCCATTGTTGAGGCTGCTGCTCAGAGCTGTGGCTGCAAGGTGGTTGGTGCCTGTCGTGGTAGTAACCCCCGAACCAGATGGTGGTCACCGGAGGTGAAGGGAGCCATCAAGCTGAAGAAAGAGTCCTATCGGGCTTGGTTAGCCTGTGGGACTCCGGAGGCAGCTGACATGTATCAACAGGCCAAGCAGAATGCAGCTCGGGTAGTGGCCAAAGCAAAAACTCGGGTGGGGGAGGAGTTCGGTGAGGCTATGGAAAAAGACTTTCGGACGGCATCGAAGCGATTCTCGCAAACCGTCAGGCGACTCAGGCGGGGAAAGCAGTGCTTCACTCACACTGTTTATAGTGCGGGGGGGGTGCTGCTGACTTCAACTGAGGCTATAGTCGGACGGTGGAAGGAATACTTCGAGGACCTTCTGAATCCCACTGACACGCCTTGTGTAGTGGAAGCAGAGTCTGGGGATGAGGGGGATGACTTGACCGTCACTGGGGGTGAGGTCACTGAGGTAGTTAAACAACTCCTTGGTGGCAGAGCCCCTGGGGTGGACGAGATTCGCCCTGAGTTCCTGAAGGCTCTGGATGTTGTAGGACTGTCTTGGTTGACACGCCTCTGCAACATCGCGTGGAGATCTGGGGCAGTGCCATTGGACTGGCAGACCGGGGTGGTGGTCCCAATCTTTAAGAAGGGAGACCGGAGGGTGTGCTCCAACTTTCGGGGTATCACACTACTCAGCCTCCCCGGTAAGGTCTATGCCAGGGTGCTGGAAAGGAGGGTGCGTCCGTTAGTCGAACCTCGGATTCAGGAGGAACAATGCGGTTTTCGTCCTGGTCGTGGAACGCTGGACCAGCTCTTTATCCTCTCAAGGATATTCGAGTGTGCGTGGGAGTTTGCCCAACCAGTCTACATGTGCTTTGTGGACTTGGAGAAGGCATTCGACCGTGTTCCTCGGGGTGTTCTTTGGGAGGTTCTGCGGGAGTATGGGGTGTCTGGCCCATTGTTGTGGGCCATTCAGTCCTTGTACAACCACAGTGAGAGCTTGGTCCGTATAGCCGGTAATAAGTCGGATTTGTTTCCTGTGGGTGTTGGACTCCGTCAGGGCTGCCCTTTGTCACCGATTCTGTTCATAATTTTTATGGACAGAATTTCTAGGCGTAGCCAGGTGGCGGAAGGCTTCTTCCTTGGTGGCCTCAGAGTCTCATCTCTGCTTTTTGCAGATGATGCGGTTCTGTTGGCTTCATCAGGGGGGGGCCTCCAGCTCGCAGTGGAACGGTTCGCAGCCGAGTGTGAAGCGGCTGGCATGAGAATCAGCACCTCTAAATCTGAGGCCATGGTCCTCAGCCGGAAAAGGGTGGAGTGCCATCTCCGGCTCAGGAACGAGTTCTTGCCTCAAGTGGAGGAATTTAAGTATCTCGGGGTCTTGCTCACGAGTGATGGGAGAAGGTAACGGGAGATCGACAGGCGGATCGGGGCTGCTGCTGCAGTGATGCGGACGCTGCACCGGTCCGTCGTGGTGAAGAGGGAGCTTAGCGTAAAAGCGAAGCTCTCGATTTACCGGTTGATCTACATTCCTACCCTCACCTATGGTCACGAGCTTTGGGTAGTGACCGAAAGAATAAGATCGCGAATACAAGCGGCAGAAATGAGTTTCCTTCGAAGGGTGGCTGGCCTCTCCCTTAGAGATAAGGTGAGGAGTGCGGCCATCCGGGAGGGGCTCAGAGTAGAGCCGCTGCTCCTCCACATCGAAAGGAGCCAGTTGAGGTGGCTCGGGCATCTGATTAGGATGCCTCCTGGCCGCCTCCTGGGTGAGGTGTTCCGGGCATGTCCCACCGGGATGAGGCCCCGTGGTAGACCCAGGACAGGCTGGAGAGATTATGTATCTCGGCTGGCCTGGGAACGCCTTGGGGTCCCTCCGGATGAGCTGGAGGAGGTGGCTGGGGAGAGGGAAGCCTGGGCTTCTCTGCTTAGGCTTCTGCCCCCGCGGCCCGGCCCTGGATAAGCGGAAGAAAATGGATGGATGGATGGATGGATATATATATATATACATACATATATTATGGAATGCTGTTTAGGAAATATAATATATATATATATATATATATATATATATATATATATATATATATATATATTAAAATGAGAGTCTGAATATATGGTACGAAACTTGAATATATTGAATGAAAGTCTGATTATATACAATGAACACTGAATATATTGAATGAAAGTCTGAATATATTGAATGAAAACTGACGTCACGGAAGCTCTTGCGCCATCTAGTGTTTTCGTTACATAAAGCACATAATGTCGCTACAAGAAATGGCACTATGAGTCAATCTGCAGGGAATTTAGTGGCAGAAATCCTAAATAATGAGTAGCTAATTAACACCCTGGGAAATGCATGAACTAGCCAACATAATGCTAGCAGCAGTGTTCCTAATCATACTACTGATGAAGAGTTTTATTCAGTGAATCTCTCAGGTCAGACAGCTCCTGCGTATCAAGCTAACAATAAGCAGAACATGCCTTCCACATCCACATCTCAGATTCTAGACAGGGCCTGTTGTTGTGGAGGGTGCCTGTGCATGTTCTGCGTAATGTTAGCTTGCATGCAGGAGCTGTCTGACATGAGAGGTTCGCTGTGTTTGGTCTTCCACGATGAAACAGTGAAGATGAACTGCAGATTGACTCAGTGCTGCTTCTTGTAGCGGCATTATGTGCTTTACGTAATGAAAACACTAGAAAACACATTCAATTTATTCAGATTTTCATTCAATATATTCAGAGTTCATTCAATATATTCAGACTCTTATTTTAATATATATATATATGTATAATAATTTCCTAAATGTCAATCCATTATATATATATATATATATATATATATATATATATATATATATATATATATATATATATATATATATATATATATATTAGGGGTGGGACTTTAACGCGTTAATTTCGATTAATTAATTACGGGGAAATTAACGCGTTAAAAATTTTAACGCATTTTAATCGCACTTTGCACCGTGGAATGTTTCTCAGTGCACGAGTTCCCGGCATACAGATTATATCGACGCACAATGTCCAAATTAGGGGCAGCAACCTTCGAAGGACCCGGCCCACGTCTTTCGCAGCCCACGAACACCACAAAGGCCGGAAGTGAGCAGCTAGCCTTCATATCAGCTGCCGTCACCTCTGCGTAGCTCATGTCGCCTAGCAACCGTGAGTGCGAAGCACAGCTGTGTTAAAGCAGCTGTTAAACGGAGAACGAACTTTTTCTCCTTTTTGTGGTTTAATTTTAAGTCTTTAATTCAAAATAAGCTGTTAAAACAAGCATAACACATTTCAACATCAAGGAATACAGCTGAGAGAATGATTAATTTCCAACTATATTAAGTGAGACATTAATGTTGAATAAAACTATCCAGTTATGATGCTTAACTTTAATTTCAGGAGTTTATCACAGGAGCACTTCCACCTTTCGTTGGTCTGTGTAGTAGACTGGTGGGAAAATAAACCAAATTTTGAAGTTTAAGCTTATGTATATTGATTCATTCATCAACTAAACTTAAATTAATATTTCTCATGTCAAATATTGAAATGCGATTAAAATGCGATTAATTTCGATTAATTAATTACAAAGCTTGTAATTAATTCGATTAATTTAATCGAGTCCCACCCCTAATATATATATATATATATATATATATATATATATATATATAAATGTGTGTGTGTGTGTGTGTGTGTGTGTGTGTGTGTGTGTGTGTGTATGTACGTGTTTATATGTGTATGTTCAATTTTAATTTTCACCACTAGATGGCAGAAGTGGCGTTGTTACCACTGACTGGCTGGCCCAGTAACCACAGCAGGTGTAAAGTAACCCTGTAGTAATGCAGGCAGGTCGTGGTAATAGCCAGAGAGTCCGTCACTAACACAAAACTGCTTGTTTTGTTGGCTTTCAGCACAGTAAACATCAGTGTGCACCTTGTTGTCTTCCTTCAGTTAGCAAAGCAGGAAGCAGCTGATCAGGACATCACAGCATTTTCTGTTTTATATGAGACCTGTGGTTGGTATTTATTTTAGTAACAGCTAATTTGGATTATTTATGCAAGACTAGGAAATTACCACATTTTATATTTACAGCGTTGTTGATACTAAGAGGTTAAACTCATAGATGGTAGCATGAAGAATTCAAGCTTCACTGAGAGGTGATTTCTTTTTTTTTGACCAGCAAAATATATATCTTTGAGTTTGTAATCATAAAAAAATTTTTAAAAAATTCAAAAACAGGCAAAAAAAAAAAAAAACTATTTGAAAATCTGCTAATACAGATTTTTTTCTGTACTTTTGGTTTGAAAAATAATTATTGAAACTGCTATGGTTGGTTTCAGGGTGACTTTGAACATAAAGTTAACTCTTTAGTCTCAAAGACTCACATCCTGTACTGAGGCTCTCTGTACACAATGATGTTCCTGCTGTTTTTAGCCCTATTGTGGTTTAATGTGTTTTCTGTCCTGAGGAGAGGTGTGTATTGGTTAGCCACGTGAAACCCACAGAACCACACAAGGAAAAACAAGTGAGAGGAAATTTTATTGAACCAGATCTTTGTCATGGATATGAGAACAGGATGCTAATGCAAAAAATAGTGACGATACTGAGAACAACTACAAGTTTTTATCAGTCCTTTTGGGTTGAGTTCACTGTAATTAAAGGCATAGAATATACTTTTGAAGACGTGGATGTACTCTGGTCTGAGATGCTGGGAGGACCGGTCAGAGACCAGCAGCTGGATCGGTAGACTGCGTCAGTGAATTGTAGATGATGTCTGCCTCTGCTTTAAAGTGTGAACACAAACACACACAGGTCAAGCAGCAGGAAACATGAGCAATATTTTTAGCCCAATCAGGACCTCCAATTCAATATATCACTTATTTTATTCCAGCATTTCTGATCCCTCATAACTTCATGAGTAGAGGAGATATCCTCGGGAATCTCAATAGAATTTCCAATTTAACAGTTGCTGAGTGTTAAACTTTGAATATTTTAGTTATTTTGACACAAAAGGAATCACAGCTAGAAGATGATCCTGCTAACTAAATGTAGGTAAAAACTTTTACCTTTTATATGATACAACTTGTCTTGAGCCACCATCTATCCCACATGATGATAAGACCCTTGAGAGTTTACCCAAAATGCATTATACCTGCTGTCATAGAGGGTTCACACTAGACAGGCTGCCAATCTGTCACAGGGCCAACCAACCATTCTCTCTCACATTCACACGTACGAGCAATTTAGAATCACTAAATAACCTAACCCCATGCCTGTTTATGGACTATGGGAGCTGTGAGGCAATGGCACTAATCCCTACACCAAACCAGTAAACCAAACAACCCCCTATGAGCAAGCATTTGGCAACAGCGGGAAGGAAAACTCCCTTTTAACAGGAAGAAACCTTCAGCAGAACCAGGCTCAGGGAGGGGCAGTCATCAGCTGTGACTGTTTGGAGCTGAGTGGAGAGACAGGACAAAAGACATGCTGTGGAAGAGAGCCAGAGATTAATAATAACTAATGATTAAATGCAGAGTGGAGTATAAACAGAGTAAAAAGAGATGAATGAAAAGAAACACTCAGTGCATCATGGAAACCCTCTGAGCAGAATAGGCCTATAGCAGTGTAGCCATACATACATGTCACATGTATGTATGGAGATATAACCAGGGTTTAGAAATTAGTTATCAGTTAGAAAATGTAAATTAATTATGAATTAGCCATTTATAACCTTTTTATCATCAACCCAACCCGTGACCCCTTTCCTTAAAAGTTTTGCTTAAATGTATCTATTACCAGCAGAGGCGATTGCTCTAAGACTGCAAGGGAAGCTCAGCTTCCCCTAAAATGTAAAAAAATAAGTGATCAAATATATACTGTTGTGTGTACATGTCATTGACAAAATGTGCGCTACAACGTGCTCAACTTTTGTTCAGAATCAGCTTCTTATCACTGGTAACGACGCGGCTTTCCTCTCACTCATTCCCGCAGCTTCACTGCGCTTTAAACAGTGTGGATGCTGAGCGTCCACAGAGTTCAATAGCGAAGCAAAGAAAGCAGCGAAACGAGACGAGTCATTGGATAAATGCTGGGCTTTGTCCCGCCCATCGGACGCTCAGCGTCTCTGGGGGTCTATGGGGCAGTGGGCTGGCCTCGGCTGGCCCGGACGCTCAGCTTCTGCATGATGATTGGATGATCTGTCTGAGGCTGGATCCCTTTTTGATTGACAGCGAAACGAGCGAATCAGCGATCTTTAGGTGTAAACATCCGTGGGAGCACAAAAGCTCAAATTTTCATTCTGTTCTGAGTTGAACCAGAGACTTTCCTAATCCTCTTAGCAGCATTTTCTTTGTTAAAAACGACTAGCGACAAATCGAGCTTCTATTTCTGGTGGTTTTTTTGTAGCTGCTTTTGTTTGGAGACTGACTTCTATCACTCTTTCTGACTTCTATCGCAGTTTCTGTCCAGCGGGTGCTGCTGAGCCCCTCCAATGTCACAATGCACTCACAGGCGGACACACTTCACACTAGCCTCACGCCAGTCCCAGCTAGCGAGCTAGCTAGGTAGCAAGCTGCATATAATGGCAGACAGTTTGAATGTTGTGGACCGGATTTTGGTGAAGCCATTTGATAGTCGTCCTTACGAAGAAAATCTTAGAGTTAAACATCAGGGTAGATCAACCAAGGCCGTTTAAGCAGCCTAGCTCTGCTGGCCATTGAGAGGACACTAGTCAAGTCCCTGGAAAAGACGCCTTTTTGGTACGACAGGGTCACAGATCATTTTCTTGAAAAGGAACAGAGGGTAGAATTTACGTATAAATAAACCGACACATTTTATGATGTAGGCCGAAATTGAGCTTCCCCTCCTTGAAAGACCAGCATCCGCCACTGGTTACCAGCAAACATGCCTGTGTGCACCCACATGGGCAGGTGTGGGTGAACTGTGGGGCTATGTGGGGAGAGCAAAGTCCCAAGTGGGTGAGCCCACACTGAGCCTGCATCAGTTTTGCCTTTGAGGCCCTATGTTGGGCTTGTCTAGTGAAAACCCATACAAGGGCCTTGAAGAGCAAAAGTGCTGTGAGCCCTGTGAGCACACCAACTTGGGGCCTGCGTGAGAAGTGTTGGTTTGCCCCGCCCACACAGACCCACTGTGGGCCCACACAGGCATGTTTGGGTATTATTTACCACCATACAGGGAATTGTGACCATTGTGGAGAAAATGAAACCACAGAATATGTTTAATTACACTCAGAAATGTGCAGCTGAGAGATGGCAATTGATTCAAAACCAAAAAAGTGGAAGATAAACTGGATCTTTTTGATAATTGCCACTTCATTAGTTCTTTTATCAGGCCACGTTTCATTTCCTAAGACAGGAAGGTGTTTGATAGGGTTTGAGATTTTTTGTGATATTTTGATCAAAAAAAAAAAAACAGTTATAAAAAGGTTCAGCATTATTGAAAATAAGTGTTATCAGATTTTTCTTTAGCATGATCAGGATGAAAAACTGTCTGCTTTCAGCTTCTGGCACACGACCCAGCTCCTCGGCAGTGGGAAAGTAGCAAGTGACCACAAGGAACTAGGATATATTTCTGTGAAAATGAAGGTAAGCAACCACAAAGCTGCCCGTATGAGCTAATGCAAACTGACACACTTTACAAAGCACAAGACAAACACTTTCTTGCAACATGAAACTTTTTGTTACTCAAACCACAACACACAGCAGCACATCAGACTGCAATTAACTGGAAACAACAGCAGGTAGTTGCTGCTGTGGTTTTACAGAAAAGTTTAAAGAAGTCAAATGACTCTTTGCATTTAAGGACAATTTGAGATGCTGAAAACACACAGTTAAGGATCTTTGGCAAGTTCGGTCTGTTTTATGTCTTATACCAAAGTCATCCTGCTTGTGGACTTGTGTGTGCACCAAATCCAGACAGCAGAGACATCTGAACCTTATCTGGGTTTTTTTTCCCATTTATTGATCAATTAGTGCACTGCTAAAATGTTCTGTAGCTTAGATGTCAGAATCAAGACTTTAGCAGCTTTAAAAACTAGGGCTGGGACTCGATTAAAAAAATTAATCTAATTAATTAGAAGCTTTGTAAATAATTAATCGAAATTAATCGCATTTCAATCGCATTTCAGTATTTAACATGAGAAATACTGATTTAAGTTTGGTTGATGAATGAATCAATATACAAAAGCAACCAGGGGCTGGCTGGGGTTAAAATTCAGCCCGGGAGCTTGGTTTGGAGAGGCAAACCAACAAACCATAATTTTAAGACGAGAACTTTATTTGCAGGTGTGGACTGCACCTGTGGCCACGAGAGCTGCAGCTGCTGTGCTTAATTGGGTAAAAAAAAAAAAAATTCTGATAACTGGCCGTTCGGAAACCTCCCGAACCAACCGATGGCCACCACGCCCCCGTCTGAATGAGTTATATATGTGTTTAACTTCCACTAAGCGGCAAAAACCATCGGGAGGTTGAAAATGATGTGACAGCAGTTGGACGTTCTCTCTGGCTAAAGGAAACCTCGATAGTCCCGTCAGCTGACAGCTAGCGAGGCGAGCTGCTGGTAGAACAGCTCAGAGCTCAGAAAACGGCGGAGCACTTTTTGCAAATAAGCTACATGAATTTGGACACAGCTCATCACACTTATCACACTGTGTGTCGATATAATCTGTATGCCTGGACTCCTGCAGTGAGAAACCTTCCATGGTACAAAGTGCGATTAAAATGCATTACATTTTTTAATTCGTTATTTTCCCCCTAATTAATTGATCGTAATTAATGAGTTAAAGTCCCACCCCTATTAAAAACACATCACAGACCAACAGTCCAGGCTCATCACTATCAGTCTAATGCCACTTGTGATAAATATGTAGCTCAACTAGACTTCACTGACCTGCACAAACCATTTGTGGGAGGATGGTTCAAAAACAACAAACACAGAACCACAAGGCTCGTTGGGAGGAAGTAACAAGTTATTATCTTGTTGACACTAGTGTCTGTGTAGATTCTCAGTTATCCAGGTCATAGTAGTCTCTGGAGCTTGAAAAAAGGCGACTGGACTTCTTTTTGTTTCTTGAAGACGTTTCACCTCTCATCCGAAAGGCTTCTTCAGTTCTCAACCAAATGGTGGAGAGACCCAGGTATTTAAACCCCTGTGGGCGTAGTCCCCTGGAGGTGGTTATGACCCTCTATTGATCATGTGCTTGAACACATGTGCCCAGGTGTGAAGGGGGCGTGGGTCATATTTAATCAGTGGTTTCAGTTGAAACCAACTTAGGACTCCGCTCCATTGTTTCCTGTGGCCTATTGAGGTCACTGGAACAAAGGTGTGAATGGGGGTTGAGACGTCTGGGAAGGGAGCTCAGGACAGCACTGTAAGCGGGGGAAAGTTGGTGACGTAATCCACCTCCTCTGTTCAATGATGGTTGTTCACAGTGGACATAGATGGCTTCTTTCACTCCTCTTTCAAACCATCTGTTTTCCCTGTCCAAAATGTGGACATTGGCATCCTCAAAAGAGTGCCCTTTTTCCTTCAGATGCAGATGTACTGCTGAATCTTGTCCTGTCGAAGTGGCTCTTCTATGTTGTGCCATTCGTTTGTGAAGAGGCTGTTTGGTTTCACCAATGTAGAGGTCCGAGCACTCTTCACTGCACTGAACAGCATACACTACATCGCTGATCTTGTGTTTGGCGGGTTTGTCCTTGGGATGAACCAGTTTTTGTCTTAGGGTGTGACTTGGTTTGAAGTATACTGAGATGTCATGCTTGGAGAAAATTCTTCTGAGTTTCTCTGACAAGCCTGACACATATGGGATGACAATGTTGTTCCTCTTGTCCTTCCCATTCTCTGTAGTTTGTGTTTGGCCTTCATTCCTGTGCATCTTAGCTGATTTGATGAAGGCCCAGTTGGGGTAACCGCATGTCTTCAAGAAACAAAAAGAAGTCCAGTCGCCTTTTTTCAAGCTCCAGAGACTGTTGACACTAGTGTTTGTCTTGCATGAATGAGATAATGAGCTTTTCCATTGTGGAAAATATGTCTGGAATCTGCCTCTCAGGACTGTCAGAATGTAGAGACCAACTGGAAGAACCTTGGCACGCTGTTCTACAACACAGCTTCAGAGACTCTGGGTCCAATGACCAGAACACACAAGGACTTGTTTGATTAAAAACTGTGATGAAATCATGCAGCTTCTGGATGAGAAATGCTGTCTACAACAAGTCTACCCAACCCCACTGCAAATAAAGATGTGTACAATGCCATTAGCAGGATTGTTCAACAGAAACCATGTCAGCAACAATGCCTGCTGACAGGCATGATATGGTAAATGGACTAGTTCTTATATAGTGCTTTTCTACTCTGTCTGAGCACTCAAAGTGCTTATACAGCATGTTTACATTTACCCCATTCACAGCAGCACTTCCATGATTAACTAAACTAAGTGCTTTTATAATCTAACATTCACACACACGTTCACGCTCCAACACTTGCATTGGAGAGCCAATTGGGGTTAAGTATCTTGCCCAAGGATACATTGGCATGCAGCCTGGAGCAGCCAGGAATCGAACCGCAGACCTTCCAATCAGTAGGTGACCTGCTCTACCTCCTGAGCTACAGCCACCCCCAAATGAAGACATTCTACAATGTCAAGAAGTTAGCTAAGGCCAGCATCAAGAACGTCACTGAATCCCAAGACAAAACGGCAAACACAAAGTCAAACAATTATTTCAAAACATGCTGTACAGTTTTATCCTCAAGGAGCTAAAAGCTAGCACACAGCACTAACAGCAGAAGGCACAATGCTACTACTATCCAAAAAATGGCCAAAGCACACAAAATTCATGTCTAAAATAAAGTTTGTTGCCATTTTAGAGTTATTTGGAGCGTACCGCTTTGCTGTGTCCATGGTTTCTGTAGAGAGAAGGATCTGACCCCTCAATCAGAGGAAGTTTTTTCGGCAAATCCCTCTTCATACTGGCGGAGGCTGCTGAAGAACTCGTCCTTGAAATGCTTCACGCAAACGCGCAGGATTTTCCCCACTGATGTAGGCACATTTCCCAGAAATAGGCTCTGATGCTGGGGGTTGGTGTAAGTAATTGTGTGGGTTACCACACCCAACAACTGAACATTTTGACTTACCTACGTGCAACTTCAGCATAACTAAAATGGACTACAAAATCGCTGTGAGAAAAAAAAAAAAGTGGATTCACGATTGGTTAGCCACATGTCCTTGTTTAGTAGTTCTACAGCAAAAACTGTGATGTAACACATAAAAAACGTAACAGTGAATAGGGAAAACTGAACAGCCTGAAAAATATGATCCCAAAAGAATATAAAGATATCTACGCAGCACCGGGACAGAATGCATTTAAATTTCCTGCACTGCTACACACTGAAAGTACACAAGAAAATGTATTTAAGGGCTAAAAAAATGAATTTTGCATGATGTGTCTCCTTTAACAGTCTTCACCTTCCACTTAATGGAAAAAATCTAAATGGTTTCTAAAAGTGGAGAAATTGCACTTCAAAGGCAGCATGTGGTTATTATGGTAATTTCACATATATTGTTCGAGGAAGCCCACAAATGCCAAAACTTTAGTCTCCCTCTCTCACAGAAGGTAAATACAAACAATGTAACCATAATTCTACTGAACAAATAAATACATGTAAGATACAGAAGAATCTCACCTTCAGGTTCTTTACAAACACATCTCTGTAGGAGAACCAGTAACACCAGTAGAACCATGATACAGACTGATCCAACAGGCAGCAAAAACATAGCGAGATGAGAAGAGGTGGATGTAGGTGGAGGTGTGGATGTAGGTGGAGGTGTGGTGGTGTGTCTCTCTAAAATAAAGCAAACACAGTCATTAAGTTATGGTCACATTGTGAATGTTGAAACCTGCAGAAACACAGACAGGTGAGTGTGTCACCTGTGACAGAGATCCAGCTGGATGGAGACTCTCCATGACCGCTGATGTCACACTTGTAGAGGCCTTCATCAGACCTGGAAACATGCTGGATGGTCATGTGACCTGTAGGCTGCTTCCTGATGAGGGAGCCATCTTTATAGAAAGCAGCTGGGAGGTTGGAGGGAGTGGTCTCTGTTTGACAGAGCAGAGTGACGTCATCTCCCTCCATCACAGGGAGGACAGGACTCTGCAGGATCACTGATCCACCTCAACACAGAGACAAACTACAGCATTTCATCTATTTACACACAGCTTCATCAACACTAACTCCACACACTCAGCTTACCAGAGACTGTGAGCTTAACCATGTTACTGATGGCACCCTCTCTGGACTCACACCAGTAAACTCCACTGTCCAGTGGGTCGATGTAGCTGATGGTACATGAAGAACGAGCAGGTTTTCCAAACCCAGCTCCACACCGAGTCCTCTGTTTTTTGGTTGTGTTTCTCCTCAGAGTCCATCCAGCAGAGCTGTCGTCCTCCTCACAGCTCAGAGACACAAACTGATCTTTAAAGAGCTGAGAGCTGCTGGGATCCACCCTCAGATGGCCTGCAAGGGAGAAGGTATGATGTGAATCACTTTCCAATAAAACGAAATAGTGTTTCCATCAAAATTCACTCTGTGGCCACATTTTTGGCTAAGCATCAAATCTATTCCAATAACTGCCAGTTACACCTAAAATTATCTGTAATATTTTGACCTCCCACTGAACGTGCATGCCATTGTATATGATGAATTATCAGTTTTTATCCATAGGCTTCATACACTGTTAAAAAAATTAAAGTAACGTTTAGGAAAAAAACTGTCTCAGTAGGAAAAAATCATGCTTAATATTGATACTGATACGGACTGGGTAGTGTGTTAGGAACAAAAGGATGCCACAGTGTGATTCAAAATTGCAGTTTTGAATGCAGCTAGTTAGCGCTTTTAGGGATGACAGAAAAAAACAATGCTGTGGAGAAAAAGGGTGCAGATGATTTTCAGAAAACAAAAAAAAATACTGCAGTTAAATTAAAAAGTGATTTTATAATAACTCCAGAATCAGGCCCAGAATCAGATAAAGAAGGATTCATTTGAACGGTGATTTGTGCAAAGCTGCTCTAGACTCCAAGAATAAAAATATGGAAATGGACAATTTAAACTGTGATAGAAAACATTTACTGACCTTGGTTTGCTGTGCAGCTCAGCTGTGACATCAGAACTACAAAGACAGGCAGTCAGGTTAGTTTGAGGTTTTCACAGCTGAGAAAACCAGAGTGTGGGGAACATACACTAGTGTTTTAGTGGTAAACCTTTAGGCCACCGAGCACACAAAGCAGCAACCTTTCTAATGTAAGTGTTACAGAAAGCCGGCTGTATGCAGTGGATAAAGTACATATAGAAAGCCTCCCTTTTCACACCTAAATGTTAAACACTTACAGGTTCTTCTTTTACAAACATTCTGAAATAGAGGAAACATTTTGTTTTAAAAACTTTCAATGATCTTAAAAAGTTTTTTGCTGTTCCAATTTTTGATGAAGTGTATGATCAATGCTCAGTGAAGTTATTATTTTTATTATTTTTCTGTCCCTGTGCATGAACATAAAATAAAAAGAAAATTAAAAAAATGTGTGATAGCTCGGTCAAACAAACCCTGTATTACCCTGTACCAAAATACTCTAAATTTTTATTTTATTTTACAAATGTTATGATCCTGTTATGACGACCAAACGCTAATTGTCACATCAGCAATTAAATTAATTCTGTGACTCTCTGCCTCAGAGAGAGTATGCTAAAATTCTAACAGTTGTTTCAGTTACAGATGAATAAATAGCTGATGTAATATAAATGGTTATTTTCTAATCTTAACCCAAACATGGAAACAAAGTATGAACTTACAAAGCAGCCCCAGTAGAGATGCACCTTCCATTGTATTGCTTGATGATGTTAATCAGATCACCGCAGCTGACAAAGTCCACTTCTTTCTGACTGACTGCTGACTCGCTGTGGCTTTTCACAGAATTTTTTTTTTCTCTTCGCACCAGTCGCAGGCTGTGCAGAGAGAGACCTCTGAGACAATCCAGCACATAACAGCAGGGTGCAAGATGCTAGCAGGCAGGGCATACATGGAACCCCATAACCAAGTGGCCAGAATAGTATACAGGAACATCTGTGCCAAGTAAGACCTGGAAGTCCCAAGGTCAAAATGGGACATGCCAAGGGTGGTTGAGAACAACAGAGCTAAGATCCTGTGGGATTTCAAGATACAGACAGACAAACTTCTGGTCGCTAACCATCTGCACATCATAGTGGTCGACAAACAAAGGAAGAAGGTCGTGGAGATACATGTTGCAATACCAAGTGACGGGAACATCAAGTGTCAGGTTTCTGGCTGGTGCAGGCAAGGCAGAGGACTCATAAGGCGAGGAGCTTAATAATCAAAACTTTAATAACTAAACATAGCGAGAACGTGGAGCATAGACGAAAACATGAACTTGAAGCATGGACATAAACATAAAGCACACAGCGGGCCAAACCAAAGGGACCCTCAAGCTCCCAGGCCTTGTATTGTGGGCATTCTTTGCCCTCTAAGATTGGGTTCTCTACCAGACATCTGGGAGCTTGAGGGTCCTGAGCAGTATTTTAGCTGTTCGTGGCCAGTCTGTCTGTCTGTATCTGGCAGTCCTACAGAATCTTAGCTTGGTTATTCTCAACTACCCTTGGTACATGCCGTACAGGAACCTGATGGTTCCTGTTCTTCCTCCTCTTCTTTCTCGAGTTTCTGCTGCCTGAGGTACTCACTAAGCACATGATCCTTTGTGGCCATCTTCCTGATGTATTCATGGATCTTTTTTGTTTCATCTAGGATAGTGGTTCTGACGCTCACTAGTCCTTGGCCTCCTTCCTTCTGCTTAGCGTACAGTCTCAGGGTGCTGGATTTGGGGTGAAACCCTCCATGCATGGTAAGGAGCTTTCTTGTCTTAACATCAGTGGCTTCCATCTCCTCCTTTGGCCAGCTTATTATCCCAGCAGGGTATCTAACAACTGGCAGGGTGTAGGTGTTGATAGCTTGGATGCTCTTCTTCCCATTCAGCTGACTTTTCATGGCTTACCTTGCTGTCTGTAGGTACTTTTTTTTTTTTTTCTGCTATCGGTGGAGACGGACGCATTTTTCTCTTCTCCCCAGCCTTCCCTATCTACCCCTGCTTTTTGCTGCTTCGCTGCTTAGAGCGTCTCTTCACACATCCCCGAACTGGAAATTAAATTATGGATCTGGTCAGCTGGCCTCTCAACATTACTGATGGCCAAATTCTCATCACGAGGAGATTGGGAGAATAGGAACCCTCTTTCCTCTGGTCCAACTACACACCCGGCTGGCTATGTTATGGATTCCTGTGGGGATGGAAGATAATGTTCCTGGCTGCACTGTGTGGACGTGGCATACATATTGATACCAGGATTTCTTTTCCCGAATTGGACCTGGGGATACCTGGTATCCGGGCAGCTGTTCAGGCCCTATAAGGCTGCCTATGAGGGATGCAGAAACAGTACGAACTCAATCAGACTCAGTAGAGCTGAATCAAAATGGATTACATCTGGAGGAGTGTTGGAGTCTCTGTTCTGCATAGCGGAGTAGAACCAAATTTGGATTATTGGACTTCTGAGAGGTAACCAGAAAACTGTAAGTCTGTCAGCAAATATTTATGACGGCCTGAACCAAAACAATTGCACTATTTGGAATTTGGCTCCCAGATGGCCTTGGATACTGTCTGTCTAAATCGCCTGTTGGAGATGTTATGTAAACCGATGCTCTTCACCCCCGCCCCGTGTTGTGACCTGTATTTGATATTTGCCTGTGGTATTCCATGGCACTTGTAGCTGTCCTCAGTGTCTGCAATGTTGCCTTCTGGTAGTGCAATCCCCTCAGTTCTGACTACTTTTCCTCTCTTTTTACTATTCGACTACACTTCTCCAGTCCGAATGACATTCCGATATCATTCCTGTAGATCCTGGTGGTGTGGATAGGTGAATCGATATCTTGTTTACTCCTGGCATACAGCTTGATGTCATCGATGTAGAGGAGGTGGCTGATGGTCGCTCCATTCTGTAGTCTGTATCCGTAGCCAGTCTTGATGATGATCTTGCTGAGGGGATTCAGGCCTATGCAAAACAGCAGTGGGGACAGGGAATTTCCTTGCACGAGTCAACATCAAGTTGACTCGTGCGATGGGCTTGGAGTTGGCCTCTAATGTTGTTCTCCACATTCCAATTGAGTTCTTGATGAAGGCTCTTAGGGTCCTGTTTATCTTGCACAATTCTAGGCATTCCAGGATCCATGTGTGCGGCATTGAGTCATAGGCTTTCTTGTAGTCAATCCAGGAGGTGCACAGGTTGGTCAGTCTGGTCTGGCAGTCTAGAGTGACTGCTCTATCTACTAGTAGCTGGTTGTATCTTATTAGGGCTGGGCTTCTTATTATAGTAGAAATAAAGTGAACATTATGTTCTCAAAGTTGATATGTTAGAAACAGGGAACGGGGATTTGATGGAGTTGTATAAGGGCCAAATTGTGATGGCTAGATGACAGGGTCAGACTTCAGCTCTCATGGAACGTTTCCAGTCTGCAGTAGCCAATAGCTATCAAAAGTGGTCCAAGCAGGAACACTGGTGAACCAGCAACAGGAACATGGGCAGCCCAGGCTCATTCATACAGGGGAGTGATGGCTTGCCAATGTGGTCCGATCCAAAAGATTGAATTCAATTCAATTTAGTTTTATATAGTGTCAAATCACAACAAACAGTCACTTCAAAATGAGTTGCTGCAGCTCAAATTGCCGGGTCTGAAAGAAAGGTGTCAGAATGCATGTGTATCGCAGTTTGTTACCTACGGGACTGCATAGCCACATAGCAGTCAGGGTGCCAATGCTGACCCCTGGTCACCTGGCGAAAGCACCAATAATTGGCACGTGATCATTAGAACTAGACCACAAAGCAATGGGAGATGCTGGCCTGGTCTCATGATTCATGTTTTCTTTTATGTGGATGGCCAGGTACATACGCATCACACATCTGGTCAACACCTGGCACCATGATGCAGTATGGAAAGAAGGCAAGCAGGAGGAGGCAGTGTGATGCTTTGGGCAATGTCCTACTGGGAAACCTTGAGTCCTGCCCTCCACGTGGATGTTACTTTGACTTGTCTACCTAAGCATTGTTGCAAACCATGTACACCCTGCCAGAAAGCAAAAATGGTATTCCTATACCACTTTTGCTTTCTGGCAGGGTGTACATGGTTGAGTAGCACAATGAATTTGAGGTGTTGAATTGGCCACCAAATTACCCTGATTTCAATCCAATCGAGCATCTGTGGGATGTGCTGGATAAACAGGTCTGGTCCATGGAGGCCCCACTCTACAACTTACAGGACTTAAATTATCTGTTGCTTGCATCTTGGTACTGCAGATACTGCAGCACACCTTCAGGTGTCTAGTGGAGTCCATGCCTCAATGGTTCAGGGTGTTTTGGCAGCAAAATGGGGACCAACCCAATATTAGGAAGGTGGTTCCAGACTTACTGGATGTTGGGGGGTTTTTTTCTTTAGCATAAATGTTCCCTATACAAATGACTTTTACCACACTCACAACATACCTACCAACCTAGTGAGGTCACTAGCATCACTGTGGATTGGTGTCAGGACTGGCAGATGCAGTATTACACTATTACCATCTGGTCGCCTTAACATCCCACATTATGAAGACCCTGAAATGGATGCCCTCCAGTTCACCTTCCAGGTGCACATTGGAGTGAAGGATATGGTCTTTTACATGCTGCTTAAGACCTACACATACCAGGAGGAGCCAGGATGAGAATCTTTAGTGGTCTGCTCCAGTTAAAATCAAATTGAGCTGTGTATGTTGCATGTGTAACCCACAACAGAGGTAGTGCTGCGTTCAAGGTAACAAGGGTTACACATGGACTAAAATGATCAATGTAAATATCTCTTCAAACAATAATGAATGAATTATGAATCAATAGTCACTACTGCAAATCCTGACTTTTAATTAAGCACAAGACAAGAAAGATATTTGTGATTTTCAAGAGATCAAACTCTATCAACTTATTAGAGCTTAGGATTGTCTGGGTGTCTGTAAAGTGTGTGTTGCAGGTTGTATGCAGTCTGTGGGAGTTGTTGGGTGGAGTACAGGTTTTGTGACAGGAAGTAAAGGCCTGCTGTGTTGCTGCTTTGAAAACCACAAAGAATGTCACTGAAGGAGTTAACTGCATTTATTAATGTGGACTAAAACAAAGTATATGATGGTGTAAAAGCGAAGCTCTGTATCTTATACATCTGTCTGAGGTATTTTTTGCCCCTGAACCCACTACTGAAAGATGTAAAGATGTTATAAAGTGTTGTGGAGAAGCAGTCACACATCTGATTCAGCACACTGAAGCATTTTATAATTGATGTTTTGTTCTCAAACTGCTGCTGAAACAGACTCAGTGTGATTCTCACTTCAGTTTAAATATGATTTTAAGAGTTAGCTTCACCTGCTGAGAAGTTTATTTACATGAAGATCTTCATTATGTGGAGCTTCTGTGCTTTTCAGCTCTTTATTTTAAATGACTTTTAAAAAATGGCTTCTCTTACTATTATACATGTTTGTTTTTTCATTAATTTTTGTGATAGATATGATGGGCAACCAGAGGAAAAGAAAACTCAGCCCTGTTGAGCAACTGATGCAGTTTTCATTTGCAGTGGAATAGATGCAGAGACAATAAAACACTGCTGTGTGAAAAAATACATTCAGCATGGAGACCAGAACACACTGTCACTGAGTTAAAGTGAAAACCTGTCTGAGCCAGTCCTTGTGAAAAGGGTGGAGATAGTGTAGAGATATTTAGTTTCCAGCTGAGCCAGGATGTGGTCTGAACTGAAAACAGAGATGCTGGGTGTGGAAACGTCTGCCTGTGAAGTATTTTTTTTAATTTTTATTATGGGCCTATGATCATCAGCAGTACTGGAAAGAGTGGGTCTGTTAGTGGGGAGGCATCAGTCAGACACTGAGGCTGATTCAACACAACCTCCAACATACACACACGAGGTAAAAGACAACAAAACTTTGCGAGTTCTCACAGAGATCAGCAGCAATAAAATATACATATAAAGTAAATAAAGCCTAAATATATAAATATAAATATTTACAAAGCCGCAGTGTTCTTGTTGACACACGGGACTGAATAACGTCTCTGTGAGTTCAAACCTCATGGCCAATCAGGACGAGCCCCTCACCATCCAGCGACCAATAAGAGCTCAGGTGGGAGGGATGAGGAGAGAGAGGCTGCGGAGAGAGTGAAGAGCCAGGCCAGAGGTGTAGTGATGGGAATTTCGGCTCTTTAGGCTCGGCTCCCAAAGAAGAGCCGACTCTTTCAGCTCCCAAATGGCTCCTTAGATTTGAATTTTTTTTAAAAAGTGTAAAATGAATTACTAATGTAAAAGCATACATTAGGCCTATATCAAACATTTCTTTATATACTCAACATATAATACAGTGCTCCAAATACAAATGATAAAGCAAAAGATTGGAAATCAGAAAAAAACAAGGGCCTTTGAGGAGGTGATCCTGTTTCTCCTGCCTGATCACCTGCCCTGTTTTGTTCTTTTAATTACTCTGAGGGATGAACAATTCATATACAGTATACCTATCTAGGTTGTTTGTGCCGTCTGCTCGATATTAAATTTTAAATTTGCAGTCTACACTCCATCTGTCTATCACATTAATCCTTTAACGCCAGGCGATCGCTGCTGAATCGTGGGTTTCCTGATCTTACCAGCCGCAAACAGCTGATTAAGACATAGCGTCTCACCGCAGAGTCAGCTGGTCCACGGAACTTGATCAGCTGGCTTGTAACTCTGCTACCATTTGTGCTATTGAAAAAATTCAAACGGTTCCTGAAAGCTCAGAAATTACACTTCACAGTCATGTAGTGGTATTTTGGTATTTCTGATCGGAAGTCCGCAAACGCCTGCACTTCTGAAGTAGGCTGTGTCTCGTCTGACATGTTTGGAGGTATAAGGTTAAAATGTTTCCAGTCTTTGCTACGCTTTCCGTCACTCATTTTCCTCACCGTTCCTGTGTGTAGCCTCTATGTAATGCGTAACTTCTTTTAGCTCTTTCATGTCTCCGAGCGCATTTTGCAGGAGCCCCTCCCTTTCTGGTGTTTGTTTAGTCACTGCTCAGTGTGTCCGTGGACCCTCCCCTCCCGCTCAGTGTAGACGATCATATGCTACCATTCATCTTAACCAATCACGTGCGGCTTCCACAAAAAAAAAAAAAAAAAAAAAGGAAACGAACGAAAAGAAAAAAGAAACGGCTCACTATCGGGAACTGGATCCCATCGTTCACTTCAAAGAGCCGGCTCTTAGAGCCGGATCGTTCGCAACCGACCCATCACTACAGAGGTGCAAACCTCCGGGCTTTCGTGTAGTGAGGCTTTACTGCAGGCAGAGTTTATATCTCTGCTCCCCTTCTGTGAGTACTGCTCCTTAAAAAGATCTGGTGTTTAGAGGGCAAATGACTACCGGTAGTTTTCCCTTCCACACAGGTCAGTGGTGGTGTGTGGAGTGAAGATTCTGCTCCATGAGGGGGGAAGGGGCCCGGTCCTCCAGACTTTAGTTGTCAGTGGGCTTTTGTTGCATCTTTAGCATTGTTTTAGAAAGCCGTGGGGAACTTGACAACAAAGATTTTTAGCTCAGCTGCTCAGGTGAGCTCCATAGAGGTGGGTTTTGTAAATATAATTTTAGAACTTTTTCTTTACACTTTTGTTCCATTTTCAGGTTTTGTTGTAGTGATGGGCAAAGCGAAGCTTTGTGAAACACTGAAACGTTCAAAGCATTTTTTGTTGAATCAAAGTTCCAAAACAATTTTAAATCTGTAGCGACACCTGCTGGCCAATTTGGTTATCGCTACATCTCTACACAATTCCAAAGAAAGCTCTTGATTATACCACACTGTTTAAAAGTGATCAACATGTTTTCTCTCTTTGTTAACACATTGAAGCTACTAATTCTACCAGGGGAACCCTAAAAGTTTGGATGTTTATTTCACTGTTAAGCTTTCTGACACTCAGTGTCAGGTTTGTTCTACCCACTATTTTTAATAAATATTTAAATATTTATTAAAATATCCTTCTTTGCGTGGGCATGATGTCTTACTGAGTCTGAGGCTCTGGTTAGACTGAACCTGCAGCCTTTCAGCTGCTGTTTGTGATATATTTGCACCAGAAGCTTCAGTGGGAATAAAAACAAAAAAAAGATGTCATGAGAATTATTAAGAAATACTTTGCCCGTAGTTAATGAATGTGTTTTTTCTCTTGTGTTTTAATTTTTTAAAGGTTTATTTACAGTATGAATTCTCCTGGCTGTGCAGTATGTGGTAACAGGTCAGAGGATAAAGTCACTTGATGCAACAAAAAACATTTTCTGTTTAAACTAGAAAAAAAAATTCCTTAAAAAAAAACTAGAGTAAACAGAGTAAGAGGTGAAAAAGATCTGTTTTATTTTTCTCCTTGAAACTCTCGACAGTTTACATTGAGATCATTTAATGAATTTACATCACAGAGCACTGTTGATGGAGCTCACCCAGCAGTCTCTGTCTTTCTGTCATCTCTATGGCAGCAATCATTCCAATAAGCCAATATGTATCTAATTACACTTTGGATTTTGGTGTTTAAGTGAATGGATATCAGTCTCCACAATGATTAATTATGCATGTGTGTGTGTGTACTGTTGCACTCAATGTGACCCCGTGTCCTATATTGAGATTCACAGCCAGCTAAACTCTCTCTTACATCACTTCCTCCAAGGAACAGGCGCGTGTTGTAGTTGGACAGGATTTAATGTAAAAAAGTGTGAAACTGAAACAATACAAAATACAGAAAAAGTACTCAGTATACAATTATAATATGATCACTTAAATCAAATTAACATCTCCTTTGATATATAAGGCACATTAAAGGGTTCATTCCAATTTAGCGGTCGCACTGCATGAACTCAGATTGGATTCACTAGATTGACACATATAGCATATCAAACATCTCAAACTTATTTGAATAATCACACGCATAATATCTTACAAACACATACAACCTTGAAACTTACTCATATTGCCACTCAAAGGGATATGAAGGAGCGGATGGCTTTGGATTGTCAGAGATGCACCATGCTTTCTCTACCTCCTGAGAAAACTACTTCCGTTCACTTCTTCTATTTACAAATCAGCCTAACATAGCGCATTGTGAAAACCTGCGCCCCCCACAGGCTCGGAGAGGCAACAACACAAAAACAGTTCCAACACACTCCCCGCCTGGCATTATTGTAAGAATGCCACTATAATCTATTTAAACATTGAACTAATCTCTTAGAGACAAAAGAAGGATACAGTCCGAAATAGGTCTATAGAACATCTTGGTAGTCTTGTCATGCAAAACCTTCACTTCCACTTTCCTCACAACTCCATCTCTGCTTGGAAGGGTCTTCACAATGTCTTCCATGGGCCATTCATTTCTTTTTAGTTGCTTGTCTTTTAGAAGGATCACATCCCCTTCCTTCAAGTTTGGTCTGTTGCGCTGCCATTTCTGACGACTCTGGAGCATGTTGAGGTATTCTTTCTGCCATCTGGCCCAGAATGTGTCAGCAAGGGCTTGAACTCTCTTCCACTGATGTTTATACATGTCGGCCATGGTGAAATCCCCAGGTGGAGTTGGGATTGGACCAAACTTCTGGGTGAGTAGAGACAAGGGGGTCAGGATCAAAGGGGCCTCTGGATCTGAAGAAACAGGTACCAAGGGCCTCGCATTAACAATAGCCGTGACCACGGCCATTAATGTTGTCAGGACCTCGTGAGTAAGAGTAGGGTTCCCTGCTTGTAGGAGCATTGAGTCTAGGATGCGTCGTGAGATGCCTATCATACGCTCCCAGGTGCCACCCATGTGAGATGAGTGGGGAGCATTGAACACCCAGGAACACCTCTGTTTGTGTAAGTAGTCCTCCACACTCGTCTCACCAGACTTGGGAGGATCCAGCTTCAGTTCCTTGGAGGCACCAATGAAATTGGTGCCACAGTCTGATCTTAACTGCTTAGCGGGGCCTCTGATTGCAAAAAATCTACGAAGAGCATTGATAAAACTGGATGAGCTCAAAGTTTCAATCACTTCAATATGAATGGCCCTTGTAGACATACAAGTGAACAAGACTGCCCATCTCTTGCTGTTAGCTTGACCACCTTTAGTGCGGCGTGTTGTAACATCCCACGGTCCAAATACATCAAGGCCAACAAAAGAAAATGGCAGACTACTCTGTAAGCGTTCAGCAGGCAAGTCTGCCATAATTTGTTGCTCTGTTCTGCCTCGAAGCTTTCTGCAGGTGACACATTTGTGTATTACACTGCTGATGGATCTCTTAGCACCAACTATCCATAAGCCACTTGCTCTCACCGCTCCCTCAGTGAAGTGTCTCCCTTGGTGCTGGACGGCTTCATGGTGATGTTGAATGAACAGTGTAGCAATGTGATGCTTTCCTGGTATCAGAAGAGGGTTGGCTTCATGACTTGGCAAGTTGGACTCTGCAAGTCGTCCTCCCACACGCAGTAAGTTTTCATGATCAATCATTGGATTAAGTTTATGAAGGGAACTGTTACGTGGTATGTCTCGTTTTGCCATGATACACTTTATTTCCTCTGCGTAAACTTCATGCTGGACACACCTGATGATTGTGTGCTCTGCGTGAGTTAAAGCTTCACCTGTGAGACTAGCCTTACAAAGGTGCCAGCCGCTACAACCACCACCATCTTTGGACTTGAAACTGTGAGAGATGTGATGGAGGTAGGCCACTGCTTTGACGAGGGGAGTCCATTTTGAAAACCTTTCAAAGCGGGATGAACCTAAGGCATCTGGAGCAGTTGTGGTCACAAGCACAGTCACATTCTGTCGAATTTCAACATCTAACTCTGGATCGACAAGTTCAAATGGACCTTTTTCTAGGGAAATGCTCTCATGGTTGAGAAGAAATGCTGGGCCGTACAACCACGAGGTACTAACAAGTTTCTCTGCTGCTACAGACCGGGAGCCATGATCAGTGGGATTGTGCTCTGTTGGTACATATCTCCACTGGTCTGGTAGGGAAGACAGCTTGATCCTCTGTACACGATTGTTTACATATACATGAAATCTTCTGTTTTGGTTGTTAATGTATCCCAACACCACTTTACTGTCACTGTAAAATGTTGTCCTGTCAATCTTTATTTTCAGTTCTTCCTTGAGAACCTCCGACATCTCCACAGCAAGCACTGCTGCGCAAAGCTCCGATCGGGGAATGGTGAGCTCTGGCACAGGAGCCAGTTTGGCCTTACCTATGACAAACCCAACTTCGTTGTGCCCATCTTCATGTGTGACCTTCAGGTAGGCCACTGCTGCGATGGCTTTCTCCGAGGCATCTGAGAACAGACAAAGCTCGATGAAGGTGGCTTGTGAGATGGAGAACGTGACATAGGTACGAGGAATGTGTAGGGTTGTGAGACTCTGTAGTGAATCGTGCCATCTTCTCCAATCATCATACATGTCTTGTGGCAACGGGCTGTCCCACTCAAGGTTGCTGCTGGAGAGCTGTCTGAGAAGAAGTCTGCCGTTGATGGTTAAAGGTGCAAGCAAGCCAAGAGGATCGAACAAGCTGTTTACTGTCGAGAGTACACCACGGCGAGTGAAGGGTTTCTGCTCCTGTGGAACATGAAATGTAAATGTGTCCGATACAGGGTTCCAACTCACTCCTAAGCTGCGTTGGACTGGAAGCTCGTCAGTTGTTAAATCGAGATCTTTGATATCTTTGGCCCTATCCTCAGGGGGGAAAGCATTCACAACTTCCACTTTGTTGGAAACAATCTTATGGAGACGTAGATTTGAGAGGGCAAGCATTTTTTGAGCTCTCTGTAAAATGTCAATAGCCTCAGCTTCGGTTGAGAAGGACTTTAATGCATCGTCCACAGAAGTCTTTCTCTATGAAGTTTCGGGCGTCAGTTCCATATTCACTTTCTGCCTCCTTTGCTGCCATTCTCAGCCCATAGATTGCCACTGCTGGGGAGGGACTGTTACCAAAGACGTGCACCCTCATTCGATAGTCTACTACATCTTTGGTGAGGTCGTTGTCTTCGTACCACAGGAAGCGAAGGTAATCTCTGTGATCTTCCTGGACTACAAAGCAGTAGAACATTTGTTCGATGTCAGCAGTGATGGCAACAGGTTCTTTCCTGAAGCGAAGCAGCACACCCAAAAGTGTGTTGTTCAGGTCCGGGCCAGAAAGCAGTATGTCGTTGAGGGACACTCCATCAAACCGCGCACTCGAATCAAACACCACACGTATCTTTCCTGGCTTTTGCGGATGGTATACACCAAATAGATAAGATAAGATAAGATAGATAAGATAGTGTTTATTTGTCACATGCACAGTTATACACAGTACAATGCACAGTGAAATGTATTTTGTACCTGCAACCTTATATACACACACATATAAATAAGAATAAAAATAAAAAAAGTAATTCACACTATACACTATACTCTATATACTATACACTATACACACTTTTTAAATTATGATATTTACACTGTGCAATAATGGTCCAGTTAGGGCTCAGAGTTGAGCAGACGGATGGCTTGTGGGTAAAAACTCTTCTTCAACCTTTCAGTCTTAGCCCTCAGGCAGCGGTAACGCCGGCCTGATGGGAGCAGGGAGAAGAGAGAGTGTCCGGGGTGGCTGGGCTGTTTTAGGATCTTCATGGCCCTCAGCCTGCACTGCTTGGTGTAAATGTCCTGCAGGTTGGGGAGGGTGGTTCTGATGGTCCGTTCAGCTGAACGAACCACCCTTTTTAGGGCCATGAAGTCCTGCTTGGTGCAGTTTCCCATCCAGGTGGTGATGCTCCCACGCATGATGCTCTCAATGGTGCAGGTGTAAAAGTTCCTGAGCACCTTGAGTGGGAGCTTGAAGTCTCTCAGCCGCCTGAGGAGGTAGAGACGCTGTCTGGCCTTCTTCACAGTGATGTTTATGTGATGAGTCCAGGACAGGTCCTGTGAGATGGTCACTCCCAGGTATTTGAAGGTGTCCACTCTTTCCACCTCAGCACCACTGATGACAAGTGGATGGTAGTCCCTCTGCTGCTTCCTGCTGAAGTCCACGATCAGTTCCTTTGTTTTGCTGACGTTGAGCAGGAGGTGGTTCTCCTGGCACCAGTTCTCCAGGCGGGAGACCTCTCTCCTGTAGGCTGTCTCCTCATTGTGAGAGATTAGTCCCACAACAGCAGTGTCGTCAGCAAACTTGATGATGACGTTGGACTCTGACGTGGCCTCGCAGTCATGGGTGTACAGTAAGTACAGCAGGGGGCTGAGCACACAGCCTGGGGGGGATCCGGTGTTGAGGGTGAGGGAGGATGAGGTGAGGTGACCCACTCGTACCACCTGTGGTCTGCTGGTCAGGAAGCTGTGAACCCACCTGCACAGGGATGGGCCCAGGCCCAGGTCCAGCAGCTTAGAGACCAGCCTGGAGGGAACTATGGTGTTGAATGCTGAGCTGTAATCTACAAACAGCACTCTCACATAGTTCCCCTTACCAGTGTCTATGTGTGAAAGGGTCTTGTGGAGGAGGAAGGATATGGCGTCATCTGTGGATCTGTCTGGCCGGTATGCAAACTGTAGTGGGTCGAGGGTGGTGGGCAGTGAGGAGGTGATGAATGTCTTGATGAGTCTCTCAAAACACTTCATCACCACAGAGGTGAGTGCTATGGGCCTGAAGTCATTGGGGCTGCTGGGGTGTGGTTTCTTTGGGACAGGGACTATGATGGACTTTTTAAAGCAGGTGGGAATCACACACAGTTTCAGTGAGAGGTTGAATATCAGTGTAAACACAGGTGCCAGCTGGTCAGCGCAGGTCTTAAGGACACGTCCGCTAATACCGTCTGGTCCAGCCGCTTTCCTGGTGTTTACACGTCTAAACGCCCTCCTCCCGTCGCGCTCCGTCACAGTGAGTGTCTCCTCCCCTCCGGCCGGGAGCGCAGCGGGCTGTCGGCTTCCCGACTCAAAGCGCGCAAAGAAGATGTTGAGTTCATCAGCCAGAGAAGCGTCGGCACTCACCGGGTGTGTGTGTGGTGCTTTGTAGTCCGTGATGGTGCGTAGTCCCTGCCACAGTCCCCTGGGGTCAGACTGTTGTAGTTGCTGTTCCAGTCTGCGGCCGTAGCGATGTTTTGCCTCTTTCACCGCTCTGCGGACGTTGTATGATGCAACCTTGTAGTCCTCCATGTTCCCAGAGGCGAGGCCGGAGTTGTAGGCAACGGTGCGGGACCTCAGGGCGTCGCGGACAGATTTATCCACCCACGGCTTCTGGTTGGGAAAAGTCCTGATGGTCCTCCTAAGTGAAGTGTCTTCAACAACTTTCCCAATAAATCCCACAACAGTTTCCGTAAACTCCGGGAGGTACCAGTTCTCTTTGTCTTTGTTGTGAGGTGGTGCAAGTTCTGCATGTTGGTTGTCGAGCATTTTCTGCATGAATTCAACGAAGTGTGCTTTCATTTCTGGTTTCTTGTCAAGCATACGTCGCAGGGACATGAGCCGCTGGTAGGCATAGGACCGGTTGTCAGGAAGTTTGCGTCTGGGGGTTCGAAATGGGAGTGGTGCAACCCAGCTGTTAGTGTCGTCTTTGAAGAATCCCTCCATCTTCTTCAGGAAGATCATGTCTTCAACGGAATGAGCGAGCTGGTTATCTTTATTGGTGCGACAAAACACAGCCTCTCCTAAATTCTCAACTGTGAGCTTTTCGTGTGGGTGAACAGGTAGCAACTTATTGGAAATGGTTTTGGCTTGGCTCAGACTAAAGTCCTCCTTCACACTGAAGCGACTGTTGCAGGGAGTGAGATAGCTTGGGCGGCCATTGTCCAATACATGTGTTTTCAGAGCGTTCACTTCACTTGGCTTGTGAGCGTTGCCAAGACACACCTCCCCGATGATGACCCAGCCCAGGTCAAGCTTCTGTGCAAATGGGTCGTTGTGTTTGCCGTTAATTTGCTCCCTCACCTTGTGAACTCTCAGAAGGTTTCGTCCTATTAGCAACAGTATATCTGCACTTGGGTCGAGAGGCGGTATTTCAGCAGCTATTGCTTTCAAATGGCGGTGGTGTAAAGCAGCTTCTACAGTGGGTATCTCTTCTCTATTGTTGGGGATGGCATTGCACTCTATGAGAGTGGGGAGAGAAAAACTCATTTTTCCATCTAATGACTCAACTATGTAGTCACACGCTCTTCTACCAGTCACTTGTGCTATACCACTACAGGTTCTCAGTGTGTATGGTTCAGTTGGGCTTTGTATATCGAATATGTCAAAAAACTCTGTCTTTGCAAGAGACTGGTTGCTTTGATCGTCGATTATCGCATACATTCTTTTGATGTTGTCTCGCTGACCTTTGGGATAGACTTGCACCAAGCAGATCTTAGAACAGGATTTCCCTGCAATCTCATTTCCACATACCTCTGTACATGTGGCAGTAACATCTGAGTCCTGTGCAGTTGTTTGCTCCCCGCCATGCTCTCTATGGAATGAGGGAGGCTTGGACATCTGTGGAGCAGGGCCAGGGTGAAGAGCTGCCAGGTGTTTCTCACTGTCACACTCTTCACATTTAATCGTGACTGTACAGTCTTTGGCTCGGTGGCTGGTAGAAGCAAGGCAGCGATAGCAGATGTTATTGTCTTTGAGCAGCCTTTTCCTGTCATCAAGCAGCATAGTTCTGAAACCCCTGCATCTTTTAAGTGGGTGGGGTTTGTGATGTATAGGACACTGTCTTTTAATGTCTTCACCTGCTTCTTTGGTCCTGCATCCCTCTGATGCTACGTCTGTCTTGTGCACTGTGACTGATAGCTTTTGGTTGTAGTTACCTGTTGATTTCCCTTTTTTGTAGCTGGATGTGTGATTGGCATGCGAGAGAGTCATTGTGTTAAAAGTTGTGGCGAAGCTTGGGTCATTCCTTGCTTTGGCTTGACCTTTCACAAATTCCACAAAGACTGAGAAGGGTGGGAAGCTAACATGGTGGTCTTCTTTAAACTTTGAACCCACCATTGTCCATTTTTCTTGGAGATGAAAGGGCAGCTTCTCCACTATTGGTCCTACTCCCCTGGCTGTGTCAAGGTAACTTAACCCTGGTAAATATCCATCTAGTTTCGCCGCTTGGAGTTCACACAGCAGATCTGACAGATCACGAAGCTTGTGTGGTTCTTTACTGGAGAGCTTTGGAAAACTTTGTATCCTAGCAAACAGGGAGTTTTCTATTGCCTCTGGTGAGCCATAACATTCTTCTAGTCTTGACCATATCATGTTCAAACCGGCAGGTGGATGCTTTATGTAAGTCTCTTGGCATGTTCAGAAGACTCAGGTCCCAACCACTTTATGAGTAGATTCATTTCTTCACTGGCTGTAAGACCAAGGTCCTTGATGGTGCTCTGAAATGTGGCTTTCCAGCTAAGGTAACTCTCTGGCTTATCATCAAATTCCGACAGTCCTCCAGTTACTAGCTGGCTCTTAGCTAGAAATCTGGCTAGGTCACTCGTTGTGCTGTCAGCATTATTGTGTGGGCTTAGTCCCCGTTGTGGCATAAATGGGTATTGCATCAGTTCCTGTTTGGGACTGCGAGGTGTGTACACTACTGGTTGTTCGCATTGTTCATTTCGATAATTGCTGTCATCATGCTGAAATGTATCTCTATTGTCTTGAGCCAGGTCAGTATAATTGTGCTTATTCACGTACTCACTCACTTTTCCCTCTGGGGTTGTTTGTTGAGCCAAAAATGTCAAGTCTTCCTTTGGTTCCGCTATGCCAAATTGAGCTGCTGCTGCCTCCATCACCCCTGCTTTAGCCACGGCTGCATCAGCTTCCTTTTGGAGATTGAGTACGTCAAGAGACGCTTCTAAACGGGCCTTTTCTATCTTGATGCTCATTTCCTTTTGTGCGTAGGCTAATCTGGCTTTTGCTGCTTACGCTTCTGCTTGTGCCCGAGCTGCCTCCATACTAGCTCGGGTTGAGGCTGATGACTTACTTGAACATCCTGCTGATGACCTAACGGTAAGTTTCCCCGAAGACTTTGCAGATGCTACTGAGTGAGTGGACCTTGTTTCCTCGTTGCCTTGCTGTTCAGCGTCTGACTTCTCCATGGTCAAGTCGACTGCCGCTCGTGGACCCTTGTCGAGTGCTATGATTTCACTGTACTGTTGCACTCAATGTGACCCCGTGTCCTATATTGAGATTCACAGCCAGCTAAACTCTCTCTTACATCACTTCCTCCAAGGAACAGGCGCGTGTTGTAGTTGGACAGGATCTAATGTAAAAAAGTGTGAAACTGAAACAATACAAAATACAGAAAAAGTACTCAGTATACAATTATAATATGATCACTTAAATCAAATTAACATCTCCTTTGATATATAAGGCACATTAAAGGGTTAATTCCAATTTAGCGGTCGCACTGCATGAACTCAGATTGGATTCACTAGATTGACACATATAGCATATCAAACATCTCAAACTTATTTGAATAATCACACGCATAATATCTTACAAACACATACAACCTTGAAACTTACTCATATTGCCACTCAAAGTGATATGAAGGAGCGGATGGCTTTGGATTGTCAGAGATGCACCATGCTTTCTCTACCTCCTGAGAAAACTACTTCCGTTCACTTCTTCTATTTACAAATCAGCCTAACATAGCGCATTGTGAAAACCTGCGCCCCCCACAGGCTCGGAGAGGCAACAACACAAAAACAGTTCCAACACAGTGTGTGTGTCTTGGGTGTTTTGAACAGCACTGCTCCTAAGCTGCCTTCTTGTTTGCAGTGGTAATGGACAGATTGGCAGATGAGGTCAGGCAGGAGTCTCTGTGGACTATGATGTTTGCAGACGACACTGATCTGTAGTGAGAGTGGGGAGAAGGTGGAAGAGAGGCTGGAGAGGTGGAGGTATTCTCTGACAACAAGAGGAGTGAAAGAAGTAGAAGTAGTGAGTCTCTGCCACCATGTTTTCTTAACTGTTTTCCTCTGCTTGACAATTTCTCTCTGTTAAAAATGTTTTTCCAGATGACGCCGTCTGCTCAGTTAACAGAAGTTGCAGCTTTCTGGCTGCCAATTGCAGTTTCTTCCACACACGCATTACAGTCCCAGCGTGCTCCTGGCACAGTAGATAAATTTAAACACCTGATTTCGGCCATCCAAAGGAATAGACTGTGCACAAGAGAGGTGCAGGCAGGATAGAGTAGGAGGTGGAGATGAGTGTCAGAGGTGATTTGTGACAGGAGAACAGCAACAGTGAAAAGGAAGGATTAGTACATCTACAGCAGAGGGACGTGTAACATAACTCTGCTTACCTCCTCCTAGAAGTGGGCGTAGCTGTTTGAACTCCAGTGCCACACCTGTTCCCCATTATCTCTTATGTATCTGTGGAGCTGATAACTATACTGGTCTTTAGTTCATTAGTATAGCCTGTCTTGAACTGTTTATACACAGTATTTTATATGTGTGTGTGTGTGTGTCCATTAGTCTGCAGAGGTTGAAATCTCTTGACACCTCAACCCTCGTTTCTCAACATCTTGTATCTGTATCACTTCTCTTTTCTCTCTATCAGCTGCACAGAGAGACCTGTCTACAGCTGCTCAAGGCTCAATATTGTTTTCAACCTGTTTGGTGCCAAAGTACATTAGAGGTCAAGGCGCACCCTATGAAACTATTAACAAAACTGTTAAAGTTTAGATATGCATCCAAAGTTATATTTGTTTACCACAAATTGACAGTTCCTTGTAGTACAGGATGTAGCACTAAAATGAAATAAATATCAATATTTTTAAGGCTTAAAAGAAGGTCTTAGTTTATTAGTTGTATTGTCACCGTGCCCCCCACCCCACACCCCACCCCAATACATCTTTCATCTGTTTATTTACTTATTATTAAAACAGCTTTGTGTCACTGTACAGTGTGAAAAGCCACCTGATGTAGTGGTAAGGCGATTTTCATTTTTACCACTAGATGGCAGAAGTGGCGTGGTTACCACTGAGTGGCTGGCCCAGTAACCACAGCAGGTGTAAAGTAACTGTAGTAATGCAGGCAGATTGTGGCAAGAGAATCCGTCACTAACACAAAACTGCTTGTTTTGTTGTCTTTCAGCACAGTAAACATCAGTGTGTGTGGAAGCAGCTGATCAGTGTGTGTTGTCTTCCTTCAGTGAGGAAAGCAGGAAGCAGCTGATCAGGACATCACAGTGGTTTCTGTTTTATATGAGACCTGTGGTTGGTATTTATTTTAGTAACAGCTAATTTGGATTATTTATGCAAGACTAGGAAATTACCACATTTTATATTTACAGCGTTGTTGATACTAAGAGGTTAAACTCGTCGATGGTAGCAGACTTTAAATGTGATTCATGAAGAATTCAAGCTTCACTGAGAGGCAATCTTTTTTTTTTGACCAGCAGTTTAAAAATATATATTTTTGGGTTTGTAATCATATAAAAAATTAATGAAAAACAGGCAAAAAAAAACCCCCTTAAAACCTGAAAATCTGCTAATAGAAATTTTTTTCTGTACTATTGCTTTAAAAAATAATTATTAAAACTGAAAATGTTTGCTATTGTTGGCTTCTCTGTGACTTTCAACACTTTGAGCAGCACAGGTGTAATCAAACATGTATATTGGCGATATAAAGAGAGACAGCAATCGGCATGCCCAACCGCCTCCTCCATTTATTGTATGTGACACAGCGCCACCAGAGGTGAGCCACAGCACTGCACTGCCTCGCCCCGTATTGCCTCCATGTGTTTGAACAGGTAATGCGTAAATTCCTCGATTTTGACCATTAAAGTGTTGAAATAATTCCGAAAACAGTTTTATAAAACAGTTTTATAGCACAGTCAAGTGGTCAAATGTATTTTCTCTTATCATTGTTAATATTTTACTTGTCATGATGACAGGTGAGGCACTGCTTCACCTGCCTCCCATGATTGCACTTCCTTGAGCTTGTTTCTCTTTCCTTGTCCAAAGCAAGGTTACGCTTATAAATAGTGTCTACTATTTATAAGCGTTTACTATTTATAAGCGTTTACTATTTATAAACGCTTATAAATAGTGTCTACTATTTATAAGCGTTTATAAATATTTACTCTACTATGGGGAGAACCAGGGGTTCTCTCACCGCTTATCCCTGTAAGGGATTAGTATTTCTAATAACAGCGGCAACGCAGTGGTCATTTAAATCATTGCAGAAGACACCCAAAGATGAGAATTTGAGGAACATTTGTCAAGATCAAGTTAATCAAGCTGGATTTCTCAGGTTTTAATAATAGGTCGGGTGGGTAAATTGACCAAATGATTAATAGAATCAGAATCACCTGCACACAGAATCACAGAGCTCTATGAGTTTTTTATAGGCTATTCTTGTTAATTGTATTGTTATTTTATTTATTCTTGCCATATCTGACAGGCATGAAAAGAAGAAGAAGAAGAGAGAGAGCGGAAAGAAAAAAGAGAAAAAAAAGGAAAGGGGGAGAGAACAGCAACAAAACCAAAAACAAATAGAAGATAGATAGCTACACATACATACAAATTTATATATATATATATATATATATATATATATATATATATATATACACACACAAACAGACCCCTTTAAATTTTTCACTTTGTGTCATTGCAGCCATTTTCTAAAATCAACAAAGTTCATTTTATTTCTCATTGATGTACACTCAGCATCCCATCTTGACAGAAAAAAGCAGAAATGTAGAAATTTTGTGCAAATTTATTAAAAAAAAAACTGAAATATCACATGGTCATAAGTATTCAGACCCTTTGCTCAGTATTGAGTAGAAGCACCCTTTTGCTGATATTGATTGTTTCTGTGGAGTTCAGGTCAGGCGAGTTTGCTGGCCAATCAAGAACAGGGATACCATGGTCCTTAAACCAGGTACTGGTAGCTTTGGCACTGTGTGCAGGTGACAGCCAGCAGCGAGTTTTCTTACACAAAACTTGGCAACAGTGCCAGCCGCTGATCATGCACAAATATAACCATAGGTGACAACACGCCAGGAACATTTAGAATTACTGTACACACCTTCTGAGTAAAATCCATCATTGTTTTTTGTGGTTTACTGGGAACGGTTTTCATTTTTGATTCAGCTTTTTTGAACAATGTTTTCACTTCTTGTTGAATTTATCTCCGACAGCTTGGGCTGCTTTCCACACCTGCTGGGCGGCACTCACAGGTTATTCCTGTCTAATATCGTCAGTAGAGTCTTTCTGTCAATCGATGATGGCAGATTTTTGAGATTTCAATTGATCCGCCAGATCGGAGGCCACATTGCTGCAGACCACACAACGGCACAATGGTATACAAGTGAATGAGAGCACCTCCATGGATGCAGCTGAGTTCTATGCTCTTGAATTTACTCATGAGGACTGAATACCTGTGCTTGGGGAAAGACATTATTTGTGCGCATTATGTTTTTTTTTTGTTTTTTTTTGTTTTTTGCAGGTGAATTTTTACTTAAAAGTATTCCATATTCGTCTGATCCGTATTTGGAATTTGCAGCTTTCCGGCGAACATTCATTAAAATGGCGACTCTCTGTCTTCGGGGGAGGGGTGTGGTCACAAACAGACTGACAGGTCACATGCAGACGGGTAGGCCAGGCCCATGCGGAGCAATTTTCATTTTAGACTTTACGACTAATTTTATTTCTCAGTTTCATAAGCGAACTGTTCAACCAGATAGTTATATTTTTATTTACAAAAAAAAAAGCAGTTTTCATCGCACTTTTCAAACCTTGAAAGGACAATGTTAAAATTCAAGCATTTTCAAGGATTTCCAGCACCCATACGAACCCTGGTAGTAATCATAAAATTAAACTCACATGTTTGTTTAATGAAAAGTGCAGGAGGCGCTCAATAATCTCCAATTGCATTTATTATCCAATAAAAAGAATGAAGTCAAAATACAAAGCTCCAGACCAGACACGTCTCTCTGACCCTAAGATCAGTTCACAAAGTCTCGTGGCCTCTGCGGCCCTCAGTCTGGTTTTTATTACAGTTACACAAAGTCATAAAAAGGATGTGGATGCACTTTCTTCTGTCTTTTACAGCTGTCGGGGGGTTTCCAACCTCTGGTCGCAATCCAGCCTCGTGATCTTCCAACCCCCTTCACTTGTTTTGTGGGTTTACACTGCTGATGTAGTGTGATCTTCATCATCATCACCTTTATCTTACTTTGTATAACCCAACAGAGGCATTTGGTAGTGGGTTGTGGAGCTCCCAATTTCCTTCAACAAGAGTGGTGATAAACGGTACACACAAAAAAAAACCAAATATATGGTATATAGCAACATCCACACACTATTAAATTCCTGTCACAACAATCAGAGAAGAGAGCACAGACACCACCAGGTGACACACTCACCATTTGTCAAACATATCACCAAAAAGATCATTCATACCGGTGTGTGTGATGCTATCTCCTCTGTCAAAGCCTTCAGTGCAGTCTCGGCTCTGGTCACCAATTTAAACAACTGTTCTGTGGAATCTTACCTAATTGACTGAAATGAGCACATTTCACGTGGTTCCTTCCCTGTTCCAGGTTACTGTGGTCTCCCTCCTTTTTGTTGTGACAGTTCCCATAACAATGAAAATAACACTCCTGCAACCAAGAAAACAAACAAACAACACTTCCCCATACTAAAACTATACTATTTACACAACCCCTTTTTACTCTGTCTGTCTGTCAGTCAAATTCTCAGCCCTCTATTTAATTGGAATACCTGTTGATTTTATAAATCCCCCTGTTTTCTAATGCCCCAGCTCCACATGCACTGCTTCCAAGTTGTCTGTGTTATAATATGATTACATCTATTGTGGCCTGTATAATGTTATGGAGTTTTCCGTTGGTGAGAACAACAGACTAGGAATTTGGCAACTAACCTAGTTGCCAATCTGAAATCATTATGAGATGCTTACACATCAAGTCCAAATCTTTGGCTTGATGTTTGGTACGCACCATAAGATGATATAAGGCGTGGCCTCCTAAGCTGTTTCATATGCTTAAATCTATTCAGGGGTGAGTTGTATTGCAGCAGCCACTCCCTCAAGACCTACCAGAGAAGAATAAAATGCTTCTTGATAAATTTAATCACAATTTCTGTTGTAAACAGTGGTAACATTGACTGGGGTCAGAGGGCAACAGGTAGGGATGTGAAGCTTGCAACCAGGGATGCCATGGCCTGAATAGTGAGAGGGTGTCCTCTTCTTAAGGCTCCTCAGCTGCCCATCTGATGCCCACAGTAATGCACTGGAAGAACTATCTGCTGCCAGCATCATGTATGTGAAGTTTTGGGGCATGAAGGAATGAAACAGTTCATATTTTCCCCATTTGAAAATGTGACTATAAGTCCATGTGTGCTGCAAAGCACTGATGAGCCAGTTTTTAATCAGCAAATCTCTCCTCATTAAATTTCATGTGACATGAAACTCAGGAGATAAATTCATGACAAAAAGTCTGGCCTGCCACTTTTACAGTCAATGATTTTGTGGGTGGCCGAGCGACAAGTTTTCCCTAAAATCAGTGTTGTCAGACAGAAATCCATGTGCCATCTGATGTGGAACTGCAGAATATCTGGCACCCGTTTAAACCAAGAAAGACATACTGTCCGTACTCACTGCGAGGTGCATCTGTCAGCCCTGCATTTTCCATCGGTCTTGGGCTCCCTCCATGTTAGGAGAACTGTCCTCTAGGGGCGGCCCCAGCCTGGTGTAGTTCTGAACTCCGATCCTGTGTTAAAAACAGCTGTTGTCCAAGGCATTCTCCAGCCCAAACTCCCTATTGCTCACAGAGGGAACACACATCTTTACATCCTCTGGGTCTGCATAGTCATGGCACACTGTTACCACTCTCTCCACGATAACCACCCTGGAACCTCACTCCAGCCCCTTTCGTTGTCCCCTGAGCCCTCGTCCTCTGCTGTAGCCGACTTACATGCCCACCATCTGATTTTCACCACAATGGTATGGATCTGCAGGTATCCACTATACAGATTTGGAAAATCTCTAGGAGTTTCTGCTGCACCAACTGTTTATTAGGGCCCGAGCACAACCTATGTCCTATTGTAATTGCTTTGGACATTTAGGCAAATTAATTGCTTTTTTGAAGGCCTAAACATGCTCAAAAACTCATGAAATTTTGCACACATGTCAGGTCTGGTGAAAATTTAAGTATTTTAGTGGTTTCAGACATGGCCCTTTCAAAATGGCTCTACAGCGCCACCTTTGCCTTATCTATACACCAGGGGGAATCTAAATGTCAAAAATGGTGAGTTTTCACCAGAGGGCGTGGCCGTGACACCATAGTGAATTTTGATCATTTGGCAGGAAATTTTGATTGCCTCTTATTCAAACCTACATTATCCAGAGTTGATCAAACTTCCGCAGTATGATGACGGTGAAACCCTGAACCCATAAATATAATAATATTTACTGACAGTCGCAGCGCCACCTAGTGGGTACAGGAAATGTCATGTTTTACACTTTGAGGTATAGCTCCAAGGTGGTTGAGCAGAACCATGTCAAATTAGCCCAGGAAAGCCTTCAGGAGCTGGCCTCACACTGGTTTCAAAACTTTGAGTTTTCGCCAAAGGGCGTGACCCTGGCAGGATGGCAAAGTTTAATGTTTCGTCATGAAGACAAAAATGGCAGTAACTCAAAGCCACATTGCCCAATCTGTGTCAAACTTTAGTGGTTTGATAAGCCTCCTGCCCTGAACACATTGATATGCATGAAGTCCCTAAACATTAGAGCGCCACCTAGTGGGACCTCGAAATATCATGAAATACCATGTTTTTTGCTTAGCCCCGGAGCTACATTTTATCTACATATTTGAAATTGTGCAGGCTCATGTAATATTCTAAGATGTATAAAAGTCTTGGACCCAAACTCAAAACCCTATAGGAAGTCAGCCATTTTCACTTGAAGATGTCAATTTTTGCCATTTTCAGGCCTGCTATTTAAATATTCTCCACCTAGGGCATTTCACCCAGTGAGACCAAAACGGCTCCAGATCATCTAGACAAGTAGCCCATCAAAAGTTATTCATGGTTTTGTAGAATATTCAACGGTCTCCTCACACCATGCCATGGAATTTGGCCTTCCTTTTTCTCCCTCGCCACAAAATTGTTTAATCAAGAATGCCTTTATTAGTCCCACAAATGGGGAAATTGCAGTTAACAGAACATCCATCCAACAGGGGGGGACAGATGTCTGAGGTCATGCAACCGTTTCACAACGGCGCTACCTTTGTACTTTTGTGCACTCGTTCGCACATGCTTTGCCCAATCAGCCTAAAAATGTAATCACTCACGTACAAACTCAGGCTGAACCCATAACTATGGATTCAAGGCTATAGGTGCAATAGCGCCCCCTCCAGAAGCAGATGAAAATTTGTCTGACGGTCCACAGAATTAGTTTCTCTGAATTTAGTTTCTCTGAAAGGCATGAAAATTTGTTTCAACATTCCTGACATCATCCTGATCAAAAAGGTCAATGAGAAATCTGATAACAGCGGAATACATATCATCATAAAATAAGTTATCGTATTTGGATAATATATTGGGCAAGAGCATTTTTAGTAAATAAGAAATCAATATTAAAGAAAAACTAATAAAACAATTCTGTGAAACACAACAGATTTGGCTTGATAATTATTAATGATTGAGTTCATTCGTTGGATATTGAGCAGCAAACTTCAAATAATTACATATCAAGGAGAGATTTTAATGTGTTCCTCAGGTACCAAATTCCACTTTAAGTCCTGCTCATAATTATTATAATTTTGCATTGTCATTCTGAATGTTGAATTAGACACTAAGAATCAGGAAGAAGCAGCAGGTTACTGAGGGTTCAGGTCTGAACACATTTCATGTGCTCTGATGTGAATGCTGGTTTTTGCTATTTTTCTTCATGTGTCAAATTAAACAACAAGAACCAGCAAAATAAGAGTTAACAGACCAACTATGACTCCAGGTACACACTCCTTCCCTCCATTGTCTTTGAGTCCTCCTGATGGACCTGCAGGTAGAAACAGGTGTGAGGTGTCAGCTGTGAGGTAGGTGATGAGTGAAGAACAGAACAGAATCCATTTCCTCTTCAAACTGCTGTCAGACATTATCTACTGCACTCTGATCACATCACTCAGACCAGCTGCTTTCTACAAAGTCTCATCAACATCTTTAGAAACAAACATCAACAACCAGGAAGCAGCTCAACTTCAGACTCACCTGGTTCTTCAACCTTCAGGGTGGTGCTGTTCATAAGCCGAGGGCCTTGTTTGCCACATCCAATGTAACATTCATATATTCCAGCATCATTCACAGAAACATTTTTGAGAATCACAGAGAGGTTTCCATCCTTCATCTCTGGATCTCTGAGCTGCACTCGACCTTTAAACAATTCATGCTGCTTCTCTTCATGAACTTGGTCATCACTGTAGTAGAACACATAATAGTCTGAGTGCAGAGAAGGGTTCTTCCATTGTAATAATATGATGTCAGCACCACTGGGACCATGACACTTCAGAGTGGCATCTTCTTGTCGTGTATTTTTATCTTGATGACATCAGTATTTTTTATCAATATTTTTATATCATGTATTGTTATATATATATTAATCACACACTCTAATTAATGGTCACATTATGTATTATTTGTCACCTATATTGTCACTCACACACTGGAGCACTGCATAGGTAGGTGGAAAAGGCCTGCTCTGCAGGCAACCTGGGATTTTTCCATTAAGTAATGCTGGCCCCCACCTTTGTGAGGAGCTTCACCTTTTACCCAGTGCACTTTTGACCCAGCTTCTCCCGAGGGGAGGGGCAGAGACGCACCTGGACTTCGGACCGTGGGAAAGATGGGTTTTTGCTAGCCCCCCTGAGATCAATTCATAGAACTGTTGCTTAAAAGAGCATCTTAATATGTCCCCTCCCCTGATAACAGCTGCAGGAGGTGTGAGATTGGGCTATATAAGGGCATGGCAAACTTGGGAGGGAGCGCTCTTCTTTGCTCTTCCTCTCACCCGTGTTTGCAGCGGCTGCAGGCTCTCACTCCCGAGAGGGCTTCTGTTTTTATACTCTGTTAAACTCTGGACGTTTATTTCTTTGCTTTTCTACCACCTTATAACAGCACCAAGGCGCTCACTCTCGGGAGGCTTTTTGCTTTCTTGCATTTTGTTTAACTTTTGCTATCTTGTATTTTGTTTAACTTTTTGATATCTCGAACTTTGTTTAACTTTGTGCTTCAATAAATCCTGGAAACGAAACCTGCTCATCTCCAGTGAGTTTCTGTGAAGTGTGGAGCTTTTCTCAAGGTGCATTTGCTTCCATTGGTCTCCCCTCCGCCTGGTAAGAGCAACAGGGGGAGAGAGCCGCAAAAAAAACCCGACATCTTGGCGACCGCGGCAGGACTCCGAGATAAGAACAGCTGGAGAGGTACCTAGGGTTTGGACGGAGCCTCACGTTGCTACGGAGAACACCAAAAGCGCGCAAAAGTAAGTAAAGCAGTTTTCTGCAACAATGGTGTTGTCCGGGTGACTGAGACTTCCGCCCAAGTTCCTGGTTACACTTTCAAAATAAAACAGCTGTCTTGCTCTGGATAAAGAATTTGTAAAATTTAAGGGTTTCTTGGCTATTTTGAGCTAAAATGGTCTAATCTGGATAAAAGGAGACTCCTGGATTGAGCAGGTGTTGTGTTTGGGGTTTTTCTTGCTTTGCTGAACTCTGGAGTGGAATGAATGCGTGTTGTGTGTGAGATCGCAGCTGTGAATGGTGTTTGTCTTGTCTGTTCGTCTTGTCGTATCTGTTCTGTGGTATTTATTGAGAAAGCGCTGAAGAGAATAAAGTGATAGGTCCTCGCGGAGATTTACCGCTGAGAATTATCCGGTCCAAACCTTTATCTTGGGCCGGACGAGCTCAGGCTGCTATCTGCCGCGGGCGATACTGCCCAGGTCGTGTATCGGAAGTAAGCTATTGGGGGTCCCATGATTAGTATTTTGAGACCTTTGCGGTAACAATGCACTGAAGATTCGGCCTGGAGGATTCACTGTATGAAAAAAAAAGGAAGCTAGCAGAAAGTCGCACGGCGGTTACCGCACGTTTCATCAGAATCCGCTAAAGGTTCGGGCTCTGACGAGCGGGGGTCCACGGTCGGGGTCGACAACCAGGGGCGGATCGAGATAAGCTCTTAGGGGTAGCTCTCTGAAGGGGGAAACCTTTGATAATAAGACATCGAGGTCCGACTGGGAGATTATGACGTCAGGCACTGGATGAGTGGTGCCATTTGGTTAAGTTGTGTTTAAGTAATGTTTTGTACATATTGCCTGGGCTTGTAGTTATTCCCTGCTGTAAAATCTGCTTTTGAAAAGTATAATTCATTTATCCTTGTTAATTGCTGTAAATTGTGCTTCAAGAATATAACCTGCTGTGGGAGAAGGAGGAGAGAGGCTGCTGCAAGCTGCAAAGGCCTTGGCTGCGGACCTGTGTGTGTGTGTGTGTCTGCCTGCCTGGTATGTGTGTGTGTGTGTGGGAGAGCCTGGGATGTGTGTGTGTGTGAGCAGGAAGGGAGTTTGGGGGAGAGAGAGAGAGAGAGTGCTGTCGCTGGGCAGTTCTCTCTCTGCTCTAAAAGAAAAAAAGTTGTGTATATGTGAATAAGGAATTTATGAATTGGGGTTAATAGTAACTTTGTAACCAGTAATAGGTTAAAGACTGGATAATCGGGAGGAGCTCAAATAAAAATAGCCCTGTGAACAAAACAAAGCTCCTGCCGGAGCCAGAAGTCATTCAAACAATGTTAAATTTGATATTGGTCAAAAGAACAGCTGAAAAGAAGCAGATTAGAAAATAGGTCAGTGAGAACAAGTGACACAATTGGGAGAAATTGGTAAAAATAAGGGAGGAAATACTTGGGGAAAACTAGAAGATAGTGAAGAAATAAATAAAATCTCTAACAGCTGTAGTAGAATAATAGATAACATTATGTAATGGTAACAATAAAATAACTGGGAAATAATCGGAGTGTAGATCAAATAAATTAATAGATGTGTTCATGAACTGGTGGTCAGTGTAGTGGAGGAGTGATCTGTGAAGATGGGCCTGCTGCAGGCTGCAAGGCCTCAGCCTGCAGCAGCATACATCTGTTGGTGTGTATATTAAAAGCAGAGCTTGTCTGCTTTTCTATACAATTGGTGAATGAAAAGTTTGCATAAAATTGTGAGAAATAAGTGCAAACTAGGAAAATTAATCATTGAGGTTTAAAGTTAATATTGAAGAGTGTAAAAAGTTTAAAAGTAGATAATCTGGAGGGGCTAGAAGTGTTAAATTAGAGACCAAAAGGGGAAAACAGAAACAGTTTAAATACATTTGAATAAAAGAATAACCCATTTAAAAGTGAAAAACCTCTGATAGAATAATTGGATTGATTAAAACTAATAATATAAGTAACATTAACTAGAAAAAGAGTCGAACAAAATTAAAAAGCCTAAGAGAATGGGTAAGAATGAATCCTAAACTTGGAAGAATAAGGGGAAATAAACGTTAAAATATTTGGGAGAAAAGGAAAGAAGAGAAAATTAAGAGAGAATTAAATAAAATAGCTATAATAACAACAATAGTATGAATAATAAATAATAACAAAATAGTAATGATAATAATATAGCTTGGACACAAACTGAGCCTAAAATAAATAGATTTAAGTGAAAATATAAATGTAGTAGGTGTGAGTGAGGTAGAGGAGTGGTGAGAATAGATTAGAGAGGATGAAATAACAGCTGAGCCTCTGAGGAGATAAAGGAATTTCAGAAACAGATAATCTGATTATTAGAAACACATCTGTGTAACAGGTCTGAGAGACTGCAGGACACTCAGCTGATCAACCTGAAGCTTTGACACCTCACAAGAACCCTAATTTAAAACATAATTCAAGATGAAGTCAAAAGGAGTTCCTAGAAAAAGAAAAATCTGTAAGTTGGTCCTCGGGAAATATTGTTTGATATTTGTGTGTGTGTTCTCAGTGCAGATGATGTCTTCACCTCAGCACATTCTTTGAATACCGGAGGGTTTAGATGAAGGGGGTAAATTGAGTTGCAATGACCTCTCTGCTGTATATCTGCCTGGTTCCAAACATAGTTATAGAAGTAAATCTGTAAGTTTACCAAATTATTAAATAAACACATTTAAAATAAATAACAAATGAATTAAATAGATTTGATGGTGCTGAGAGATTACTCTGAGTAAAAATTATAGCCAGTGAGACAGCTGTTGTTTCACAGTGGACACTGTGTTATTCTCAGAGAGCGAGTGTGGAGCAGGAACCCATGGAGATCCTCTAAAACAGGGGGGTGATCCACAGCCCCATGCACACGGTAATAAAACGGTAATATCCACCTCCAACCAGGAGTGTGGTGTATGCACAATGACAATGATGGACTCCCATCTCTGACTTTCACCTGGTATCTTTTAACATGGCATGTTGCTGAGTGACATATAGATGAGAATGTGTTTACTGATAGAAAGTGGTTTTGGGGTTATGATAGAGGGGAAATAGATTAAAGCAAAATTTATGGTAAACAGAAATGATGTAATGAAGTGGAGGTGAAACGAAAAAAAAAAAAAAAAAAAAGGAAAATTCCTGAAGTGTCTTTCTCTGCCCCATTGTGGCAGAAAATGCCTCCACTTTATTTTTTAAGTGCTTGAAGATCATTTTTGAGAAGCATGTCCTCTGAGCAAACTGCAGTGAGTGACGTCACACAAGAAGTGGACCTTTAAACAAAAAACCATGAAGATAAAGAGCAGAGTACATGAGCAGAATGCAATCTGTTCTCTTCTACTAACATTGTGTCCAGAGATGATTTACAGATGACGCTGCAGGTCTCCACAGCAACCTTCCTAAACAACAACATTAACAACAGCTGGACAAGGAAGAGGATGGCCTTCCTGCAAAAGAGGCAGGAGCAGAGGCTGGAAGATAATACACCAGACGGACAGCCAGCAAAGTGACGTCCAGACACACAAGAACTCTTACCTCCTGAATGGGAGGAGGAGGAGCGCAATGTGTCTATGTGCTCCACCGTGAAGGGGGTGAGGTGTGTCTACCCATGAGCCATGGATGCTTATGGACATGGTGAGACTGGCTGATGGACTGTTCTCAACATCACACAAAAAACCAAGTAAGTCATCATTTCCTTTGGAGAAAATGCTGCAGGAGCTGCTCTGCACTTTGAGACATTTAAGCTCTTTGGGAGACATCCCAGTGAGCTGAGCAGAGTATTCCAGACTAACCTGCCTGATGATGTGAAACTGGAGATGAAACACACTGTATAGTGGAGTTTTTCAGGCTGCAGTATCCTGATGGCAGAGCTCTTCTAAGATAGGAGAAATCCTGACGGAGGAGGAGAGTCCAACAAAAGGGCTGCGTACATTCCAACGGAGGAGAGACTGAGAGCTGACCAATCACAGGAAGGAGAAGGCTAAACACCTCTGATAACTGCACACTGAGGCTCAGGCTGCAGTGCTGACTGCTAACACTGCTCAGAGTCTTGCAGCTTCTTCTCGTCCACCCAGCCAGCTCCTCCTGCTGTCAGCACTACACAGGTAACGAGTGGATTCCCTGCACCAACTGTTCTTAACACTAACTGAATCTGCTGTGCCTGTTGTACACATGCATGTTAATCAAGGTGACAATCTGGACTTGTACACCTGAGAGGGAGAAACTAGAAGCAGATGAGAAGCAGAGTGACCTGGCGTGGAGGAAGGAGAAAACTGTCACAGCCAGGACCGCTGCTTGGACTCACTCAGCCTACTCAACAGAGAAACACCTGCTTAGAGGTAACTTCACAGGTCACCTCCAGAGAGATTGCCACATGACCTCTTGGGCTAGACCAACAGCCTGTTGGCCATAAGGAGGTCCAGAAAGGCCTGAAGAGGAAAAGGAGCAACCTGACGTATCCTTTAATTTGTCAAGTGAGCTGACATTTCAATAAGTCTTATGAGAAAAGACATTCTGTGTTCTTTAGAAGCAAAATCGTGTGCAACAGTGATGAACTGTATGCAAACTGTCAACTGAGAAAGCACACAGAGTGATGATGTGCCAACAGACACAGAGACTGTGTCTGGGTTCAACCTGAGGTGGTTTGGTTGCAGCCAGTGACTGAAGACTCCATGTTAAATGAACGATGGATGAAATGTGGGAGCTCTGGGTACGAATGCAAAGGAGGAGACTGAGGAGCTGAGGAGCCTGGATTGCTCTACATTTACTGTTTGATGAGAAACTGGAGTCCAAAGACTATGGACTGTGATTTGATGAGCTGATCAATAGGGGAACGTAAAAAGAAAAATGTTCTTTTGTTGATCAGTTCATTTTTACTGGTGACTACATCTACTTTGCTCCACAGGGTGTGGCTGCTGCACCTGATGGACTGAAAAACTGGTAACAAGTGTCTAATGCTGGGCCACATCTCATTGCTGATTGCTCGTGGACATACTCTCATGTACTGCACTGATGTTTAACAAGACAAAGCTTATTTTAGAGGGAATCTAACTACACAATAAATGCATGCACATTTCTAAGGACAAAACACCACCACTAAGTATGATTGAAGTGTGAATGGATAGTTTATTAGATAAACATGTGTAGATCAAATTCAATTATCATTGAACATAAGTAGTTGTTGAAACAGGTTCCATCTCAACTGAGTGAAACAACGCAGTATACTTGGCTGACTACGAGAGAGCCCTGCACAAAAAATTCCAATGTGTCTGGACCTTGGTCCATGCACAGATGGCAAATAAAAATCATTGAATCCTTGAAATGAGGGAAGGCTCAAATTTGTCCAGCCTGATACAGTTGAGCTGAAACCTGGGGTCAAATTACCTTAATAAATTAGTCAAAGTTCATTTAAGTCACATGCCATTGAAGCTATCAGGCTTAATATTGATGAGCTATTGAAGGCTGGAGTGCCTTTAAAGCTCATACATTAAAACCAAATTCAGACAGTTACATACTGATACAATTGCAGATTCTGATACACCTGTGGTTCCTGATCCATATCTTTGCTTTCTAACAGTGCACCAGATATTAAATGGTATTTATGTTTAGTACTTAGTACATTCTGTGATAACTGTGAACAGCCCTAACATCTTCAACCAAATTTTAGTGTAAGACTTGAAGTATCTGAATATTCTCAGTACTGTCTCACAGCATGCAGCTGATTTGTCGTCCTCTAAAAGAACAAAATGAGAAGAATTCTTGCAATTCTGCTAACAAACCACTGAATATCTAGGAAGACAGTTTGGTGGACAGAGGACGCTAATTGTTCTCTCTCAATTAGAAACTGTGATTAAAACCTGACAACCGCAAACGGTTGGTGAATGTTGACGTGTTTGGGAATGACAGGATTCAGCAGACGGTGGATTTGTGACTATGTGTTTAAAACTGCATCTCTGCTGCTTCAATAAAGCAGCAGGACAAACTAACTCTGATCCCTAGCTGCAGTGGTCGGTGGGAGCTGAAGCAACATCTGATGCACTGAAGCAGGACACGCAATCTGACCTGGCATTGGGTAATCAGATTACTCGTAACCTTTCCATTTATATGTGGCTAATAGCAGGGGCTAGGTAAGAGCTGCCCTTATGCAGGATCCCAGTAGGTAAGCGGTTCCTGCCTTATTACAATATAAAATTGGATAACATGAAAGCTGGCTTCTCACCTTGCTATCAAGGTTTGATGGCAGCAGACTTTGTTTTTCAGAAACTAGGATTTTAACTCCAGGTCATCCTGTAACTCTTTGTATGCCACATCAATTGTGTGTTTTGTTTTTTTTGCCTGAGGTTTGTCATCACTCAAATAAGACTACGGGGTAGGAGGTAAGATTATCTGCCCCTGAACTATTAAAGATGTAATAATGTTAACCCTGTTTCCAAAATGAACTCCTCATGATTGTGCCACAGACTGACAAATTCAGGAGCTGAGAAAATTGATGTGCATAATGAATTTATTACAGCTGATTTAACACTGCTTTTGGATGGTTCTTGCTTTAGGGATGAGTGTGGCTGTAATGTGGGCTGCACAGTTGTTTAACTAAATTTTGCAGGTGTAAGTTTTTCTACTCTAGAAGCTCAGAAGGTTGATCTGCTGAGTTCATCGCTGATCTCAGATCAAAAAGCTTTAACAGCAGCTTGTACACTGGCTACAGGTAAGACTTAATTTGTACATTGCTTCAGCCTAGGTTAATGAGGTTTGTCATGCTAATGCTAATATTTAGAAATAGAGAGGATTTCACAGAGCTGAAGACAATCCTCTAGTATATGGAGAGGCTGTGTTGCAGTTAATTGATGCTTTACAGCTTCCCAGTGCAGTGGCCATTATTTTAAAATCAAATGGCCAGGAGATCTCAAAGGTGTGATCGAGGGAATAGCCTGGTCAGAGCTAACTTTGTCTTTCCAGGAGGAGGAGAACTAAAGGGTGACACTTCACTGGACATAAGTAATCTGAATACAGAGGGGGTCAGCATGAAGCTGGAGAACAGACAGTGGAGCCGAGGTAGGAAGTTATGGTCAAGCACTCATCAGCCTCAAGGGGGAATAATTGTTGGAGGAATTTAGAAAGTGAGGCTGATGATTTGCTATGTCATTAGCAATAATAATAGTATTAATACCGCTCCGCATAGGTAACATAATGCAGAAAGTGAGGTCTTTCTTGTCTAAATATGATAATATGCTTGGGTGCATCAAGTTAATTTAAAATTTATGTTATAGAATATTAAAACAATCTCAAGTGAACTAAGTGCAGTATAGTTTATATAAAACATGCTTTGTTGATCAGTCACTAAACCAACAATAAATAAATGTATACTAAGAATCAATCAGAAAAAAAGAAAAAGCTGTGTTAGCACAGTAAAACCAAGGGTACTAAACTCAAATAAATCTGTATGTAAGCAAATATAACATTTTTAAATTTTTTAAATGATTGAGAATTTGGGCTGCTCTCATGGGAAAGGGTAAATCACTCCAGAGATCAGATGTCACCACTGTAAAGGCTCTGTTGCCTCTGCTTTTCAGCCTTGATTTAGGCAAACTGAGGAGCACTTGGTTTGTGGACCGCAGGGCTTTGAAAGGAATATAGGGTTTCAAAAGTTCAGTTAAATAACTAAGTAACGCCTGATCACATCCAACGTATAAAGAATTATAACTAGGTTGAAACAAGAAGTAACAAAAGTATAAATTACTCTCAACAAGGCATGGTGTGGGAAAAAGGTCTTCATTTTTAACTAATTGGAAAAGCTCTTCCTAACAACAGGGCTGGTGTGTTTGTTGAGTTTTAGAACACCATAAAAAATCACCAAGGTTCCACATAACAGAGTGATAATAGGAGGCTAAACGATCAATAGCGCTCTCATACCCAACCAAGGTGGGGTGGTCCAAATAATATAATTTCTGTTTTGTTTTTATTCGACTTAAGAGGGTTTGTCTCCAGGCCATGAGTACATATCCCTAAGACAGTTTACTAGTGTCTGCATAGAAGCAGAAGCAGTCAGATTATAAAGGTAAGTATATTTGTAGTTCATCTGCCAAACAATGAGAGGCAATGATGTGCCTTTCAAAAGTGGAACCCAAAGGAAGCAAATATAAAGAAAAGAGAGTGTGACCCCAATAGAGAACCCTGGGGAACCCCATAATTGTTTGGGGATACAGATGACAGATACTGTCCTAAATGAACAGAAGAAACTCCTATCAGGCAAATATAATGGATGCTTATCTGCTTTAGAAGTCCATCTGTAAAGCAAACAAGGCTTGCTTTGGGTCAAAGTATTATTCTAACCTTTGTTAAATTTGAAAGATAAAAGATTATATGACAACCAAAATGATTAACTACAAAGGGTACCTGCATGAAATATTGTACATGATAATGCAAAATAGACTTCTGCCTTATGAAATACACTACCGTGTGATGGCAAGGACTCCCCAGGTAAGATAACAACTGTAGATGCCATCCTTTCTGTTACCCATTATAAAAGCATAAAAATGAAGAGAAGTGTAAATATAAAAACAACTTAATAAGAAGAAAGGGAGAAAAGGGAGTGCTTTACTTCAAGAAGATCTAGCATTGCATGTTATGGATATTATTAATCTTATGTTTATGCTATAAGCAGTAACAACAAAACCTGAATGGAAGATAAGGTTCTGACAGTCCCATTCAGCCTCCCCAGCCAAGAGGCTGCCGAGCCTGGCCTCGTATTGGAGAAAATCTTGCTGAGATCCGTGACCAGCGAGGGCTCGCCCTGTCGTGGAACGGCTAAAGGAGAGAGGAGACTCAGCAGAGCAGGTATCCAGCACGGACCCAGATCTTCTTAGATCTTCTGGAAGCAGAAGGAACCATCTCGACAAGAACACGTTGTGGGCTGAGGACGCCACCTGGACTGGAATCGAGTCGTTTGAGGGGCCTTCACGACATGATGACATCACCTACGTGACTCCTGGGAGCTGCTTCCCCAGCCAGTGGGAGTTCTGATGACAGCAGATAGCCAGTGCCTCCTAACACCCGTGGCACGAGGTACACCGGGAACAACGCTAACTAGGGGGAATCTGAGAGATCCCCCAGTTCAGAAGTGCTTAACGCATCTTCAAGCAACCAAGTCTGTGAAACAAGTCAGCTAACGGATGAAGCGGCAGAGCTCAACAGTGACACTGATTTTGTCACCAGTAAGTGGGCTACGGCCAGGGTCGTCGATGGAGAGCAAACCAGTGAGCTTCTGAATCTCACTGCTGAGAATTGAAATTGAAGATCATCAACGATTTGCTTAGAGCAACAAAGGGGGAACAGGTGGAATGGAGGAAGTGGTCCTCACAGAAGCCTGAAGAAGATGCTACAACATCATGAGGACTGAATGATCGTCTAAAAGATGCTGACAATGTTATGAAGTCTGTCTAACACTGAAATTGTCTTTGCTATTGCCGCTATTGTTGTGTTTTCACATAGATACTATATCTCGAGTGCCTTATCTTTTGTGCCCATAAGTATAGGTGCCTCTGACCTGTGTGGTGTGCACTGCAATTGAGGATGTTGTGTTGGTGAGATCAGTTAGTTTGTTCTGGATTGAGATTTATTCTAGCATCCAGAGTGACGAGCACACCATGTGAGTGAGAAGATTTAGTTTGAAGCTTGCAAATGTTTATATCAATAAAAACAGCTCACGCAGTGTGTTGCAATGTTCACCTTGTTTAAACAAATATTTACTCTTGAATTGATAAAAATACTTTGTGTTGATACCAGTAGGCATCAAAGGGGGAAATGTCGTGTATTTTTATCTTGATGACATCAGTATTTTTTATCAATATTTTTATATCATGTATTGTTATATATATATTAATCACACACTCTAATTAATGGTCACATTATGTATTATTTGTCACCTATATTGTCACTCACACACTGGAGCACTGCATAGGTAGGTGGAAAAGGCCTGCTCTGCAGGCAACCTGGGATTTTTCCATTAAGTAATGCTGGCCCCCACCTTTGTGAGGAGCTTCACCTTTTACCCAGTGCACTTTTGACCCAGCTTCTCCCGAGGGGAGGGGCAGAGACGCACCTGGACTTCGGACCGTGGGAAAGATGGGTTTTTGCTAGCCCCCCTGAGATCAATTCATAGAACTGTTGCTTAAAAGAGCATCTTAATATGTCCCCTCCCCTGATAACAGCTGCAGGAGGTGTGAGATTGGGCTATATAAGGGCATGGCAAACTTGGGAGGGAGCGCTCTTCTTTGCTCTTCCTCTCACCCGTGTTTGCAGCGGCTGCAGGCTCTCACTCCCGAGAGGGCTTCTGTTTTTATACTCTGTTAAACTCTGGACGTTTATTTCTTTGCTTTTCTACCACCTTATAACAGCACCAAGGCGCTCACTCTCGGGAGGCTTTTTGCTTTCTTGCATTTTGTTTAACTTTTGCTATCTTGTATTTTGTTTAACTTTTTGATATCTCGAACTTTGTTTAACTTTGTGCTTCAATAAATCCTGGAAACGAAACCTGCTCATCTCCAGTGAGTTTCTGTGAAGTGTGGAGCTTTTCTCAAGGTGCATTTGCTTCCATTGGTCTCCCCTCCGCCTGGTAAGAGCAACAGGGGGAGAGAGCCGCAAAAAAAACCCGACATTCTCCTTTTTTGACCGTCAACACTAAAAACAAAAAAAAAGAAAAAGAAAAATTATATATAACAGCCTTTATTGTTCCGCAAAAGGGAAATTCGGGTGGGAGAGTAAAGTAGTGTGGATGTAGTGTGTATTATATCATAAAGTCCTATGAGCTGAGCCAGGATTTATGCAGAGATCTGTGTGTAACAGCCAACACAGTATTACAGTATGTGTAGAATACGAAACGTAATTTAACATCACATCTCGAGCCCTCAGTGTCTTATTGAAGAAACTGTTACTGCGCCAAATGGGGGCATCGCTTTTATCCAGCTCAACCTCCCGCAAAAATGTTTCAAAGGTTAAAAACTGACACTGCAGTAAATCCTGTGGCTTTTTTATTTTGAACGCCTATGAGAATTTTGCGCTGGCACAGGCCATTAGTAAATCTGGCCCTACATCCAACTTTTTATTTCATTCCAGCGTTTGTGATGAGTGACTTTTTTCGCCAGTTGTTGTCATTTATTTGACTTGCATAAAAGGATAACGTAAGCTGCGTGTTTTGTAGTTCATCTTCTCCAATTAGGGGTGTGCAATATATATATATATATATATTGTCAACAATAATATCGTAATTGTTGTGTTAAGCATGTAAGAGCTGACGTTATCCTGTATGCTAATGACTGGGAAAAATAACAACAATGCAGAATGCCTATACTGTGCGCTAGCATAGCTGCCTAAACAACACATATAAAGCTGGAAATGTGTGAACACACTGCGCCAGGGGAAGAAAGTCAGACACCGCCAGCCTCGCAGTCTACAGCCTTGGATTTACTTCCTAGGTGGGGAGATGGATTGGATTTGAAGAGACAGACACTGATCGAAAGACGGCAGTTTGCAGACTTTGTAAGAAAGCAGAAAGCTCAACAACTAACCGGTTCCATCATCAATGAGTATGAAAAATTTGAAAAGTTTCTGTCCGAGACAAACGTAAATCAGCTGAGGTGTTCGGCAAAACACACACTCAAAAAACTTTACCCCCCATGGATAGATGGATGTTGACATCCTTAAAGTTAAAGTTGGTATATTACAATCACTGTGTCATAACATAGAAGTGTTCTCAGAGCTCACCTCTTTTGGAGCCTCGGATAATAGACTGAAGCGGTCTGCCAAAAAATGGGTTTCTGGTCAGATGAAGGTGTGTAGTTTCTGTGATTTTTTTTTTTTTTTGCTATAATATGAGGGGAATCCCCTGGACTGCCTCTTTTTTATTTATTTTTTTCATTCTGTCAAGTCTTCTGTATTGAGCGATTGCTTTTTAAAAACTTGGAAAATTTAATGTGTCAAAAACACTGATTGAAGTCTTGTAGTTTACTAGCTTGCACTTCTTTTATGAACACCTTTAAAATAATGCAAAATATTGTTTATTCTTGTTATCGAAAAATTACAGAAAATATCAAGATATTATTTTTTGTCTATATCGCACACCCCTAGCTCTAATATGGCAGACATCAACCAGCGTGATGTTGTTAATCGTGATATTGTAGGGATCAGGTATCCGCTGCACACTGCGCTTCTTTTTTTAGGAGTCCTTGTTAATTCTTATCACCAACTTTTCTGACTTTTTTAACATGCTCATTTTCTGTTCGGATCGGATAGTGGCAAATATTACACACACACACACAAACACACACACAATAAAACCTCTCACTCTCATCTGTTTCACTTTGACTTTTTGCATAATTCCGACTCCATTGTAGAGCAATATCCTCTCCTCAGCTTGTACATTGAGTTACACTCTTTGACTGTAATACTGTGTGCCAACAAAGAATCACACATTTCTCTGTCATTCTAATCTAAATACAGAAGTCTGTTGAAACTTCACAGCACTGCTCTGATGGTAACATATCCAAGCTTGACTGAAACTCTTATGTGTAACTTGTTTCTTTTTCATTCTCCCACCATTACCTGCTTATATATTGACTTTTGCAATGAGGAAATGAAACAGCAGCTTCACCATTTTGTGCTGACAAGAAAACAATGAGTCTTTTAAAATGATCCAGAATAACTTCACAACTCCCAAATCCCCCCTTTCCCCCCTTCTCTGCCCCTCAGACAGATTTAGTCACATACGCAGCTTACCTTTAGAATCCAGACCTCCCAGCAAAAAAGCAAAGACAGCCACAGAAAAGGTTGATAAAAATCATTTTCTGACACAGCCTCATTGATGCAATTTTTTCTGCTCAAATTATGATTCTGACAAAGAACGTCAGATGTTGTTCAAAGCTGGTACATTTAGCTAAGATAGTTGTGTGCTGTGGTAGTGCTGTAACACACTGAGCAGTATTGCCCTGCCCACTAACTAAGAAAACAATATACAGGAAATCCTGATGAAGAGCTGAGTCTATTTGAGACTTGTTTTGATCACTATCATGTATCTGCATACAATTATTCAGTTGAAAAATATTACTGTGTAAAAAGTAATAACCTCGAAGGTTATTAAAGTTAAATCATAATAATGAATCAAGTAAATCACAGTGAGAGATGACTTCTTTAAGTGAAATGCCACAACAGCTGGAAATGCATTTAGTTTCAGTTTAAGCCTGGAAGTCAACTCCTTTGATAAAGTGCTGTGTTTGGATTGTTATAGCTGATCAGCATGGAGGACCAAAAGAATAATAAAGCATTTCCTGACTTCAAAAAATTATTAACTATACCATCCATCCATTTGCTTCCGCACATCCTGTTCAGGATCACCGGGGGGCTGGAGCCCATCCCAGCTGTCATAGGGCGAGAGGCAGGATGCACCCTGAACATAGAGAGACAAACAACCTTTCACACTCACATTCACACCTATGGACAATTTAGTGTAGCCAGTTAACCTAACCCCAGTAAGTGCCTGTCTTTGAAATGTGGGAGGAAACTGGAGTACCCTTAGGAAACCCACGCAATCACGGAGAGAACATGCAAACTCCACACAGAGAGAGAGGGAGAGGCCCGGGCTAAAGTGGAATCGAACCCAGACCTTCCAGATGTTGTTCTGTGATGCAGCAGTACTAACCACTGCGCCACCATGCTGCGTGTGTTATTAATTATACAATAAACAATATACACTAGTAGAGTAATTTACGAATTACTTTATAATTTATTCTATTATGTATTACAACACAAAACACAAATTTATATATACAGTCAGAAATTTGGACGCACCGTCTCATTCAAATTTTTGTTTCCAACATTGTAAACGACTCCTGAAGTCTATGACAGAACACATAAGGAATCGTGCAGTAAACTTTAGGGGTGTGCGAGATTATATAAAATCCCAGCTCGCCCCTACGGCTGGTCTATTTTGCCCTCCAAGCTCGGGTCCTCTACCAGAGGCCTGGGAGCTTGAGGGTCCTGCGCAGTATCTTAGCTGTTCCCAGTATTGCACTCTTCTGGACAGAGATCTCAGATGTTGTTCCAGGAATCTGCTGGAGCCACTCTCCCAGTTTGGGGGTCACTGCCCCAAGTATTCCGATTACCACGGGGACCACTGTTACCTTCATCTTCCACGTCCTTTCCAGTTCCTCTCTGAGCCCTTGGTATTTGTCAAGCTTCTCGTGTTCCTTCTTCTTGATGTTCCCGTCACTTGGTATTGCAACGTCTATCACCACAACTTTCTGCCTTTGTTTGTCCACCACTACGATAATTATATATACGACAAAGTAGCCCAACCCATCTCTGCCCCTTCCCACCGTAATGCTCCCACGCTATATGCTATATGTGCTTACTATGCAGAGTTTTTTTTCAACCCCACACGGTGCCCCCCATTGGGTAAAATATGAGATGATTTTTTTTCCTCACCTGTCGTATTGTTTTGCTTTGTTTCCCTCCCATCTTTTAAATGGTAGCGCAGGGTAGCTGCAGCCTCGGCCTTTTGTCTTGACATTAGGCTCTTCTAGTTCCTCCTTTGGCCAGCTTATTATCCCAGCAGGGTATCTGACAACTGGTAGGGCGTAGGTATTGATTGCCCGGATCTTGTTCTTCCCATTTAGCCGACTCTTTAGGACTTGCCTTACTCTCTGCAGGTACTTGGCCTATGCAGCTTTCCTAGCGGCCTCTTCATGGTTCCCATTTGTCTGTGGATTCCCCTGGTCTCTCTGCCTATCACTTTTTTTTGTATTGCACCACATGCCTACTCATCTTAGCTGCTATGATGCCTGACAGGATTTTCCATGTTGTACTGAGGCAGGTTATGGGCCGGTAGTTTAATGGAACTGGTCCCTTCTGGGGTTCCTTGGGGATCAGGACCGTCCAGCCTTCAGTCAGCCATTCTGGGTTTATCTTAGCCTCTAGCAGCTGGTTCATTTCTGCTACCAAGCGCTTGTGGAGTGCAGTTAGCTTCTTTAGCCAGTAGGTGTGAATGATATCAGATCCTGGTGCTGTCCAGCTCTTCATATATGAGACTCTTTCCTGGATGTTTGCCACTGTGATGGTACTGGATCCTGTTTAGGGAGGTTTCTTCGGTCTGCTCTTAGATCCACTAGCCTTTGGTTGGCAGTCTCTAAGGCAGGCTTGTCCCAAACTCGTCCCACGGGCTTCTTTAGAATAGGCTTAATCTAGTCAAAAGACAATTAGTTGGGGTTCAAGTTTCATGGGCTGAGACTTTATATATATTAGGAGGGGTCAAAGGCAAGTGGGCAATTATCATGTTTAAGATATAAATGTTTGCCACTCTTTGTTTCACTTTACCCCTCTTTGTTTGCTTTTCTCTTTCCTGTCCTCTTTTTTCCTTTCCTATTTACGCATCTTTCTCTGTCTTAACATCTGCTTATTTACTATATTACTATTACTACTAATGAGAAAAATACACCATGATATTTTAGTGGATTTAAAGATTAAAATCAGCAAGACTGGAAGTAACAGAGGCTGTTTCTCTTTCCTTGTCCAAAGCCAAGTTACACTTATGAATAGTGTCTACAATGAGGAGAACCAGGGGTTCTCTCACCCCTTAACCCTGAAAGGCTGCATGTACCTTAGTATTTCTAACAGTGACAACACAATGGCCACATAAATCATTGCAGAAGACACCCAAAGAATTTGAAGAACATTTGTCAAGGTCAAGTTAATCAAGGCAGATTTCTCAGGTCTTAATTTTAGGTCAGGTGGGTAAACTGACCATCTGGGTAAGATTAATAGAATCATAGAAAGATTTAACAACATCAGAAAGCCAGTCCCAGTCCAAATCTCCAGCTAAAATATGTTTAATCCAGGTTAAATTATAGCAAAGTTGTTTTACATATTATAAAGCTTCCTCAGATGCAGATGTAGAATTGTAGCACCCAACAGCAGTTATACAAAGGTATTTAGTAATCTCCACATTTAATGCCAAAAATTCCCAGATTGATTCAGAGACTACTGAGGTGTTACATTGTGATTTAACAGAAATAGCAACACCACCACCTTTCTTGGGCCTGTCAATATGATAAACATTGTATCCAGTGTCAGAAATTACAATAGTATCTGGATCTGTTGATTTAACCCAATCTTAGTATATCTTAGAAAAGCAAGCTGCACACATTAAGGTGAATTAGTTTAAGACCAGACAAGGATTTCAAATCAGATGGTCTTCAGCTAGACACCAACTCAGAACCTGTGTTAGGCTGCACATTACCAGATAAAAGTAAGAAGACAATACACAATATCTGCCTCATAACATTACATACTGAATCAGACAACTGATAAGCTGAACACAAGGAAGATTTCTCACAGAACATGAGATAACTGCAAAGCAATAAGGCTTTGAAGTTGAGGTAAATCTCTGGGAACGTCCAATGAAAAGTTCATGTCCTCTGCCACATGGATTAGTGACTGCACTGATTGTACAGCAGCTGCAGCACAGATGCATCCACGAGTAATGTCCCGCAGGTTAAACACATTGTTTGACCTACTCACCTGGGGTAGAGTGCTTTCTCCCAAGCTCCACACAGTCAGGAAAAGTAAAGGATGAACTCACACAGTGTTGGTTTTGGTCTAAACATGAGGTTTGACAATTATTAGAAAAAATGTTCAATAAAACCAACATTTACTTTCCATTAAAGTCTGTGTCCCCATTACACTCTACTCCTAGTCTTACACTAATACAGACATATTAAATGCTGGGAAAAAAAAGATGTTTCCTTATCAAAGAAAAATTTTGTCTATTCTGGTAAATAGTCTATATCTTTAACAGTGCTCCATAATTGCAGAATTCCATATTGTCAATGTAAAAAAATGGCCTGAGTCGGTTTTTTTTTTAACCAAGTGTTTATTTTTTGCCCAAATCAGGTATCAGGATACCTTGTAGGGCATGCAGCCATCTCCTCAGATGACTGGGGCATTTGAATCCTCACTTGCATCACCATTCTGGTGATGTGACAACAGCTCAGATGCAGAGGAAGCAGGTGACACTGAAGACTGTGGTGATGGCTTAGACAGCTCAGATAAATACAAAGCTGCTATGACTGGAAACTTGGGTGTAGGTGCAGCTGGTTGAAGCACTGATGAGGATGGAGATTGAAGTGGAGGCATGGGAGGTGCAGGAGATGATGCAGGTGACTCTGATTGACTCCGATAGATGACCAGGTGACGTAGACAAATGAGGCAGAGGAGACTCTGGAGCAGATACAAATGACAATGCTGAAGCAGATGATGACTCAGATGGCAAAGCTGATGGAGGTGAGGACTGTGGCGTAAACGGAGACGAGGACTCTGATTGAGGTGGTGGAGGTGGAGCTGCAGCTACTGCTGAAGACTGTGGCGCTAGTGTTGCAGTTGCTAAGGACGGAGCTGTGGCTGAAGACTCCAGAGATGATGCAGATGACAGTTCTGGTGGTGCAGGTTGCTCGAAAGACTCAGGCAGTGGTGATGCAAGTGAGGAGTCAGACGATGCAGCTGAAGACTCTAAAGATGGCGCAGATACAGACGGCCTAAACGACACAGATAGCTGATGAGATGTAGGTGAGGATGACACAGAGGGCAAAGACTCTGGTTTAAATTATTAGTTTACTAATATTTTTTTAATGTTTTATTTTGGGTTTCTTTTTTGGGGGGGGTGGGGGGGTGTCATTCAAAACCAGTGTAAAAGTTGACTATATCTCTGTGTTGCCGTGTTTGCCCTACAACAGACTGGTGACCTCTCTGGGGTGTGCCCTGATTCTTGCCCACCCCCTCCCAAAAAATTTATATTATTGGCTTTGCATCAAAGAACTTTGTATCCTAAATTGTGCTTATGCACACGAACAATACTGAGTCACAACCATCTCCAGGGGACTACACCCACTAGGGTTTGAATACCTGGGTCTCTCCACTTTTTGAGAACTGAAGAAGCCTTTTGCATGAGAGGTGAAACATCATCAAGAAACAAAAAGAAGCACAGTCACCTTTTTTCAAGCTCCAGTGATTACTATGACCTGGCTTTCTGAGAACTTACACAGATATTATATTCAGTAGATTTAAATTGCTTGTGTTGTATATTTTTATCACTCTAATATTGGTATTTTACTATATCATTTATTGTTACATATATTAATCACACGCACTGGATTAATGGTCACATTATATATTGTTTGTTACCTATATTGACACTCACACACTGGAACACTGCATGATTTAGGTGAGTGGAAAGGACTGAGGGCTGCTCAGCTCAGGGCCTCGGTTTTTTTCCACTAGTAGAACTGCACTCATTCATATCTAGAGTCTCACCTTTATACACAGTGCACTTTTGACACTATATTACCAAGTCAAGGTCAAGTTGCTGGGACCTGTGTGTCCCGAAGTGGGGGTTGAAGTCCCACCTGAGCTACTGTAATAATGTAAGGAAGTAAATTTGTATACTAAGATAAGACCACCCTAAAAGTGTTTCTAGTAATGTGAAAATATGGATAGAAGGGCAGGGGAGTGTTTCTGTGGGAGGTATTTTCACGTGGGAAAATTGTTTATTTTGACAGCCTCAGAGAACTGTGTCATGAAGCCTCTGCAAAAGAATCAAACTAGTACGGTTCAAAGTGGGTTGGAAGCATCCTTCTAGGCCCACTGGCCCTGATAACAGCAGGGGGAGGTGTGAGTTTGGGGAATAAAAGGCAGTGGTAAAGTTGGGAGGGAGGCTCTTTTTGCTTTTCCTCTATTTCCTTTGCAGCGACTCCAAGGCACTCACTCCCAGGAGGGCTTTTTGCTTTCTTGTACTCTTTTAAACTCTGGACTTCTACTTCTTCTTTCACCCCATTTTACTCACTTTTTCACTCACTACTTTCTTCCACTCTTTTGTACTTTACTTCTCACTTCTTACTTTTTAACTTCACTCACTTACGGTCCTTTCCTCTCCTTCTGCTCCTCCTGTTCCTGCATCTTTCTCTGTCTGTGTGTGTGTATATATCTCAGTCTTAACTATGTTACTGTCTGTGTTTTGTTCTTTGTCTGTGTTTTGTGTAACTAAGATTTCTAATAAACAGCCTGCACTGGAACCTGTTCATCCCAGTGATTTATTGGAAATGTTGGATTTAATTGAGTTTGAATTTTCGGCCAAAAGGAACATGGAGACCCTTAAAAATGTTACCAACATTTGGTTCATCTTCTTTCCATTAGTGACGTTCTCTGAGCATTTCTTCTGGTTTTCTGCCTGGACAGGAAACAGGAAGTTACAGTCAGGAGGAACAGAAGAGAGGGTGCACCTTTGTTAGGGACACGGCAGTAAACAAAGTTTATAAGGAAATAGTTCATACAAGGGTATTGTTTGAAAAAAGACTGTCAGAGAGGAATTTAAAATAATCTTGAAATCAGGAAGGATGGTGAGGGGTGCAGCTAAACTGAAGGGTTTTGTCATGAGAAGTAAAAAAGAAGTCACAGCTAAAATTCTCAGGGACAGGAGTCTGCTGATAGCAGTTAAAATGGAAGAGCAGAAAAATAAAAGTACTAAATACAAAGAGTATCTGTAAAAAAAAAATCAGTAAGACAGAGGAAGACATTAGGAGAGACCAAAGTAACAAAGAGAGTGATCGCATGTATTCCAGTAGATGAGAATACAGTGAAAACCCAACAAAGTATTCGTGTCAGCGAGGTCAGCAGGGTGTTGAAAACAGATAAGACCATATACAGTATCTCTCCATCGCTATAAGTGCCAGAGACATGGGCACAGTGCTAAGATGTGAAAGGGGAAACAGAGGCTCCCCAAGTGTTGGAGTGAGCACAGAAACAATGAACCTATGGAGGATGTGAGGTCATGAGAAAAGCTGTGGAAACCAGATCAAAGCAGTAAACAACATAAGCTATGCAGAAGCTGTTAAAAAGTGCAGAAGGCAAAAAAGATGGCACGGGAAAATTTCAGCAATATCAATATAAGGTCAAGGACAGACAGAAGAAGCACTTACAGTATAGAGAATGATTTTGTTGATTGCATATGTAAGAAATTATAAAGATCAAGTGAACAAAAAGCAGAGAAAATTAAAATAAAATGAAAAAGGCAAATAAGTTCTTCAGCATAAAATACAGGACAGGAAAATGCCTCAAAGCTGGAAGTCAGTAGGGATTATACAACAGATATTAGAAAACAGGAAACTACAGACTAATAGCATCCAACATTTGCAAAATGATGGAGAGAATGATAAATTAATGATTATTGTACTATATAAAAAATAATATGTCTAAATATCATAATGTTTCAGAAGAGGGAGAAATAGGAATTAGCATAAGGATCCAGCCTTATGTTTAGAACATTAAATAGGAATGGCACAAGTAAACAAAGAGAGTGGTGGTCTTTTTTGACATAGGGAAAAGCATATGATAAAATGTGGAGAGAAGGCCCACCAATTAAAATTATGAAAATGGATATCAATTGTCAAATGTTGAAATGAATTAAATATATGTCCTGGTTGGTGTGGCAGGCAGAAAAATGCAAGCCCCAAATACATGACTCAGAAATGGGGAAATGAACTTAAATGAGCTTTAGTGAAACAGCGGAAAAAGGTGCAAATGAACTGGGCTGGAACAGAAGCCAGAACTAAAACTAAGGGAACAGGAAGACAAACAACAAGGATCATCAACGACGACGCAACATTGAACAGTAGAAAAGTGAGGGCTTACTGTAAATACACATCAGGAAATCAGGGCATGAGTAAACAGCAGGGCACAACAGGTGAAGTATTTAAATTAATAACACAGGGTGTAAAGGAGGATGGAACTGGGGTACAAGCAGATTTGACCTCCGTGAGAATGAACAACGACAATAAGGGGCAGACTCATCTGGCTACAATCTCAACAGGCTGGTCCGGTCAGAACCGATGGCTCCGTCTGAAATTAACCCAATGTCCACTCTGTAGTTGTAGTTGTCCACTTATTTATTTACAGCAGGCTTAATCCATGAATATACAGGGGTTGGACAATGAAACTGCAACACCTGGTTTTAGACCACAATAATTTATTAGTATGTTGTAGGGCCTCCTTTTGCGGCCAATACAGCGTCAATTCATCTTGGGAATGACATATGCAAGTCCTGCACAGTGGTCAGAGGGATTTTAAGCCATTCTTCTTGCAGGATAGTAGCCAGGTCATGATGTGATGCTGGTGGAGGAAAAGGTTTCCTGACTCGCTCCTCCAAAACACCCCAAAGTGGCTCAATAATATTTAGATCTGGTGACTGTGCAGGCCATGGAAGATGTTCAACTTCACTTGTTCATCAAACCAATCTTTCACCAGTCTTACTGTGTGTATTGGTGCATTATCATCCTGATACACGGCACCACCTTCAGGGTACAATGTTTGAACCACTGGATGCACATGATCCTCCAGAATGGTTCGGTAGTCCTTGGCAGTAACGCGCCCATCTAGCACAGGTACTGGGCCAAGGGAATGCCATGATATGGCAGCCCAAATCATCACTGATCCACCCCCATGCTTCACTCTGGGCATGCAACAGTCTGGGTGGTACGCTTCTTTGGGGCTTCTCCACACCGTAACTCTCCTGGATGTGGGGAAAACAGTAAAGGTGGACTCATCAGAAAACAATACATGTTTCACATTGTCCACAGCCCAAGATTTGCGCTCCTTGCACCATTGAAACGGACGTTTGGCATTGGCATGAGTGACCAAAGGTTTGGCTATAGCAGCCTGGTCGTGTATATTGACCCTGTGGAGCTCCCGACAGACAGTTCTGGTGGAAACAGGAGAGTTGAGGTGCACATTTAATTCTGCCGTGATTTGGGCAGCCGTGGTTTTATGCTTTTTGTTAGCACCCGAACATCCCTTTCAGACAGCTTCCTCCTGCGTCCACAGTTAATCCTGTTGGATGTGGTTCGTCCTTCTTGGTGGTATGCTGACATTACCCTGGATACCGTGGCTCTTGATACATCACAAAGACTTGCTGTCTTGGTCACAGATACGCCAGCAAGACGTGTTCCAACAATTTGTCCTCTTTTGAACTCTGGTATGTCACCCATAATGTTGTGTGCATTGCAATATTTTGAGCAAAACTGTGCTCTTACCCTAATTGGACCTTCACACTCTGCTCTTACTGGTGCAATGTGCAATTAATGAAGATTGACCACCAGGCTGGTCCAATTTAGCCATGAAACCTCCCACACTAAAATGACAGGTGTTTCAGTTTCATTGTCCAACCCTTGTACATCCATATGATAATTGTGGGGAGTGATGAATAAGATGGAGTGAACTATGTGAAATGGGGTGAGATGATGTAAGATGGAGTGAGGTGGTGTGGTTCTGTTGGATAAAAAGAACATAAAGTTACATATAATTGCCTGAACAACATAACTGGACATAAACAATATAACAAGTAGCGGCAGGCATGTTCTCAATCTAAGGGACTTTCAACAAAGAACAAGCTCACTATTTGAAGAGCAGATGGGTACATACTATACACTTACACCAGGATGACAATTTAGGGACGGTCCCTTTCTGGCTGCATAGGAGAGACTACTTCGCTACAGCCGTGTAGCATTACATCATAAACAAACTATCAGTTAACTACAGTACAGTGAAATATCGCCATTACATTAGCTCACAGTGACTAACAACAGCAACATGCAACAAACAAGCTGTGTACTATGGGCTAACTAATGCATACAAAATAATATCAACAAGAATGGAACTGAATATCAACAATAAAGGAACTGCCAAGATAAATAAACAGCACTTACAGTCTCATGGACGCACACCACTAACAGAGCATGAAACAAAAAGGAAGAAAGAACGTCCACACGGGGAATAAACGTCTTATCCCCCACCTGTACCTGAGCAGTTCGAACTTTCCCATCTGCTCCTGGCATAACCTTGGTGACTCTTCCCATCAGCCACAGGGCATGAGGTAGTTGTTGGTCCACGATCAGTACGATGGTGCCAATGGTCAGCTCATCTAATTCCTGCTGCCATTTGCTGCGTGTCTGTAGAGAAGGCAGATAGTTCCGGATAAAGTGGTTCCAAAATTGATCGGCTAGAGCTTGACACTGCCTCCATCTGCGCCTGCTCAGGAGCTATGTTGCTGGGTAGAAAACCCATGGCATGGCAGGATCAGGCCGCCCCATTAGCAACATCTTGGGGGTAATTGGGTCAGTATCAGCCACATCGGAGGAGACGTAGCCCAGGGGCTTGGAATTGATGATACCTTCCACCTCACTGAGTATGGTCCTAAGCACTTCCTCAGTCACAGACTGTGAACCCAAGGAGGTATGGAGAGCTGACTTGATGGAATGGATCTCCCGTTCCCATGAACCACCAAAGTGTTGAGCATATGGTGGATTGACGCTGGCTGGCCAACTGAGCTCTCAAAGCAGGGGCGAGACTGTAGAAGGCTTCTTACAGTTCGGAGCTTCCGCCTTTGAAGTTGGTACCTTGATCTGATATCAGCTCATGGGGTTTCCCACCCCTTGCAATGAAGCGCCGCAGTCCCATCAAGAATGAGTCCATATCCATACTGGTGAGCAGATCTAGGCAGACTGCATGCATCGTCAGGCATTTAAAGATGATTAATTGTGTGAGGTTAAGAGAATCACATTGTTCTTTCAGGTCACTGGACACATACATGAGCCAATCACAGTTTAAATCTCCCACCAAAAGCAATTCTCCGTATTTCAGCTGTGATAAGAACTTAAGGGAAAACAATGCGTTTTTAGGAGCAGATGGCGGTCTATAACATCCTACCAACATAAGATGGTGATTCTTTGTTAATTCTATTTCAAGACTCTTTAAGTACTAAGTTAACATTAAATTGCTCCTGTTATACATCGCAACACCGCCCCTTTTCTTTATCCAGACCTTTAACAAATCCATCTTATTTAATAGTCTCCTTACATTTATATGAATTAATCCAAGACCAGTTTTAGATTTAAAGTCTGCAGGGGTATAACAGTGAACCGGTGTATCAGGGCCTGGATTAGTCTCAACACTCCCTGAGAGCAAAAGCAATAATATAACTAAACGTTTAAGCCTGATGCTACACCCTTTAAATCCGACACTTGGTTGGAAGGGTAGATGTTAGGAATAGAGGAGGATGTAGAGTTACAAAAATGCTCACTCAGGACAAGGAGACAGCAAAACTGCAGGGACACGCTAGATTTAAACAGCCACTTGGATATGTTCAAAGGCATTGCTATCCTATGGTCATGTGACATTTTCGTAATTAAAACTGTGGCCTACCCTATCGGCTATATCCTCCTGAGATGATATTATAAAAGGCGGAGAAATGCCACACATGTGGGGCCACCACCCAGCAAGGACATAATTCTTAATACAATGATTGACAACATTGTAAAAGAAGACGATTAAAGGCTTAGGTTGGTTTGATGACTGCAGAGTAGGGTGAATGGAACAGGCCTCAGATTGCAGAGCAGGATGAATGGAGAAGGCCTCAAGCTGCAGAGCAAGGTGGATGGAGAGGGGCTCAAGCAGCAGAGCAGGGTGGGTGAAACAGCCCTCAGGCTGTGTCAACAGTATACGTGAAACTGCTGTATTTTACTGTAATTGTGGACCAATTCTCAAGCCCCACCACAGCAGCTCCAGGCGGAACTAGATCTCAGTCACACCTCACAATTACAGGAAGCTCAGGACAGGCCACAGCTAGCAAACCAGTCCACAAGCAGAAGGATCAGGCCAGAGCATACAAGGCACAGCAGCCTTCCAAAGCAGAAAAAACAGTTCAAATGAAATTTAAAATGAAAATACAACAGAAAACACTAAAACAAACAGACACCTGACAGAGACAAAAGACATTCTGCCATCCTGCCCTCTTAATTGGAGGGGAAGGCGAAATGTCAAAAAAGTAACTTACAGATAGATATAGATATATAGATAGATATAGATATAGATATAGATACACACATTTTTTTTTTTTAAATAGAAAGACCAACACAAATGGGGGTTGGGAGGATTTATTTGGAAACGTGCCACAAGGGAGCATGGTGAGCCATTATTATCTTCAGTGTTGGTCAGTTGTGTTTTTAAGGATATGGAAGGTGGAATGGGTTCATCCCTTTTTGCAGATGATGTGGCAATGTGAAGAAGAGGAAGAAATCTAGATTTTATTGTAAAGAAGCTACAGTTTAGCAATTTCAAAAGTGGAAAAGTGGTCATATAAGTGGGGGCTTAAATTTTCAACTGATAAGACTAAAATAATGTTTATTTTTTTAAGCTCAAATTATACAAGAGTTGGAAAGAGTAATAAGTAATAAGTTTCTCAGATTGGGGTTTGATGAAAGGGTAACATGGGCTGTACATTTTCAAATAATAGTAGACAAGTACAAGAAAGTGTTAAAAATAATGAGATGTTTAGTTGGAAGTGACTGGGAGGCACACAGGAATTATCTGAAAGCTATATACACAGGGTAATCAGGGCCATGTTAGATAACAAGTGTGTAGCATATAATTCAGCAGCAAGTATACAAATCTCCATAGATTAAACAGTATCCAGTATCAGGCTCCAAGACTCCACAGGTTGATTTAAAACAACTCCAACAGCTTCATTACATGTAGAAATGGGAGAAATGCAACTAGAAATCAGAAGAGAGAAGCTAACAACACACTGCTGGGCATATCATTCAGATATGGACAAGACCACCCAACACAGGATGTTCTTAAACCTTGCTGGGAAAAAGACGATGTGTCAGAAGGGCTTGTGTGGTTGAAGCCCAAATGAACTTGCATGCTTAAAAAGGCTGGGGGCAATTGGTTTTCCTTGCTAATCATGTTACAGTATTTGCAATACATTTTATTGGTTTATTTCATGTTTTTACTGAAACAGAATTGATGTGGGTTCTGCTTTTTGATTTAAACAGAAAGACAAGCAACTTGATGCTGCCATAGTGTAACTCCATTTATTGCAGTAACCTGAACTGTCCATCAAAGTGACCAATCACATTAGGTTCCAACAATACTGTCTAAAGTCAGTTGATGTGAGCAAGAAGGATTCAGCTCCACATGCAGAAAGTTTCCCACGACAGCGTGAAACTGCAGTAAAAATGTATGTAAAACAGTTCTATTCATTAAGTTGTTGAATTTACGCCCAGGGAATGAATAAATTACTCACTCAGATTATGTTTTTCTCATATGTGACTTTTGACATAAATAATGTTCCCTACAGGAGCTATTTCCTCTACGCCTGTCTAAATTCCTCTCATATGTGACAGGATTCCTAACAATGGAGACAGCAACACATCAGTGTTAAATGTCAAATGCAGGAGGTCATCCCAATCAGATCTGTTTGTTGTTCAGTTTCACTAAGCCTGGATGTACTGCTTCAGCTACTAACCAGTATGGGTACTGTTTTCTTCTTGGAAGCTCTCAGCGAAGTTAGAAATTTGAGTTAAGTCACACTGAGATTGTAGCAGGGGAGAGTGTAGCTTGGTGGAAAAATGCAGTGGGGGGGGGGCATGTTTCTTCTTTTCACTAGTGGGGAATAACATACTCAAAAACCTGGACAGGAAACAGGAAGTTCTATTGTTCTGCTCAGGCTTTAGGAGGGATTTAAGGCTTGTTGGAGTGGTTGAAAGCATTGTTGTTTTTGGCAACCACTTTATTTTTAGTTTCAGTCTTAGTCTTTTGCACAAAAATACTTCTTAGTTGCTTTAGTCAGCTTTAGTGGGAAAAAAGAAGAAAGTATTAGTCTTTACAAATTAATTTTAATAATTAATGGTAACAGTGGAATCAATTACTCCAAAAATGCAGTAAACAAAAATATTCTCACTTTGGCAATTGGGCCTTTATTTCTCAGAATTATTTTGCTAAAATGCAATGAATGGCCTGGGTTCGATTCCACCTTGGCCCAGGCCTCTCCCTCTCTCTGTGTGGAGTTTGCATGTTCTCCCCGTGCTTGCGTGGGTTTCCTCCGGGTACTCCGGTTTCCTCCCACATTCCAAAGACATGCACTTACTGGGGTTAGGTTAATTGGCTACTCTAAATTGCCCATAGGTGTGAATGTGAGTGTGAAAGGTTGTTCGTCTTTCTGTGTTGGCCCTGTGACAGGCCGGCAACCTGTTCAGGGTGTACCCTGCCTCTCGCCCTATGACAGCTGGGATAGGCTCCAGCCCCCCCGCGACCCTGACCAGGATAAGCGGAAGTGAAAGTGAATGCAATGAACATACATATGCCCAAAATATTAGCAATAGATGAGGAACACATGCTTAACTTGACCTTGTCTGCCAGGGCATATTGTTGCATATTATATATAAAAACAGACACCACACAACCCTGGGCTATCTTGAGCTGGTGCAAAATATCAGGGTGGTGAGCCTTCAGGTGCTGCTTAAGATTTGTGGTTTTTTTTTAACATAGACACATACAAAAATGGACATCATACACTCACTCACACTCCCCATACACACACTATACTCCTAGGTCCAGGTAACATCCCCCAAAGGGGCAACCTGTCCCTGAACCCAGGAGATGGTCCCCTTTTCTCTGGGGCGAAGTGGAGCAGACAGCCCAACCCACCGCAGCAGCAGCAGAGTAACCCATCGGCCAGGAGAGCCAGGCACCACCCGAATGAACCGGGTCCAGCCGCCGGCCCCGACCCCATCCAGAGAAGGGCCAGGAAGAGACCATATAGCCCCAACGAGACACCCAACCAAAGCAGCCTTGGGGCGACACAGCCCCACCCCCCATCATGCCCCAATCTCAGCCCCTCCCGGGGCCAGCCAGCCAGAAAACACCTCCCTCAGCACGAGCCCAGCACACCTCCCCTACTTCAAGCACCCCCGCAGCATCCCCCCCCCACCACACAGCGTGCCGCAACAGCAAGACAACAGCCCTGCATGACACCACCCCAGCCCCGCACACAAATGTAAACAAGCAGACAAAACCGAGCCACGCAACCACACCAACCCCCCCCCGGTCCAGCACCAGGACAGGATCAACTCCCCCGCCAAGCACCCCTGGCAGGAGATTCACACCCAGGGTCAACAGCCTCCACCATGTCCCCTCAACCATATAAAAAAACCCTTGTCAACATCTCCAGTTAACTCTGTCAAAAACTTTTTCAGCATCCAGTGACACTATTACAGTTTCAATGTTTTTACTGTAAGAATAATCCAATTAATTAAATAATCTGTGTGAATTTGTGGATGAATACCTTCCTTTTATAAAAAACAGTTTGGTCCGGATCTATTTTAAGAGGAGTTACCTTATCTAATCTTTTTGAGAGGGCTTTGCAAATTATTTTAAAATCAACATTTATAAGAGATACTGTATGGGACAATAACTGGTAGGGAATACAGGGTCCTTGCCTGGTTTTAATAAGAGGCTAATGTTGGCAGAATTCATATTTTTGGGAAGTCTGCCATTTTCCTCAGTTTCCTCCAGCATTCTGTGAAATGTTGATGCCGGGATATTCCAGAATTCTTTGGAAAACTCTGCTGGAAATCCATCTGGACCTGGAGCCTTGTTGTTAGGCATGCTTTGGAGGGCTTCCTGGAGGTCAGCTGATGTCAGTGGTGAATCCAGCCCCATCGCTTGACTACCTGATAATTTAGGAAGAGATACTCATGATCAATATCCTTATCTGATGGGTTTATCTGGTTTGAGGTTAAAGCTTTGTAAAAATCTTTGAAAGTGCTGTTTATTCTTTCAGGATCATAAACTGTCACAGCTCACTGCTGTGTAGGCAGGAAGGAGGACCTCAAAATGCAGAACTCCAGGTGGGTGTAATTCACTCACAGGCTTTCTTTACACCAATCTTACAGAAATATACATGAGCTCTCCCTGGCATACACCTAACGGGGGGGAGAGACATGAAACTAACTGGACTTGACTTACTCGAATAGACGTACATGCAGGACAGCGGAGAACAACCAATGACGCGACAACAGGCATAGAAAACACAAGACTTATATACACAGGAGGTAAAGGACGAATGGGAAACAGCTGGGAGGGAAACACAGGAAACAAACTAAACCCAAAGCACACAGACCAAAGACCTACCAAAATAAAACAGGAAGAAACCTAACATTGTTCACACAGACTAAACACCTAGGGACAACACATAAGCACAGGAAGACAGAAACACAGAAACCATTATAAAACAGAACTATACAACAAGAACATACTGTAAAACACTGGGCCAACAGCCCAGGACCATGACAATAAACTATATTCCCAGTCAAGTCTTTAACACCAGATATAGTTATTTTTTCTTTATTTATTTTGAGCTGGAGAGCTATGAAGCTACCTGATTTGTTACTATTTTCAATGTTTTCAATTCAAAGTCTTTGTAGTAAGAATTGAATTTTTTTTGGTGATAATTTCATTTACTTCTAGTTTTGCTCTACGGATTTTATCCAGCATTTCCTCATCTTGGGACAGTTTAACAACTTCTTCTAATTCCTGAATACATTTGTTTTCTTTTTTCTTTTTATGTCATGAGAATGAGATTATTTTATCTCTCATCACTGCTTTCCCTGCGTCCCAAAGAACAGGAGCTGGTGTCCCAGGGAGGTCATTATACTCCAAATATGAAGCCCACTCTTCTTTAAAATATTTGATAAAATCTTCATCCTTTAGCAATGATTTATTAAATCTCCAATTTATACTTTTAGGGATTTCTCTTGTTTCCAAGAGTTAAAGAGACAGGGGAGTGATCACCGACAGCTATAGGGTGTATCTTAGTGTCTGAAATGTCAACTAACAACGAGCTGCTAACTAAAAAATAATCCAGACGAGAGTAAGAGTGATGAACATGTGAGAAGAACGTGTGCTCTCTACGATTCAGGTAAAGAGATCGCCATGCATGACAAAGTCCATAATCACTCATATACTGTTTGACTATATTTATGGATTGCCAACGGTGCTGAGTTCCTGCTGTACTAAGCCTGTTTACTTCTTCATTTAGACCAAAGTTGAGGTCACCTCCAAGTAGAAGTGAGCATTCCAAGTGATCGGACAGTGCAGAAAAAAATCATGAAAGAAAGAGGTGTCATCAACATTTTGGCCATATATGCTGACAATACATAAGTTGTGGTTATGTATAGATAGTTTTATTATTATATATCTACCCTCTGGGTCTGTGACTGTGTCTAATATTGTATAATTAAAATTTTTGTGTATTAATATCGCTACTCGCCTTTCTTTTGAGTTATAGCAGGCAGAAAACACATTAGGAAACTCGGGTGATTTAAGATCATCTGCAGTTGTGGCAGATTTATGAACCTCTTGTAATAAGACAACATCTGCCTGTAGTCTTTTAAGCTGGTTGAAAATTCCAGTTTTTTTCTGTTGTGTGGTTCCATTAACATTCCATGTGACAAACCTTATCGTGCCCATAGTGTGTGCGTGTGTGGCTAAAGCTGAGCAGTGCATGTCCCCATAGAGACAGAAAGACCCAAATAAAATCATAGTTAGCACAGAGCTGTACTTTCCATTTGATTACATTTACTGGTGAATTTACCTCTAATCTAGCCAATTACATGTTTTAGACTAGCATGATGTTGCTCCTAATAAAGCCACGGAGTGACCTCCAAATCCCTGTACAGCTGACCATTAACATAGAGTTTATCTACAGCCACCGTAGCTCTGATGCCCTCAGTGATGCATTTCTTCCTAATTGGAAATAATACTTGCCTCTTAACACTGTAATCTGTACCATGCAGCTGTGCCATGCAGCTCTCTGCACCAACTCTTGACCTGCTCTTTTTGCTCATAATGATCAAATTTAGCTACAATTGGCAGAGATAGATAGATAGATAGATAGATAGATAGATAGATAGATAGATAGATAGATAGATAGATAGATAGATAGATAGATAGATAGATAGATAGATAGATAGATAGATAGATAGATAGATAGATAGATAGATAGATAGATAGATAGATAGATAGATAGATAGATAGAATAAATGATGAAGTAATGTATAAATTAATCTACTAGTGTATGTTGTTTATTGTACAATTCATTTTTTTAGAGTCATGAAATGCTTTATTTCTGTAGCCATGATTCTCTTGGTCCTCCATGCTGATCAGCTATAACAATCCAAACACAGCGCTTTATGAAAGGAGTTGACTTCCAGTCTTAGACTGAAACTAAATACATTTCCAGCTGTTGTGGCATTTCACTCAGTGAAGTCCTGTCTCATTGTAATTTACTTGACTCATTATTACAATTTGACCTTAATAACCTTTGAGGCTATTATTTTTTACACAGTAATATTTTTTCAACTGTAACTTGAAACAATTTATTTTCAATAAATTCTGAATAATTGTATGCAGATACATGATAGTGATTAAAACAAGTCTCAAAGAGACCCAGCTCTGCATCAGGATTCCTGTAAATGTTTTTCTTAGTTAGTGGGCAGGGAGCTACTGCTCAGTGTGTTACAGCACTACCACAGCACACAGTTATCTTAGCTAAATGTACCAGCTTTGAACAACATCTGATGTTCTTTGTCAGAATCACATTCTGACCAGAAAAAGTTGTATCAATGACGCTGTGTCAGAAAATGATTTTATTAACCTTTTCTGTGGCTGTCTTTGCCTTTTTGCTGTGAGGTCTGGATATTTAAGGCAAGCTGCGTATATTTGTGTGACTAAATCTGTCTGAGGGAGAAAGGGGGAGGGGGAGATTTGGGGGTTTGTGAAGTTACCATTCTGAATCATTTTATAAGACTCATTATGAAGCTGCTGTTTCATTTCCTTATTGTAAAAGTCAATATATAAGCAGGTAATGGGGGGAGAATGAAAAAGAAAAAAGTTACACATAAGATTTTCAGTCATGCTTGGATATGTTATGCATATTACAGTCAAAGACTGTAACTCAATGTACAAGCTGAGGAGAGGATATTGCTCTATAATGGAGTCAGAATGAAGCGAAAAATCAAAGTGAAACCAATGAGGAGTTTTATTGTGTGTGTGTGTGTGTGTGTGTGTGTGTGTGTGTGTGTGTGTGTGTGTGTGTGTGTGTGTGTGTGTGTGTGTGTGTGTGTAATATTTGCCACTATCCGGTCTATACATGGAAAATGGGCATGTTAAAAAAAGTCAGTAAGGAGAATTAACAAGGACTCAGAAAAGAGAAGTGTGGTGCTCAGTGAGTACCTGATCCCTACAATATCACCATTGTTGCTGGATGCCTGCCATATTAGAGCTAGGGTTGTGTGATATAGACAAAAAAATAATATCTTGATATCTTCTGTAATTTTGTTGATAATGAAAAAAAACAATGTTTTGCATTATTTCAAAATGTGTTTGTAAAAGAAGTGCAAGCTAGTAAACTACAAAACTTAAATCAGTGTTTTTGACACAATTGGGAAGATTTGACAGAATGAAAAAAAGAGGCAGTCCAGGAGGATTCCCCCTATATTATAGCAAAAAAATAAATCAATCAATCACAGAAACTACACACCTTCGTCTGATCAGAAACCCGCTTTTGGCAGACCGTGTCAGCATATTATCCAAGGCTTGCTGTGTGTGTGTTTTGCTGGACACCTTAGCTAATTTAGGTTTGACGGCGGGTTCCCGAATCTTTTCATGTTCCTCATACTCATTGATGATGGAACAGGTTAGTTGTCGAGCTGTCCGCTTTCTTACAAAGTCTGCAAACTGCTGTCTTTTGATCGTCAGTCGTTTCAAATCCAAACCACCTCCCCACCTAGGAATTAAATCTAAGGTGGTAGACTGCGAGGCTGGCGATATCCCCTGGTGCAGTGTGTTCACTCTTCTCCAGCTTTAGGTGTGTATTTAGGCAGCTATGCTAGTGCACAATACGGGAACTCTCAGTGCGCACGCGCAGCAGCCTATACTAAAGCATTAAGTAGTGACATGTGTAGCCGAGGCGTTTGTTGTTTTTGTTAACACGATAATTACGATATTATCTTAGACAATAGACATATCGCACACCCGTATTTGGAGCTACAACTCGCAGAAGATGGACTACAAAACACAGCTTACATCATAATTTTATGCAAGTCAAATAAATGAGAACAACTGTCGAAAAAAGTCACTCATCACAAACGCTGGAATGAAATAAAAGGAACATGTAGGGCCAGATTTACTAGCGGTCTGCGCCAGCGTAAACTCCTCTTTGGAGTTCAAAAAAAAAAAAAAGACGCAGGATTTACTGCAGTGTCAGATTTTAACCTTTAAATGATTTTTGAACACACACACACACACACACACACACACACACACACACACACACACACACACACACACACACACACACACACACACACACACACACACACACACCTACCTTTGACTTTTATCTGCACATTTTTCCATTTGCAGATGTTCCTGCTGGAGAGGAATGATCTGTATCTCCCGCTGTCTCTCTCTGTGGGGAGTTTCAGGGTCAGACTGAGGTCTCCAGTTCTCAGCGGGTCTTCATTCATCTTCGTTCGGTCTCTGTAAACCTGGTTCTTCAGGCCAGTCAGAGCTGTTCTGATACAAGTGGACTCTTCTGGAAGCACTGTCCCACCACCACACTTGAGCATCTTCGGGCAGGTTTTGTGTGGTTTGGAAGGGCAGCTGCACAGACTCCACCCCCTCCTCCACCTCCACCTGATAGACTGAGAGGACAACAAACACAACATGAGCATGACAGCTGTACATTAGAGCTGGAACACTTTCAATGGGAGCCAGAAAACACAAAACTCTACAAGTGCATTGAGCTCTGACACTGTCACACCATGAAGGAGACGTGGAAATCACTGTTTACACTGATCACAGTCACATCAGTTCTATTGATGAAATATTCTGGGATCAATAGACTGATCAGTTTCTGCTCTGGGATCTATCAGCTGCAGATCCAGCAGAGTCAAACAGACTTGCCAGCAGAACAGGACCAAACACAAACACACTGACACTTTGTGTTCATCAGCAGCTGCAGGTAAACTGCAGCAACACTGCGACTCAGGCAGTTTCTGTCTACCTGCAGGGCTTCTTTCCTGCTGTCAGTCACAGACGGATCAACAGGGTGTGGATAGAAAGCAGATTCCTTCAGCAGAGAATCCATATCACACTGGAAGCATGAGGTCAGGAAAAGAGTCAGTGAAAATGGGACAGTTTGCATTGGAAGCTGAAGCTCTGAACAGAAGCTGCTGCAGACTAGCTCATGTGTTCAGCATCAGTTACCATGGTGAGGAATTTCACAATAAAAGAGGCGGAGACTCTGAGACACCATCATTATTGGGCGAGATAATAAAGACACAAATGAGCCCAGACCACTTCCTGTGTGTGACTGAGCCTCACTCTCTGCCCACTTCCTGTCTCCTCTCTGCAGCAATATAATAAAAGCAACAATGTGTCCAAGTCACACAGCAGGTAACATTAGAGTTTGTGTCAGTGCAGCCTGCTGGCTTTAAGCACACAAAAATTACAGCTGCGCTATCACAAATATCACAATATCACAAAGAGCTGTGACAGCAGAGAAAGAAAATCCTCCAAATATCAATCTACAAATAGAAATGCATCCATTCTGGGACATGTGAGGCTCACAATAATATGTCTTAAAGTGGGAGATGAAGAAATGATTCCAGGGCCCAAATCATGGAGAAAAACATCAATCCACAGCTCAGTTTGTTTCCTGTGTCTAAAGTGGGAATATTTGAGTGTGACGACCAAATAAAGCTCATTTCCTTTCACCGTTTTTCCTCCAGTGGCCTCAGCTTCTTCCTCTGTCCTTTGTATTCTTCTGCTCCTGTGGAGCTTCAGGCTGCTTCTCTTTAGAAGGACACCTACAAACCTTTGCATCCAGCCACAAAGACCCCATGGGCTCCTCTGGATCAGCATCATTTTCACTCTCATTACTGTTGGACTTCACAATAAAAGCCTCAGATTTATGGCTGCACCACCCTGACCTTTGACCTGCATCTACAGCACTGACCTCTGACTTTCAGCTCCACTTGTTTCCTCAGCAGGATGCCTCCCTCCCCGCTGTAGACGGTGCAGGTGTAGGTCCTGTTGTCTTCATCTGTGGGGTATTTCAGAGTCAGACTGAGGTCTCCAGTCTTCAGCAGGTCTTCATTCATTATCGTTTGGTCTTTGTAAACTTGGTCCTGTTCTTCAGGCTGGTCAGAGCCGCTATGATACACGTGGACCTTCTTGTTATAATTGTCCTCCTTCCACTCCACCTTAGCGTCTTCAGGCAGGTGAAGTGTGGTTCTGAAGGGCAGCCGGACAGACTCCACTTCTGAACCCACCTCCACCTGGGGGACTGAGAGGACAAAAAGGCACAACATGAACTTAGGTGGAGACATTTGTGTTACCTCTAACAGGCTGAATGCTGCTGCTTCACTGGGAGCTCACTGTTAGACAGAAAGTGAAAGATTGGACTTGATGAAGCAGAGAAACACAGTCTGAGTGTTTCTGTCACACTCACTTCATCACAGCTCAATGTGAGAACATTTGGAACAATCTGATAGAACCTTTCCTTTAGTGCAGGGAATGTCAACTGGTGGCCCGCGGGCCACATCAAGCCCACCAGAGTTTTCCATCCGGCCACCCAAATATTACTCCCACAGGTACTATACGCCAATCAATCATCATAATCCATAAATACCCGTGTCTTCCCACTATAGTGTCAAAAGCCTTCAACCTTGTTTTCCCATTGCCCATAAATGCCTCCCTAGAACCAATCAGAATTGAAGATCGGACCATGTGACTTCAAGCATTTTCTGGCTGCAATGAGGAGCCAGCTTTTGTTGGTGGTGATCAGATTGTAAACACAGTCTAACCTTGTTTTGTGTAGAAAGAATGTTTGGTGATCAAGCTTTTCTAACTAAAGGAAGTAAAAGTTGTAACGAGATTTCAGTCGGTGAACCTGTGGAAGGATCGTTACTGGCTGCAGAGTGTGCTCCCTGGCCTGCGCAGGGCTCCCATCTCCTTTGCTGTGAGGTTTTTCACACAGTCTGCTCTCAGGGAATGCACGGGTAGGTGGTTCGGTGGCGTGTACCCGCATGTGGTCACATCCCCCCAGGATGCGTCCATCCCTTGGTTGTCACGGCCTAGCATCTTCTATTCTGTTATTGTTAAAATAAATGTGCTGTCATTTTGTGCCATTGCGGTTGTACTGTGTGAATCTATGTCAAAATCTTTTTATCGTAGTCTGATATTTACTTTTGCCTTCATTCACACTGGCAGAGGACGGACTGAAGATTTTGCTGGTTTTGCCTCAAAACAAAATCTTAATTATTAAAAAGTAGGTAAATTACTAAATTTACATTTTAAAAAAAAGACACCTCACCATTGCTTGTGAAATGAAATTACTAATAGTTTATCAGCTGCTGTTTGCTGTTACAGATATAATCCAGCTGATGGGGGAAAACTCCATCTGACACTTTGATGCAGCCCTGAATCTGCCTGATTTCTCTCCATGTTAAAGGCTGAGTGCATCAGTTAAAGTCCTTAAAAAGCTCAGAAAGAAAGAGAGAGGCTGCTGACAGCAAAGAGAGGCACTGGCAGCATTGAAGACACTAAAGCAGAGATAAAGATGAGACCATCAGCCTGAATCAGTGGAATAAAGTGAAACAGAACTAATGGTCCTTGAAGATGGAGCTGCCAGAGGAAGAGAGCAGAAGACTAAAACACTCTTTAGTTGCAGAGCTCTAAAACTTCACACAGCTTTGGAGGATCACATGGAGAAAGGATGTGGAGATGTTCACAGCTCTGCTGTCAGTCAGATTTGACTGATCACAGATGAGGACCAAAAAAGGTTTTTACTCACATTTAAACTGACTTAGCTTAGCCTGTCTGTTAGCCACATGCTAAACAGATGCATCTTCAGAATCTAGAAGATGTGACCGACAGTGTTACCACTGATCAAAAAACTTGGACTGGATTCCACTATATTGTCTAATTTTATTTTTTATTTTAATTTTAGATCCTATTTGACCCAGAGAACTTTTACTGTTTGTTTAAATGATTTTAAATCATCCTGTGCTCCTTTGTCGTGTGGGTTACCCCAGGGTTCAGTAGTTGGGCTGTTGCTGTTTTCTTTATATTTGCTTCCCCTTGGTTCTATTCTCAGAAAGCATAAAATTACTTTCCACTGCTACGCTGATGATACCCAGATTTATATGCCCCTAAAACATGCTGATGCGAATGCCTTAAAGATGCTAACAAAGTGCACTGATGAAATTAAAGCTTGGATGGCTTTGAATTTCCTGAATTTTAATGAAAATAAGACAGAGGTGATCATTTTTGGTCCGGGTATCACTGGGGGGTCAACCTCTGTGAATCTGGGAACTTTATCCCAGTATGTAAAGCCTGCTGTCACAAATTTGGATGGATGAGAGTCTTAGGTTGGAGGGTCAGATTACTGCTGTGGTGAAATCCAGTTTCTTTCACCTGAGACAGCTCGCTGAAGGAATATTATGCCATATATATCTTATGTACGTTTACTTCCCTGAGAAATTTGTCTGGAAAATAACTTAACTGATGAAAATACAGAAGCTTATAATGTTCCGTGTCATGATGAACTTTGTGTTCGAACTGTACAATGAGCCACACTGATGGAGACTACACAATGATAGATATGGAGACTGCGAGGTCACCCTGTTGTTGAAACTCTCTGTTTTTCACATTCTGTTTTGTAAATGATGTAATCAAGACTGATATGAGCTGACTATATGACAACTGTAACTTGAATTAGAAAGCGCCAGTACTTCATGCCATCTCACACGAGTATGGTATGCAGTCTGACCCAGATTAATCTGTAAACTGTTTGACATGGCTTTATTAAATTTAAGAATTGGACTCCTTATTCCGTTCTATGGTTTAATTTCTGTTTAATAAAGGAACACGCCGGAACCTGGGGGGATAGGCTGATTTTTCAGGTTCCTTCAGATGGTGACCCCGACGTGATTAAACAGGAATGTTTTTCATTTTTAGATGTTTTTTGAGTTTCTTGGGAATAAGGAGTGGATCTGGCCGCCGGTAATCGTTGTTTTGAGAGTCCGAGACAGTACTGACTTCTAGACTCTATCAGTGACCAGGAGATCTCCACCTAAAGGTAGGCAGAAACCTTTTCTAAATATCTGCATATTGAATTGCATCAAATTATGGTCACTGGTGGTATGACAGGAGGACGGTGTAATTCGAGCCATTTCACACAGTTGTAAAAGTTTAAGAAGAAAAAAAAGAAGAGTTTAAAAGAGTTAAAGAAAAGAGTGAAAAGAATAAAAGAGTTTAAAAGAGTAAAGAAATGTAGGCAAAATGAGTCGGACGGTGATGAGCCCATGGGCCGTCTGGCCAGCGGACCGAACGAGTGCCCTTCTCAGGGGGTTTTTAGGTTTAGAGGGCCTTTGGTTTTTCTGAAATCTAAAGCAGAACATTTGTTTTTTACTCATATCCTTTGGAAAGTTGAGCGGCGTAACAGTGACGCGTCTGTTTACGGCTCCCGGTAGAAAAGTTGATAGAGTAAACACTGGTGGTCTTCGCGGTTCTTTTCATGAACCTTGATCTCAGAAATCCATAAAAGCAACTAAAACCCTTTAAAAGCCTCAAAAGATAGAGATAAAGAATAAAGAGAATAAAGAAAAAGTAAAAAGATACAGAGAAATGAAGAAATAAAGAGATAAAGAGAAAAAAGAGTTTTTGTAATAAAAGTAAAAATCCTAAAAAAAGAAAAAATATAAACCGTACCTTCTTAACATTGTTTTTGTTCTTGCAGTTTGGACTGACTGACTGACTGACAAAATGACTGACGACACTGGGTGTAGAAAAGGGGCTCTGATTAAAAAGAGGGTGAAACTTCAAAAATAACTGGTGATGTAAAATTATGTTAGTGTAAACTTCCAAGCACAGATATTAAGCTGAAAGCTAAGTTTAAAGGAGAAATCTCTCCATCTTAATCAGGTAAAAGTTGATCTTTGGGTCAGAAACTAATTAAGCAATCCCAAATTAGGTCACTTGGGAAAGAAAAATCTACAGCAATAATGAATTTTGAAAAAACTGATGGATGCTTGAATGTGTGTCTGTGTGTGTGTAAGGAGGCCTCCACGTGTCTGTCTGTGTGACTGAGTACTGCTGTGTATTTGTATTGTCATGTGTGTTTTAGAGAGAAATAGGAAATAAGGACAAAATATTTTGAGGTGAATTACTTTGCAAAGTGTGGTGTTATTTGTTGTTTTTTTTTAAAGGAATAGGACAATCTTCCAGCGGTTAATATTAGCTGTTTTGTAATCCATTGCTATGTGTGTGTGTGTGCATTTTTATCTCAAGGATGTGTGCGCGTGAATCTAAGTGAGAGTCAGAGACAGAAGTCGTGCGTGTGGATGAGAGTTATAGCTCTAAGTTTTTTCTCTTCTTTTTCTTTTCTTTCATTTGGACTGATATGGTTGTATAAGGGTGTGCTGGTCAAAAATTCTCGGAAGGAAGGTTTCACTTCCAATACATATGAGAGATAAGCCAACCACAGATGGATAAAAAGACAAAAAAACCCTGAAAAATCATAAAAAAAGGGAGTCAGGAGTTTATTGCTTTAAAAATAAATAATGAATAAACAAAGCCAGTAAAATAGATGCCTTGAAAATTTCAGGTTGAAGTATTTTTTGCAAATTATTAGAGGTCATTTTTCCAGAAGATTGTTGTTAAATTTCAAGAAAAAGTTTAAGTGAGAAGCTCAGTTTTAGTAAAACCTCAAAAGAAACGTTAGAAAAAACAGTGCATGTAAATACTTTGTGAAACAGCTGAATTTGAGATGCAAAACAAAGTGCCAAACCTGGAGCTTCCGCTCTGTTACAGAGCAAAACACAGAGAACTAAAAAACCTAATTATTTGTCCATGTAGGATAAAATACAAGTTACTGATTTATTCTTTTGTGCATTTACATTTATTTATTTGGTAGATTTGTTTAAAGCTAAGATTATAAGAGAAAAGCAGAGAACATTTGAATTTTGAATGTCTGAACAATTTGATATTGAATCCAGCATTAAAGGAAAAAATCTCAGAAGCTAATAATACAAACATCAGTATGCCCTTTATTTAGATAAATAACCTAAATTAAGGTAAATTATTGAGACAAAAAACAGAGTTTATGTCTCAAAAGGAGGGATATGAACTAGGAGAAAAGTAAAGATTTAACTAATGAAAATCTCTCAGTTTTATTCTAACAGGAGCCTGAACAACAACACCGGCGCTGCAGGAGACTGGATCAGCTACCAATAAAGAAACTGGTGCAAATCGAGGTGTTCAAGCTCATCCTAAGATCTCCTGAACAGATTGAGAGCTCCATAAACACTTATAGAAAAGGCTCCTGGTGCTCAAGAAGGAGGAGGCCAACCATCTCACAAACAGGTGACCTGAGAGTTCTTGAGCCTTGACCTCTGTGTAAAGTCTGAGACCAGGAGGAGAGTCATCAACAGGAGATCTTTTTGACATGGGGAGCGTTAGGCCTTATGCACGCTCAGTCATAGGTTTCAGTGAAGAAAGAGCACATTAGAGGGTCAAAGGTCAAAGAACTCCCAGGCAGAAAGCAATTGATTTCAAGATTTTAATTACAGTTATGCTATATTCAGTAGTATGACTCAACTACTATTGTAAGGCCACCCCTACAGGGGCCAGAATTTTGTGGTTTTAAGATTATAATTTGTTTAATGCTTCCTCCAACACTAACTATTGTTCTCTTATAAATTCCCATGAGGCCTCAGGGGGACACGCCCTGATTTCAGTTTAGACAACTAAAGATGACAAACCTGCAGTGAGCTGCATGTAAGGTCAACAATGGTGTTGTGAGTATGACCTCTGACCCTAAAAGTATCTAAGTTTAGACTAAAGACTTTGTCCATAACATTTTTATTTTTATTGTTTGTTTGTGGTGAAAATCCCACTGCAGGGGTTTAGATTTAAAAGCATAGAATTAAACAAAATGAAGAAAAAAAATAGTTAAAGCCATTCTTATTTCACTGCTGAACTAGTAACAACTGCTGATGTTGTTTTAGGTCAAGGTTGTGCATTTTTCCCCTTCACGATTTAATAACTTGAGGTTTATGAAGCCATAGTTTGTCTGCCATAATTGTGCTTTTCTTTTAGGTACAGACCCTTACAGAATAAATATAATTCTGAGTCCAGTAATACTTTGAAATGATTTTGATTGTCGATCTCTCTAAGATATTTTATTTCCTCAGATTTTCATGCCAAAGGAGTCAGAATTGAACAGTAATTTTACAGGTATAGACAAACGTATCCAAGAGCTGTTTAAAACTAGAGAACTTTAGAATGATTAGTTTTAGATATTTTGAGAATCATCCCATGTTTTGTTTTTTGTTTTCTTGTGTTTTTTGTTTCACTTTAGCTCACATAGAAGGTGTGTCAAATTTTAATTTAATGATATTCATTTGCATTTTGAATTTCCTGATGAGTTTGAGACCAAAATGCAAAAGTTAACTTTACAATTGGATGAAAAAGGAGACAGCTGACACTGACCTTGCAAAACAAAACACAAACACTTGCAATGAAGAAGCAGCTTACACTCACTCACTCATACACTCACTCACTCACACTCACCCACTCATAGACAGACAGACAGATTTTTGCTTGATCTGATATTTAACTCTAGGTGCATTAAATCAGGTTCACCTTTGGTGGATTGAATCCACTTACTTAGTAAATTAGTGGTATATGAAAATTACAAGATCATTTTTCTCAGGCTGATAAACAAAAGAAAAGATTTATACATCCTTAGAATATTTATGGACATTTTGATGTCCTGTCTTAGTTTGTGCGAATTTAATTATTGACCCACAGACCTGCAGGTATTTTGTTTAATTAACAGGGAGAAATTGGAACTTCTTCACTGGACTTTTTCCACAGGTACCTGAGATCATACCTGAGACATTATGAGCCTTTAACAGGAAACTAACCAGGATGACGGCCATATGTGAACAGCTGATGTCTAAAGAGGTGCAGGAATGCATCTCAGGGACGAGTGCTGACTACTGTGGTTTGAACATCCATGGCTTTGGTGAACATGAGCACAGTGTGCTGAAGGCTGAAAGAAGACTGCATATATAACTATTACCTGTGCACTGATCAGTGATCATTTCTTTATGTTTGCAATAAGATTTTCATCAATTGGAACTGGATTTGATCCTGAAGGGATGCAATCCACGTTTTTAATGAATTTGAGGAAAATTATTAGATAGTGACTGTTTCATGTTACTGTTTGTCATGTGGGCCAATTTAAATGTAGAATTTACTTTGGACTGATTAAATTTAAATGCTAATCCACTTCACTGAACAACATTGACATATGAAAGACTAATGCTTGTTTTCTTTTTGTTTTTCAGGCCATAAGAAAGTATAGAAAGCAGGTACATCCAGTATAAATATGACATTATTAATCCCTGTCTAATTTTTGCTAACTTTACAATCACAATAGTATAAGATTAGTTTTCACAAGAATCCTCTTCTGGCTTTTAACATCAATACAGTCCTGGCTGACCCCCTGAGGTCAGGCTGGTGAAGTTGACCTTAGAAATGTCTAAGGTCAAAAGGGGGATTGAAGGAATATTATGCCATATATATCTTATGTACGTTTACTTCCCTGAGAAATTTGTCTGGAAAATAACTTAACTGATGAAAATACAGAAGCTTATAATGTTCCGTGTCATGATGAACTTTGTGTTCGAACTGTACAATGAGCCACACTGATGGAGACTACACAATGATAGATATGGAGACTGCGAGGTCACCCTGTTGTTGAAACTCTCTGTTTTTCACATTCTGTTTTGTAAATGATGTAATCAAGACTGATATGAGCTGACTATATGACAACTGTAACTTGAATTAGAAAGCGCCAGTACTTCATGCCATCTCACACGAGTATGGTATGCAGTCTGACCCAGATTAATCTGTAAACTGTTTGACATGGCTTTATTAAATTTAAGAATTGGACTCCTTATTCCGTTCTATGGTTTAATTTCTGTTTAATAAAGGAACACGCCGGAACCTGGGGGGATAGGCTGATTTTTCAGGTTCCTTCATCGCCAAGATTAAAACTATCTTGTCGAAAGATCATTTTGAAGCTGTGATTCATGCCTTTGTAATGACCCGGCTGGATTACTGTAACTCTTTGTATATATAAACCAGTCCTCATTGGCTCGTCTTCAGCTGGTCCAGAATGCCACCGCACGGCTTTTGACTGGAACACGTAAGAGGGAACACATTACCCCTGTTTAATCTTCATTGCACTGGTTACTTCTTTATTTTAGAATTCATTTAAAAATTCTTTTATTTGTTTTTAAGTCTTTGAATGGCCTTGCTCCATCTTACCTCTCTGAGATATTGCACCTACATTCCCCTTCCAGCGTGCTCAGATCAGCTGACAAACTGCTTTTGGATGTGCCGAGGACTAAGCGGAGGCTTAGGGGGGGACAGAGCTTTTGCTGTGGCAGCCCCTAAACTGTGGAACTCCCTGCCATTGCATATCAGACAGGCCTCCTCGCTGACCACTTTTAAATCTCTTCTTAAGACCCATTTATTTCACCTGGCTTTTGACCAGGTTTGAGATGTTGATTTTAGTCGTTGTGTATTTTTTCTTATTTATCTTTATCTAGTTATTTTATACTATTTTATTATTTGACTTATGATAAACTATGTATTTTATTGTTGCTTTTATCTCATTTGTTACTTTTTTATCTACATTTTGTGTACTGTTGTGTCCTGTTTTTGTTGTTCAGCACTTTGGTCAGAGCTTGCTGCTTTTAAAGTGCTTTATAAATAAAACTGGCTTGGCTTTCAGACGACCTCTCACACATGAACTTTGGTCCTACAGTTCGTCTGCTGAAGCTTTGACATTTGGGTCCAAATCACACATTAGACATGCTAAGTGTAGAATTATTGGAAGGAGTCGACTGAGACTGAACCACCATCAGGATGATCTGTGACCTTTGACCTGTATCTACAGCACTGACCTCTGACTCTCAGCTCCACTTGTTTCTCCATCAGGATGCCTCCTCTCTTGTTGGAAACAGTGCAGGTGTAGGTGGAGTTGTCTCCATTTGTGGGGTGTTTCAGGGTCAGACTGAGGTCTCCAGGTTTCTGCAGGTTTCTCTCCATCGTTGTTCGTCCTCTGTAAAAGTCGTCCTGTTCTTCAGGCTGGTCAGAGCTGCTCTGATACACGTGGACCTTCCTCCTGTCACCGTCCGTCCACTCCAGTTTGGTGTCTTTGGGCAGGCGAACTATAGTTTTACAGGCAGCCGGACAGACTCCACCCCTGAATCCACCTCCACCTTGTAACCTGAGATGACAACAAAGCACAGTATTGATGACATCAGCAGCAGCTATGATGGTCACATGACCTCCCTGCCCCCTCCTTCTAGTCTCAGATTGTGTGTCAGTTTGTTCCTGATGTGTTCCTGACTCGTTCTTCGGTAACTCGTCACAGCGTCCTGTAAAGAGCTGCAGACATGTTGGATGAAGAGCAGAAGAACAGACACACTGAGCCTCCACAGTCTCACACACATCAGCACAGAAACCATGAAGATCTCATGAGTCTGCTCTGAACATCTGAAGCTCTCCACCACATAACTGAGCACAACTCAAGGAGGAACATTTACTGAAGCTGCTGCAACATTTCCTGTCAGCACATGTTTCCATGGCAGCCTGCTGTTCACCACCACAGAAGAAGAACAGCTGTGTGTCAGATCAGTGCAGTGAAGCACACACACAGTTTAGTAAATTCATGTTTAGTAAAGTCAAGAGTTGCAGTCTTACACGCCTCTCTGCAGCTTCTCTCCTCCTGCCATCCCACCAAAACCCCATCCCCATAGAGTCGGTGCCTGCTCCCAGACCACCAAAAACCAAAGCTAAAATCAGCAAAAAGCTATTTAAGCATAAAAATTCAAAAACAATAAATAATACAGCTTCATCAACTGCACCAAAGAATAAAACAATTAAATGGTGATTGTTAAACATTAGGTCTCTCTCTTCCAAGTCCCTATTAGTAAATGATTTAATAATTGATCAACGTATTGATTTATTCTGCCTTACAGAAACCTGGTTACAGCAGGATGAATATGTTAGTTTAAATGAATCAACACCCCCGAGTCACAGTAACTGTCAGAATGCTCGAAGCACAGGTCGAGGAGGAGGATTAGCTGCAATCTTCAATTCCAGCTTATTAATTAATCAAAGACCCAGACAAAGTTTTCATTCTTTTGAAAGCCTGACTCTTAGTCTTGTCCACCCTAATTGGGAAAATCAAAAACCTGTTTTATTTGTTATTATCTATCGTCCACCTGGTCCTTACTCAGAGTTTCTGTCTGATTTCTCAGACTTTTTATCTGATTTAGTGCTCAGTTCAGATAAAATCATTATAGTGGGTGATTTTAACATCCATGTAGATGCTGAGAATGACAGCCTCAACACTGCATTTAATCTATTGTTAGATTCAATTGGCTTCTCTCAAAATGTAACGGAGCCCACCCACCACTTTATTCATACTCTGGATCTTGTCCTAACATATGGCATAGAAACTGAAGACTTAACAGTATTCCCTGATATTCCCCTCCTGTCTGATCATTTCTTAGTAACATTTACATTTACTTTAATGGATTACACAGCAGTGGGGAATAAGTTTTATTACAGTAGAAGTCTTTCTGAAAGTGCTGTAACTAAGTTTAAGGATCTAATTCCTTCATTGTTATGCTCTTCAGTGCCATGTGCCAACACAGTGCAGAGCAGCTACCTAAACTCTGCTCCCAGTGAGGTTGATTATCTCGTCAATAGTTTTACATCCTCACTGCGTATAACTTTGGATACTGTGGCTCCTCTGAAAAGGAAAGCTTCAAATCAGAAGTGCCTGACTCCGTGGTATAATTCACAAACGCACAGCTTAAAGCAGATAACCCGAAAGCTGGAGAGGGAATGGCGTCTCACTAAATTAGAAGATGCTCATTTAGCCTGGAAAAAGAGTTTGTTGCTCTATAAAAAAGCCCTCCGTAAAGCTAGGACATCTTACTATTCATCATTAATTGAAGAAAATAAGAACAACCCCAGTTTTCTTTTCAGCACTGTAGCCAGGCTGACAAAGAGTCAGAGCTCTGTAGAGCCGAGTATTCCTTTCACGTTAACTAGTAGTGACTTCATGGATTTCTTTACAAATAAAATTTTAGACATTAGACAAAAAATTATTCATAACCATCTCAAAGATTATTCTTCATGTTCGGCTGCTTTCAGCACTGCTGGTATTTGTTTTGACTCTTTTGCTCCAGTTGATCTTGCAGAGTTAACTTCAATAGTTACTTCCTCCAAACCAGCAACATGTTTGTTAGATCCCATTCCTACTAGACTGTTCAAAGAAGTCTTTCCAATTATTGATGCTTCAATCTTAAAAATGATCAATCAGTCTTTATTAGTTGGCTATGTACCACAGACCTTCAAGGTGGCTGTAATTTAACCTCTGCTTAAAAAGCCATCACTTGACCCAGCTGTCTTAGCTAATTATAGGCCAATCTCCAACCTTCCTTTTCTCTCAAAGATTCTTGAAAGAGTAGTTGTAAAACAGCTAACTGATCATCTGCAGAGGAACGGTTTATTTGAAGAGTTTCAGTCAGGTTTCAGAATTCATCACAGTACAGAAACAGCATTAGTCAAAGTTACAAATGATCTTCTTAGAGCCTCTGACAGTGGACTCATCTCTGTTCTTGTCCTGTTGGACCTCAGTGCAGCTTTGATACTGTTGACCATAACATTTTCTTACAGAGATTAGAGCTTGCTATAGGTATTAAAGGTACTGCACTGCAGTGGTTTGAATCATATTTATCTCATAGACTCCAATTTGTTCATGTAAATGGGGAGTCTTCTTCACACACTAAGGTTAATTATGGAGTTCCACAGGGTTCTGTGCTAGGACCAATTTTATTTACATTATACATGCTTCCCTTAGGCAGTATTATTAGAAAGCACTGCATCAATTTTCATTGTTATGCAGATGATACTCAGCTTTACCTATCAATGAAGCCAGATGACACACATCAATTAATTAAACTGCAGGAATGTCTTAAAGACATTAAGGCCTGGATGACCTCTAATTTCCTGCTTCTAAATTCAGATAAAACTGAAATTCTTGTTCTCGGCCCCACAAATCTTAGAAACATGGTGTCTAACCAGATACTTACTCTGGATGGCATTACTTTGGCCTCCAGTAACACTGTGAGAAATCTTGGAGTCATTTTTGACCAGGATATGTCCTTCAATGCACATATTAAACAAATATGTAAGACCGCTTTTTTGCATTTGCGCAATATTTCTAAAATTAGAAACATCCTTTCTCAGAGTGATGCTGAAAAGCTCATTCATGCATTTATTACTTCTAGGCTGGATTATTGTAATTCATTATTATCAGGCTGTCCTAAAAGCTCCCTGAAAAGCCTTCAGCTGATCCAAAATGCTGCAGCTAGAGTACTGACAGGGACTAGAAAGAGAGAGCAGATTTCTCCCATACTGGCTTCTCTTCATTGGCTCCCTGTTAAATCTAGAATAGAATTTAAAATTCTTCTCCTCACATACAAGGTCTTGAATAATCAGGCACCATCTTATCTCAAAGACCTCATAGTACCATATCACCCCAACAGAGCACTTCGCTCTCAGACTGCTGGCTTACTTGTGGTTCCTAGGATACTTAAGAGTAGAATGGGAGGCAGAGCCTTCAGCTTTCAGGCGCCTCTTCTGTGGAACCAGCTTCCAGCTTGGATTCAGGAGACAGACACCCTCTCTATTTTTAAGATTAGGCTTAAAACTTTCCTTTATGATAAAGCTTATAGTTAGGGCTGGATCAGGTGACCCTGAACCATCCCTTAGTTATGCTGCTATAGGCCTAGTCTGCTGGGGGGTTCACATAATGCACTGTTTCTTCTCATTCACCTTATTTACTTTGTTTATACTTCACTCTGCATTTAATCATTAATTGATATTAATCTCTGGCTCTCTTCCACAGCATGTCTTTCTCTCCCCTCAGCCCAACCGGTTGCGGCAGATGACTGCCCCTCCCTGAGCCTGGTTCTGCTGGAGGTTTCTTCCTGTTAAAAGGGAGTTTTTCCTTTCCACTGTCGCCAAGTGCTGCTCATAGGGGGTCGTTTTGACTGTTGGGTTTTCTCTGTATTATTGTAGGGTCTTTACCCACAATACAAAGCGCCTTGAGGCGACAGTTTGTTGTGATTTGGCGCTATATAAATAAAATTGAATTGAATTGAATTGAATTGAATTGAATTGAATTGAATTGAATTGAATTGAATTGAATTGAATTGAATTGAATTGAATTGAATTGAATGTTGTGGAGCTGTTTCATTGATCAGTGACTGAGTCTGAAGGAGGTTTCCTGGAATGAAACTGGAAGTTTCTCTTCAGCTCTCTGTATCAGCTGAACTCTGAACTCTGTCAGCTTCTGGAAGAAGTTTGTGTGAGCGACAGTCAAGGAGCCCCCAGAGGACACCTGTTAACGATCAGCATTATGGGTAGTGTAGTAGGAGAGACTCACCTGACATGAAGTACTCCCGGAAATGAAATAAAAGACCTCCAGAAACCACAAGAACAACCAGGAGAACCAGGAGAGCTATGGCCCAGGATGGAAATGGTTCTGTGGAGAAACAACATGACATTTTAACACTATTCCACAGCTACAGCACTGACTTTTGACTTTTACATACATCTCTGACCTTTGACATGCAGCACTACTTTCTGTCTCAGGGTGTCTTTGTCCCTGTAGATGGTGCAGATGTATCCTCCTGTGTCTCTCTCTGTGGGGTGCTTCAGGGTCAGACTGAGGTCTCCAGTTCTCAGCAGGTCTTCATTCATCTCCGTCCGGTCTCTGTAAAGACCGTCCTGTGTGTTAAGCTGGTCTCCTCTGTTCGGATACACATGGACCATCATGAGTTCTTGATCAGAGCGAGTCCACTCCACTCTGAAGTCCTCAGGCAGGTCAGATTTTGTTTTGCAGGGCAGGATGACAGACTCTGACCCTTTCTCCACCTTCACCTCCATCTGGTGGTCTGAGAGGACAATAAACCACAATATCAGCTGTAGAAGCAGCAGCAGTCACACTGATGAACTTGAACTCAGTGAGTATGGTCATTCCTGACCTCTGACTCTGTCCTGTGACCAATAATCATCTATAATCGTATTCTCTGGCTCTTTATTTTCCATGGTAACTAAACTGGAACTGATGAAATGTTGCAATGATTGCAAACAACTGAGAGGTCTCTGGAGCTTGAAAAAAGGCGACTGGACTTCTGTTTGTTTCTTGAAGATGTTTCACCTCTCATTGGAAAGGCTTCTTCAGTTCTCAAACCAAAAGGTGGAGAGACCGAGGTATTTAAAGCCCAGTGGGTGTAGTCCCCTGGCGGTGGTTGTGACCCTCTATTGTTCATGTGCATAATCACATGCACCAAGGTGTGAAAGGAGGCCTGGGTCATTACAATCAGAACCAGGTGAAATTAAATGTCATTTTCTTTGTACACTTTGGGGAGTCGGGGGGGGTTTGAAAAAGAGTACTCTTTGTACTAGAGATGTGTGCGATTACTCGACTAGCCGACTAGTAGTCGCCATTAATACTAGTCGGTATCAGACGTACTAGTCGGTTAGCCTAATTATTAAGGTTTCAGTAAACCCAGTGCTGGTAAATGTTTGTCCTAAATGTTATGCAGCCATCTGCCACCAGATGGAGCTGAAGCCCTTACGTTATTATAGAAAAATGCCATGACGTAAGCGCACCTCCAAAGAAACACTAGTGGGACAAATGTGTTTGTGCCTTAAAAGCACTGAGAGTAGGACCCAGGAGCGAAACAGTGCCAGCATTTTATGTTGTCGGCCTACACCGCATGTAAAACACCGGACACTACTGAAAGGTAATTAACACACGCAATGCACCTGCACAGGTATAAACGCAGAAACACAGGCCTCTTACGTCGTAGCAGCTGAAGCCTGAATCAGGGGTAAGCTGGAGGAGGAGGCTGTGCGCGAGGGAGGTCTGGACTCCACTGATGCCGCCCCGGACAGGAAGAAGAAAATGGATGGTTTGTATTGTTTTGATGCGTGTCATAAATTGTAGAGCAACGAGCATCATTGATAATGTGCGGCACAATGTGCCACACTTTTAAATCACAATGTATTCGTTTTTGAATGTTATTTTCTCATATTCAATGATGTGTGAACATTGTTTTCATATTCTTTGTTGTTTGGAGTATAATGTGCAGTGCTCATAATGCGCAATGCGCAGTGCCACACAGTTAAGCAGTATTTAAAGTGCAGTTGATCATAGAAGAACACAATTAATGGTTTCAGATACCTTTGTTTTGACAATTTTTTACATTAAACAGGCAAAAAAATTAATTTTATATCTGAGACTAGTTGGTTAGTCTAATTTTTTCCCTTGTTTAGTCGAATATTAAATTAGTCACCAGGAACATCCCTACTTTGTACAATTTGGAAAATGCTGATAATTGTGAACGATCACAATTATCAGCATTAATAAATCCTCCTGAGACCCAGCAATGCATTTTTGTCCTCTGTGGAGTACATAGGTTTTTTGTTCATAACTCTGAAACTATACATGCCACTGTGTTAAATCCTGTTGGTCCTTAGAGAGGACATCCTGGGCTTTCCAATGATATGACATGTGTGGGGGTGGGGCTTTTCTGGAATTTTCTTTCTGATTCTTCACAATGGCTGCCATCCCTGTGAGCACATTTTATCGAAAGAAGAAAGGTAAGTATATTATTTTCTAATTATGAGCTTTGTGAGTTTAATATTCAGATTGCTTCTAGTAAATGAACATCTAAGGAATAGTTAGGTGGATTTTCAGAGCAGTTTAATTATTTGTTGGGATAAAACATAACCTGTTTATGTGTGTCCTCCATAGAGGACATCAGGATTTGCTTTTTATTTTTTTAACCTGTTTTAATAGAAATCAGCTCACTGACTGAGGCAGAGAAAATCCTAAACAGGATTATTGATGGAGACTCAGACATAGATTTGTCAGATGAGGAGGACCAAGAGGGACAGATTGACGGTGATTTTGAGGTCGGGAGTTCAGAGGATGAGGCATCAAGTGAGGAAGAGGAGAGTGAAGTTGAGGATGCACGGGCCCGTCGCCCACTTTGGACCAAAACTAACACGTAGGCTTCTGAGACAAGAGTAGATAAGCTTAGACAGATAAGAGTATTTTTTGGATGAACTATCACTTTTAGAGGACATAATTATTTAATGTATTTGTCTGTCTCTTAAGATTCCTGCCTGTGCTGGAAGACTCCGGAGAGGTTGTCTGTACTGCCCCAAACCGTGTAGACTGGCCACCATCAAAATACTTTGAGCAGTACATTGACAACAAAGTTTTTGAGGACATGTCCTTTTGCACAAACCAGAGACAGATTCAGGTGTCAGGCTCAAGTCTGAATACAACACCTGAGGAGATTAAGACCTGGTTTGGAGTCTCAGTGTACATGGCATGCCTTGGTTACCCAAAAATCAAAATGTATTGGGCCAAAAAAACAAGAGTGCCAATAGTTGCTGAGTCGATGACAAGGGATCGCTTTTTCAAGATCAGATGTTCTTTGAAAATCACTAATGATCTTGATGTAACTGAAGAAGAGAGGAAGCTCAATATGCTTTGGAGAGTCAGTCCACTTTTGAAGAAGGTGCAACAAGGTTGCCTAAACCTACCCAGGCCAGGAAATGTTTCCATTGATGAACAAATGATTCCCTTTACTGGTCGATGTCCAGTCCGTCAATTCGTTCCTGGCAAGCCAAATCCAACCGGATTGAAGGTGTTTGTTCTCGCTACTCCAACTGGAATTGTATTGGATTTTGAAGTCTACCAAGGAAAAAACACCTTTGTCGGCAGAGACACAGGACTTGGAATAGGAGCAAATGCAGTTCTTCGGTTGACTGAGTCCATTCCCAGGGGAACTCACCTGTACTTTGACAGGTATAAACGTCAATTGTGGTGCTGTTGATGATGATTCTCTGTAAACAAATGACACTTATTTTTTATTTTTTGTGTTTGTGTCTGTCTGTCTAGGTATTTCACCTCAATAAAACTACTGGATAAATTGCTAGAAATGGGTCTGCCTGCAAGTGGAACATTGATGAAAAATAGACTCCCAAAGGATTGTAACATTACATCTGATAAAGAGTTGTTGAAACAAGGAAGAGGCTCCTCTGTAATGGTGACAAGGAAACATCCTGAGCTGGCTGTGACAAAATGGGTTGACAATAAACCTGTACTCATGGCATCAACAGTGCATGGAATAGAGCCCCAGGATACCCGGACCAGATGGTCACTGAAAGACAAAAGGCATGTTCAAGTGTCCAGACCTGCAGTGGTGGCAGAGTACAACACCAACATGGGTGGGGTTGATATGTGTGATAGAATGCTTAGTTTTTATAGAATGGCTAACCGCACAAGGAAGTGGACTGTACGCACAATCCTACACTTCTTCGATCTGGCTATCACCAACTCCTGGTTACAGTATAAGGAAGACAGCCAAGCTTTGGCACGACCTATGAAGAAAACTCTCCAATACCATGACTTCAAACTGCTCTTAGGTGAGGAACTGATTGCCCAGGGGCAGTCAGGCCAACCTAATCCAATTGAATCTGATGCGTCGAATGATGAGGAGTACGTTCCATCACAGAAGAGAAGGAGGCCCCAGCCAGATAAGGAAGTGAGAAAGTATGGAGCTGTCCATTTGCCACAGATGATGGACAATCCTAATAGTTCCAGGTGCAGAGCAGAAGGGTGCACTGGAAAAACCTACATAAAGTGCATCAAATGCAACATGTACCTCTGCATCTCAAAGAAGAAGAACTGCTTTATGGACTACCACAAACCAAAACAGAACTAACACACCTGATTAAACTACACTAATCAGCTTGCTTTTGATAAGCTGAATGAGGTCCCTGGAAATCTGAACCACTGGCTTGAATGGTGTAGCCATTTGAAATTTACAGCACTAAAGATTGTCAGAGTTCAGAGGTAAATGTATGCCTCGAAATGTGTTCATATTTGCCACAAGAGAGTCCCGATGTCCTCTCCAAAGGACATACTCTAAAAAATAAATAAAAACATGTTTTGAAATTTTTTCAATTGTAGTGATGTTTTTTCACACCAAAGAGTCATGTAGTGTAAAAAAAATTGAAATTCAAAAACTTTTTTTTCTCTGGGTCTCAGGTGACCCTGAACCATCCCTTAGTTATGCTGCTATGGGCCTAGGCTGCTGGGGGTTCCCATAATGCACTGTTTCTTTTAATTCACCTCTTTTTACTCTAAATGTGTTAGATGTTGCTGCTGATTTCATCAGGTGTATCAGAAATATATAGGAAATCTTCCCTTCAGTTTGACCTCTGACCTTTGTCTACAGAAGTGGTTCTCAAAGTCTGGGCTGCAGCCCCTTAGTGGGCTGTGAAGGTACTGCAGTGGGGGCCACAGAAATAACGCAGAGTTACATATTTATATAAAGGTATTTATTCATATAAAAAGTGAATTAAAGCTGGTAACAGGAGGCTGTTAGTTTGTGATATTACTCATTACTCTGTCCTAAATTTACTGCTCGTGTATTGAAGTTTGTGTCCCAGCAGCAGGTGGGTCACATGTTGGCATTAGTACAAATGACTGGGTATTATTAACAGTTTATAGCGACAGCCTGTATTGTTTGAGTTTTTGAATCAAATTTTCATGAAATCTTCTGTTTTTTTAAGTGGGCTGCAGCAGTTTTGACTTTGGGAACCACTGGTCTACAGCACTGACTTTGGTCTGTGAGTACAGCAGGTGTTTGGGTTTGTTGCTGACCTTTGACCTGCAGCTGTAGGTCTCCCAGTCTCCGTTCTAATGTTCCATCAGTAATGGAGCAGGTGTAGTTGCCGCTGTCAGTCAGCTGTGGTGTTCTCAGAGTGAGGCTGAAGTCTCCAGTATCCAGAGCATCAGGCCTCAGTGACGTGCGCCCGCTGTAACGCTGGTTCTGCCCTTTAAGATCATCTACGCCTTCTTGTTGGAGGTGCACAGATTTGGGATCAAGATCACTGCGAGTCCACATCACAGTGAGGTCCTCGGGTACAAAGCCTGAGTACTGACAGGGCAGCAGGACAGACTTTTCCTCCTTATTCACCTCCACCACCACAGCCAGGGCATGCTGGGAAACTGAGGACACACAAACAGAATCACAAATTAAACTTGCTGAAGTGCAGTTGTGGTCTGCAGTTGTTGTTGCTGATGCAGGAGTGCTGATAGTGTTGCTCTCACAGCTTGTTGGGCTGCAGTAACAGCTGATAGAGAGGAACAGTCCAACCCTCATTCACAGAACAGCAGAACCAACAGTAAAGCAGCTGCAGAGACAGCAAGAGGCTGTCGCACATCTATGGACTCACTGAGGCATATTACACCTGCCAGTCTGCTCCAGATAACCACACACACACACACACACACACACACACACACACACACACACACACACACACACACACACACACACACACACACACACACGCACACACACTCTCTCTCTCTCTCAGCTGGTCTGAGTGATGTGATCAGAGTGCAGTAGATAATGTCTGACAGCAGTTTGAAGAGGAAATGGATTCTGTTCTGTTCTTCACTCATCACCTACCTGACAGCTGACACCTCACACCTGTTTCTACCTGCAGGTCCAACAGGAGGACTCACAGTCAAAGGAGGGAAGGAGTGTGTACCTGGAGTCATAGTTGGTCTGTTAACTCTTATTTTGCTGGTTCTTGTTGTTTAATTTGACACGTAAAGAAAAATAGCAAAAACCAGCATTCGCATCCGCCTACTACTAAAAAGACAAACATGAAATGTGTTCAAAACTGAACCCTGAGTAACCTGCTGCTTCTTCCTGATTCTTAGCGTCTAATTCAACATTCAGAGTGACAGATGCTCAGAGGACTGACAAGAGTTAACAATGCAAATTTACATTATTTATGAGCAGGACTTAAAGTGGAATTTGGTACCTGAGGAAAACATTAAAACATGTCCTTGATTCGTTGTGCCAAATCTCCCTGCTTCGGAGGTTAGCGCGAGAGTGAACATCGCAACTGCGAGATCACGGTGCTCACTGTTCACACCCTGCACGGCAGATCGGCGTACCTAATAAAGCGGCGAACGAGCATCACGGTAAAAGGACAGTTTCGGAGGACTGGGTGTGCGTTCATGAAGCCGTAAGTGTCATTGTTTGTCGGGTTACGCAATATGACAGCTGGACAACTGGGTGTGTATCTTGCACATATATTTCATTACCCGAATGTCCGTCGTAGCTCGGTAGCAGGTTAAGCTACATCCGGTTAGCCTGTATGTTGCTACTGCAGCCGGACTGTTCGATACTGACGGCACCCAGTTATGTTAAACTGTACCGCGAGACTGTTTATATCAGAACCGTATTTTATTTGTCTCACTTTGTTGTTATTAACATCCGGATAAGTTTGAGTTTCTGTATGTCTATTTGTGGTCTATGGCGACCTCTTGTGGATGTTATATAATAGTGCGTGTGTTACACTCAGCGGAAATTGAGGTGATTGTTATTATCCTGCTTGTTTATACTGTTAATTAGTGAATTGTTGTTCATGCTTTTTCAGAAACCACACATCTTTAACTAACCAGTCACCTACCTGTTACCAATGCGGTGCCTTCCCTGTGATTCACTTGTGAGACGTTATTAAAGACTGTTCCATTGCACTCCTGGGTTGCTGCAGTCTTTCTTACCGAAGACTTAGGCCTGACTGTATACACCACCTAACCAGTATAACCCTTACAAGTGGTCCTTCGAGCCGGATGTATACAGGCGGCGCTATGGCTACACCCAGAGAATTTGATGATGGACAGCAAGCACGTAGTCTCCGTCCCAGCCGGGTGCGACGCATTCCGGGACATCTGGAGGACTACAAACTCAGCTACCCACATCATCCGCTTCCTAATCCAGCAGTAGGTGCGGCATCTCCACCAAGACCAACTTACGTAGTTCCATCCAGCCACCACCGAATCCTGAATGATCCTGTGGCAAGTCAGTATGCTATTAGGAGTCCTGAGGACAGATGGCAGCAGTTGGAAGCCCGTTGGCAGATGATGCAGCAGCAGATGAAAGAACTGGAAGTGTAAATGGATCAGGTGAAATTGTCTTCACAGGCACAGAGTGCTCCCCCCTACTATCCCCAGTACCAGCCTGCTACACTCCAACCTCATTATAGCAGTCTTCCTCACTTGGAACGGGGGTACCCACACAGCCTCCCTGTCTGAGAGCGGCCACAAGGAATCCATCTTCTCCTCATCATCAGACCTCGCCTGCAGCATTGCCCCTAGATGCACCATGGGGGCCGGCTGATGCCCCTGTTTCAGCTACATCGCTGACACCTGCAGTGGGGCTGCGGCAGACTGCTGTAGCTTCTACTCCATTGGATCTCTCGCCTCCGCCCGTGGACTCGCCTCCCGCGTCACAGGCATCACCCCCTTCTGCAGTGACCTCTCCACCGGGCTCTCCTGCTACACAGCTACCTAGGCTGCCTGGAGCTCTGGAGCCTCGTGATTTGCCATCACAGCCTGTGTCTGCCCAGCAACACCAACAGTACAGTGTACCCCCCTCGTACTGGCAGCCCGCTCCACCTTCTTTTCCTGCTCAGTACCCTCTGCCTCCGCCACGACCACCTTCTCCTCCAGGCAACTTCTTTGCAGACCATCGCCAGACAGAGGGCGCCCATCTCCCCAGTATGCTGGAGATGGCAATAGCCTCCTCGTTCGGCATCCCTAAGCCCAAACTGGCTGTGTTCAGCTCCGGGAAAGAAAGTGATTTTCTCATGCTCCGAAAAGGTTTGGACAGCTTACTTGGTCCCCACAGGCATTTAAGTGAGGATTACAAGTATCAGATTCTCCTTGACCATCTCGCCTTCCCTTCTGCACTGCAAGTGGCGAAGCGGTACGTCAATAGTCCGACTCCATATACCAGCGCCATGCAAGCCCTCACACAGAGATACGGCCAGCCCAGACAGCTTGTGCAGGGAGAACTCAAGACTATCCTGAACTCCCCAGCGGTTAGGCCTGGTGATTACCAAGGATTTGAGGACTTTGCTACTGCGGTAGGAACATTGGTGGGAATGTTGAGTACAATGGACGGCCCGTCATCTGCGGAGCTGAGGTGTGGGTCTCATGTGGACACCCTACTCACCAAGTTGCCCTTGCCCTATCGAGATGCCTTCGCGGAACATTGTTTCAGCCGGGGGATTATCCAGAGTGGCAGCGGTCGTACATACACTCTCCCAGACCTTGCTGATTGGCTCGAGAGAAAGGTGCAGACTATGCAAGTGTCCCGTCAGATAACAGCAGCACTTCCATCCGTACCGGCCCATATTGACAGCAAGGAACAGAGGGCCATAAAGCAGTCAAGAGCTAAACCTGCCACTATTCTGCTTGGTAGTCAGCAGGGAGCTAAGTTCCCTAAGCCTGCGGCCGGTCCTGATCCGACACCCCAGACTAAGAAGCGAGACTGGTTCAAACCTTTCTGCCCTTATTGTAATACTCAGGAGCACTACCTCAACACCTGTGTGGACTTCGCAAAGCTCAACAGTACTGCCCGCGCCAGTTGGATAATGGACAAGAAACGATGTTGGAAATGTGGGAGAGGACATTCGCCTGACAACTGCACTTTGAGAAAGCCCTGTGCTACATGTGGAGGGCAACATCTACTCGTACTGCACGACGTAGTCCCACCCGAGAGTAGTCAAGCCGTCACTACAACTGCCAGCATGGTATTCCTGGGCCAAGCTAGTCACTCAGCGAGGGTGATGCTTAAGGTGGTCCCGGTTCGACTCCAAAATGGGGAGAAAACTTTAGACACATACGCAGTCTTGGATGACGGCTCAGAACGAACAATCATCCTCCCCACTGCTGCTCGTCATCTCGGCCTTGTAGGAACTGAGGAGGTTCTGTCACTGAGAACCATTAGGCAAGAAATAGTGCACCTGCAAGGAGCCTCTGTATCCTTCAGGGTGTCCGCCTTGATGAGAGGAGGAGCGAAGTATAATATACAGCAGGCTTTTACTGCCGAGGAACTAACCCTGGCAGAGCAGTCATGTGCAGCCGAACCCCTAGTCAAGCGATATAGACACTTAAGAGGCATCCCACTGAGATCCTTTCATAACGTCAGGCCCACGGTACTTATCGGGTCTGACAATGTTCACCTGATAATACCCACTCGGCCCATACTAGTTGGTCCCAGCGGGGGCCCGGTAGCGGTTCGTACGGCCTTGGGCTGGACCTTACAGGGACCAGTCAACCTCCTGCCACCACCCTCTGGTGAGAATATCTGCCTACACTTGGCGACGCTCTCGCCTTTGGAAGAACTGCAGCAAAACGTTCAGAGACTCTGGCAGCTCGACATCCTACCCTTCCATAACAGTAAGGAGGTGACCCGATCAGGAGAGGATAAAGCTGCCCTAGAGTTACTGGAACAGAAAACTGTTCGCGTCACCGTTGATGGGGTGTCCCGTTATGCCACTCCACTCTTACGGAGGAAGAATGCTCCCTCTCTTCGTGCACCCCTCACTGCTGTGATGCTGCTCCTCCGAGCTACGGAGCGTCGCCTATACAGTAACCCAGAGCAACTGGTTGTGTACAATGAGGAGATTCACAAATTAGAGAGAGCAGGCTACGCCATGAAGGTCAGTGAAGAGGAAGTGAGCCGTTCCGGTGAATCGTGGTTCATCCCTCACCATATGGTGTACCACAACAATAAGGCCAGAGTTGTTTTCAACTGCTCTTTCAACTACAGGCAGATATCCCTGAACCATGGTTTGCAGCCTGGGCCTGTCCTCGGCTCCACCCTGCTCGGAGTGTTGTTGCGATTCCGAGAACATGCTGTCGCTATCAGTGGGGATATACGCGGCATGTTCCACCAGGTGCGGCTCCTCCCGGAAGATTGCCCCTTGCTGCGTTTCCTGTGGCGTGACGGGGAACGGGAGCGCCGCCCAGATGTGTATGAGTGGCGGGTACTGCCATTCGGAACCACGTGCAGCCCATGCTGTGCCACTTACGCCTTACAGCGTCATGTGAAGGACCACAGCGTGGGTAATGAAGAAGTACTATACTCTGTGCTGCACGCGTTCTATGTGGATAACTGTTTACAGTCTCTGCAGTCTCAAGACCAGGCGCGACAGCTGATAGACAAGATGCGGGACCTCCTGGCCCGCAGAGGCTTTGACATGAGGCAGTGGGCGAGCAATGTACCAGCGGTCATTGCTCACCTGCCCACTGAAGCCAGATCGGCAGGTTGTGAGTTATGGCTAACTGCTAGCAAGACTGAACCCCAGGAGTCCTCCCTTGGCCTCCTGTGGCGCTGCGGCCCAGACACACTGGGCTACAGGTACCGTGCTATCCCAGCTGGCGAGCCCACGCTGAGATATGTGTACAGGGTACTGGCGAGTCAGTATGACCCGCTAGGTTACATCATCCCCTTCACCACACGAGCCAAAATCCTTGTTCAGGCACTCTGGCAAAGGAATCAGGGATGGGACGAGCCAATCCCAGATGAGCTCCGTCCAGCTTGGTTAGCTTGGGAACGGGAGTTGCCACTTTTACCCACCATCAGCTTGCCTAGGTGTTATGCACCCCCAGTCTCAACAGCAACATCTGTTGATCTGCACATCTTCTCCGATGCCTCGGAGAGGGCCTACGGCGCTGTGGCCTATTTGAGAATGCTAACTGATGGTGATGAGGTTCTTGTGGCCTTTGTGATGGCCCGCTCTCACGTGGCACTGAAGCGACAGCTCTCCATTCCTCGTTTGGAGTTATGTGCTGCATTAGCTGGAGCACAGTTGGCTAACGTCCTGCGTACAGAGCTGACTCTGCCGCTGCGGGAAATAATCCTATGGACTGATTCGACTGCCGTCTTGCATTGGATTCAGTCAGAATCTCAGCAATACAAGGTGTTCGTAGGGACACGAATTGCAGAGATCCAAGAGCTTGTTGGAGCTAATAGCTGGAGGTATGTCCCTTCTGAAGAGAATCCAGCCGATGATATCACCCGGGGGAGGTCCCTGGGGGAGTTGACCAGCTCAGACCGCTGGTCCAACGGCCCAGTGTTCCTTCACCAGCCTCCAGCTAGTTGGCCTGTCTGTCCTCTTTTGCACTCTACTCGAACAGAGGAGACTCGCAGCACGGTCTTCTGTGGTAATCTTTCTGCAGATGACCCCCCTGAGCTAGATCTGACTCAGTTCAGCTCGTGGTCTGAATTGGTGCAGGCTATCTGCCAGGATCTGCACGGGGCGGCCGACACCCTTCCAACTGCTTCAGAGCGAATCGAAGCAGAGCTGGCCCTCTTGAAGCAGTCCCAAAGAGAGAGCTTTCTGACAGAGGTGACAGCATTGCAGGCAGGGAAACCGGTTCACTCGAACAGCCGATTGCTGCAGCTGTCACCGATGTTGGATAATGCTGTCGGGTTGATCAGGGTAGGAGGTAGACTGCGTAAGGCAGCTAATCTGGAGGGGGATGCAATCCACCCATTGTCCTAGCACCAGACCATCCTGTCACGAAGCTGTTAGTGCAGGATTATGATAATCGTTTGCTACATGCCGGTCCTGACCGCATATTTGCTGAAATAAGAAGGACATATTGGATACTACAAGGACGACAGGCTGTCAAAAAACACCAGCAGAGCTGCGTGGAGTGCCGGAAGTGGCGCAGCAAGCCGATTGTTCCTCCGATGGCAGACTTGCCTATGGCACGGTTGCGTATCAACCAACCGCCCTACTGGTCTACAGGGGTTGACTGTTTCGGCCCATACACCATAAAGGTCGGCCGCAGACACGAGAAGAGATGGGGAATCATATTTAAGTGTCTCACCACTAAGTGCGTACACTTAGACCTTTTGTGTGGCATGGACACTGATTCGTTCTTGCTTGCCTTGCGACGTTTTGTCGCCAGAAGAGGGAAACCCTTCGAGATCCTGTGTGACCGGGGCACAAACTTCAGAGGGGGAGATAAGGAGCTCCAGCAGGCCTTTGCGGCGATGGAGCCAGAGCTGCAAAGACAACTTGCCGCCCAGAGCATCGATTTCAAATTCAACCCCCCACTAGCTCCCCACTTTGGGGGTACGTGGGAGAGGGAGATTAAATGTGTCAAATCTGCCCTGCAAGTGGTCCTTAGGGACCAAATTGTCTTAGGAGAGGTCCTGCTGACTAGGCTCGTAGAGGTGGAGGGTATTCTCAACTCCAAACCTCTCGGCTACGCAACCTCGGACATCGCAGACCCTGACCCCATAACTCCGAATCTGTTGTTGATGGGGCGGCGTAATGCATCCTTACCACAAGTGGTGTACGGTGATGGTGACTTGTTAGGGCGACGGCAGTGGAAACATAGCCAGGTGCTGGCTGACCACTTCTGGGTTCGATTTATTCGCCACTACCTACCTAATCTCCAGCCTCGCAGGAAATGGTACAACAGTGCTCCCAATCTCACGCTTGACCAAGTGGTTCTGATTATCGATCCACAGCTCCCGAGGGCATCCTGGCCGGTCGGCCGTGTCACAAAGGTGATCCCTAGTGATGACGGCAAGATACGTACCGCCGAGGTAGACATTAAGGGATCTAAGTATCTACGCCCAGTGGCTAAGTTGATCCCACTACCTAAGATGCCTGAGAACTGATGGGTCATTGGATTCTTCGGGGATATTTGAGGGCTTTACAAATTCATTACTTGAATTTGGGGGCGGCTGTGCCAAATCTCCCTGCTTCGGAGGTTAGCGCGAGAGTGAACATCGCAACTGCGAGATCACGGTGCTCACTGTTTACACCCTGCACGGCAGATCGGCGTACCTAATAAAGCGGCGAACGAGCATCACAGTAAAAGGACAGTTTCGGAGGACTGGGTGTGCGTTCATGAAGCCGTAAGTGTCATTGTTTGTCGGGTTACGCAATATGACAGCTGGACAACTGGGTGTGTATCTTGCACATATATTTCATTACCCGAATGTCCGTCGTAGCTCGGTAGCAGGTTAAGCTACATCCGGTTAGCCTGTATGTTGCTACTGCAGCCGGACTGTTCGATACTGACGGCACCCAGTTATGTTAAACTGTACCGCGAGACTGTTTATATCAGAACCGTATTTTATTTGTCTCACTTTGTTGTTATTAACATCCTGATAAGTTGTCTGTGTAGATTCTCAGTTATCCAGGTCATAGTAGTCTCTGGAGCTTGAAATCTATGTCCACTGTGAACAACCATCATTGAACAGAGGAGGTGGATTACGTCACCAACTTTCCCCCGCTTACAGTGCTGTCCTGAGCTCCCTTCCCAGACGTCTCAACCCCCATTCACACCTTTGTTCCAGTGACCTCAATAGGCCACAGGAAACAATGGAGCGGAGTCCTAAATTGGTTTCAACTGAAACCACTGATTAAATATGACCCACGCCCCTTTCACACCTGGGCACATGTGTTCAGCACATGATCAATAGAGGGTCATAACCACCTCCAGGGGACTACGCCCACAGGGGTTTAAATACCTGGGTCTCTCCACCATTTGGTTGAGAACTGAAGAAGCCTTTCGGATGAGAGGTGAAACGTCTTCAAGAAACAAAAAGAAGTCCAGTCGCCTTTTTCAAGCTCCAGAGACCATCCTGATAAGTTTGAGTTTCTGTATGTCTATTTGTGGTCTATGGCGACCTCTTGTGGATGTTATATAATAGTGCGTGTGTTACACTCAGCGGAAATTGAGGTGATTGTTATTATCCTGCTTGTTTATACTGTTAATTAGTGAATTGTTGTTCATGCTTTTTCAGAAACCACACATCTTTAACTAACCAGTCACCTACCTGTTACCAATGCGGTGCCTTCCCTGTGATTCACTTGTGAGACGTTATTAAAGACTGTTCCATTGCACTCCTGGGTTGCTGCAGTCTTTCTTACCGAAGACTTAGGCCTGACTGTATACACCACCTAACCAGTATAACCCTTACATTCGTGATTATCTGAAGTTTGCTGCTCAACATCTAGCGAATGATTTCGATGATTAATAATTATCAAGCCAAATCTGTTGTGTTTCACAGAATTATTTTATTGTTTTTTCTTTAATATTGATTTCCTATTTACTAAAAATGTTCTTGCCTAATACATTATCAACTACAATAACTTATTTTATAATTACATGTATTCCACTGTTATCAGATTTCCTGCTTCCTGTTTTAATTCAGTTTTATCTGAATTCAGAAACAGGAAATTAGAGGTCATCTCAGGCCTTTATGTCTTTAAGAGATAGATGTGTGTCATCTGGCTTCATAGATAGATAAAGCTGAGTATCATCTGAATAACAATGAAAATGTTTGCAATACTTTGTAATAATACTGCCTAAGGGGAGGTGGCAAAAGTACAGATGTTCTGTACTTAAGTAGAAGTACATATACGTGTGTTAAAAACTCTGGTAAAGGCTGAAGTACTGATTTAACTTTTTTACTTAAGTAAAAATAATAAAGTACAGGCTCTGAAATGTATTCAACGTAAGAAAGTAAAAGTAACTCTATGGAGGAGATTTTGGAGGTACCATGAGTAGAACTTACAGACATCTGGCCTTATTCTGGCTCATTGTAACCCCTGATTATAGTGCTTTAAATGATACAGCAATTATATGGTTTTGCCCCTTTAATCTCTTTGTATGCGATATGCCAGTGGACCTCACAGGTAATGGGAGAGGTTTGAAAAATAAAAACACATCAAAGATAAGGAAATACAGTGAAAGTGGACACTTTCCATCATTTTTAAACACTGTTCAGCTCCTCTCCACGGCTGACTGATGGCCCAACAACAGCACAAGCATACCACTTGAATAAGATACTTTGGACACTGCCCCCATCTGGCAACAAATGCTCTATGCAGGTAGATGGGTCATCCTGCAGTCTGCCAACAGAAACGTTCCTTTAATTTTTTGAGCAGTACATAATTTTGAATAATATTGTGTAAAACTTTCATTTATTGCAATGTGGTTTTGTGTGATTTGTCCAGATGCATCTTCCTTTGAAGTGATGATCGATTTTTGATTATAGATAGCGTTGAGAATTTCTTATTTTATTATTATTTAGTGTTAGTATTTACAGTTATTTATTGACAATTGTAGTGGCCAGATACACTGGATTAATAAACACTGTATGCTTTAGATTAGTAGTCTAAGACTGAGGCCTGTTATATTCACTCTCATTTTGCTTGAGGAGTCAATCAGTTTATATAATGAGACGTCTACTCTTTGTCTCATGGCAATTTCTTTGTCTCTTCTCTTCCTGTCTCTGCATCTCTCCCTGTTTTTTGCTTTCCTTTTCTTTTTTTTTCTTTCTTCTTCTTCTTCTTCTCCATGTGTGCATCAGTGTCTTATTTCTGTGATTGTCTGTGTCCTGGTCTTTGTCTGTGTCTTATGTAACCAATATGTGTAATAAACAGCCTGCATTGGATCCTGCTCATCCCAGTAATTTTGGGGGAAATTAAATTTTAATTGAGCTTTATACAGGATTGAATCCACTTAATTTTGGCCAACAGAAAACTTGGTGACCCCCTATAATTATGACCAGGAAGTGGAGTGCTATGGAAGAACTGCTGGTGGCAGAGTCACGCTTGAGGCAGAGGTTCCTAGTTGGGACCACTGAAATTGGATGAGCTGGCCTGGGATACTTCCCAAGTTGCCATATTAATAAAATCACTGGAAAAGAGAGGCAACAGCTCATATTCGAAGAGGTATGCCCAGGGGTAGAGCTTTGAGTTTACCTCATCTGAGATGAGACGCATTAACCCAGTTTTCTCTGCTGTGGTTTACCGGCCCCCTAAATATAACAAGAACTTCATAAATGACTTCTCTGATTTTTTAGCTGGGATTTACCTAATGATGTGCATGTTCTTTTTGTCGGGGATTTTAATACACTTGTGTGTTGTCCTGATAAGCCACTGGTAAAAGACTTTTTAAGCCTTCTTGACTGTTTTAACCTGGTACAGGCTGTACCCGGCAGTGGAAGCACAGACAAACACTGAACCTGCTTCTTTCATGCGGTCTGCCTGTAACTAGCCTGGAAATATTTGACTCTATATTGTCAGATTATCTGCCTGTTTTATTGACTGTTAGTTTGACATGACGTCCCCTTAGAATTATAAGGTTCTATCTGCATTTTACTTGTTCAAAAAAAAAACATTTGCCCATTTAATAGGATTTTGATATTACTGATTTAGAACACATATAGGGTGTGTTTCATAATCATGTGTGAACGAGACTCACTCCATGTGTAATTTTTGTGATACAGAGTGCAAAAACTTTAAAGCTCAATATCTCAAAACTGGTCAGAACACAGATAGAACCTTATAATTCTAAGGGGACGATGTATGGCAGTTAAAACTCGCACTGCTGTTCAGCACTGTCAGATTATTAACCCTTCCACTGGAGCTCATTTTTCTACTGCTTTTCTTCAGCTCTGTGGTGCATCTGACTTTATCTCCTCTGAGCTCATTTCTTGGTTCTCCTGTCAAACCATCCTGGACTCAGTGGCTTCAAAAAGGGAATATTTTGCAAATATTATTTCCTCCAACAGCCATAACCCATGTGTTTTATTTAACACTTTACTCTGTGCTTTATATTCCACAGAATGCCTGTTTGGAATCTTCTCGTGACATGTGCAATAATTTTATGCATTTTTTTTTTTTTTAGAATAGAATAGAATACCTTTATTATCATTATAAAGAATGCAAAGTGAGATTGGAGGGCTCCTGTTCAGTGCCAGTGTAAAGTAAAACTTTCTAAATATAAAAAATAGAACTTCTAAAAAATATACAGAAATAAAACAATGTATACAAATATATCCAGAAAAGAAAATACATAAAAAATATACCAAAAATAAAACAGAATGTATAAAAATATATACATAGTAGAAAAATTATAATGCACAGTTAAAGAGGGAGAGTGTGTGTGTGTGTGTGTGTGTGTGTGTGTGTGTGTGTGTGTGTGTGTGTGTGTGTGTGTGTGTGTGTGTGTGTGTGTGTGTTTGTGTGTGTGTGTGTGTGTGTGTGAGTTCACGGTGGTGATTGATCTGGTGAAGAAGGGCAGCAGGTCAAACAGGTCAAAGCCAGGGTGTGAGCTGTCCTTGATGATGTTCCTGGCTCTGCTGAGGCAGCGGGAGGTGTAGATGTCCATCAAGGAGGAGGAAGGGCAGCGCACGATACTTTGTGCTGTCTTGACTACCCTCTGAAGCCTGACCCTGTCTGCCTCAGTGCAGCTGCCGTACCATACAGTGATACAGTACGTCAGCAGGCTCTCAATGGATGAGCGGTAGAAGGTCAGCAGCAGGTTTGAGTCCAAGTTGTTCTTCCTGAGGACCCTCAGGAAGTGAAGTCACTGCTGAGCCTTCTTGATAACAGCTGTGATGTTATCTGACCAACAAAGATCAGCAGAGATAAGGACACCAAGAAACCTGAAGGTGTGGACCCTCTCCACACGCTCATCGTTGATGTAGAGGCAGGGGTGAAAGTAAGCTGGTACGGTCCGGTACTGTGTATCACTAAAAGGTTCTGCGCCGGTACGCAGTACCGGCAAGAGTTGGAGCGGCTTTCTGCTGTAAAGCCATCATTCAGAACCGCTCAAGGGTGAACTTTAGGTCAGAATTACGGTGGCCCTGAAGTGCAAACCATATCAACAAATCACTAATCACAACTACAAATTTAAAAACACAACAACATTAACAAAAACACAACGACATTAACTAAGCACATTTACAAATTACAAAAACACAACATTAACAAAAACACAACGACACTAACTAAGCACAATTACAAATTACAAAAACACAACGACATTAACAAAAACACAATGACATTAACAAAACAGAAGAGGTAGGTCCCAGTGGGAAAACCTGGGAAATCGCTGATTGGATGATGCCACTTTTGGCTTTTGAACCGGAAGTTAGGCCACAGCTGCTGCAAAAGTTCGGTGACAGCTCAGCCAGCTCTTTTCTGCAGCTAGTGTAATAAATAGCGCTGTGACTAGCTGTGTCCAAATTCAGGGGCCACATCCTGCAAAGGACCCAGCCCACGTAAACCAGGTCCTTCACAGCCCGCAAAGACCAGAAGTGAGCGGCTAGCCTTCATATCAGCGTCACCTGGCCTCACATCTGCGTAGCTCATATCGCCTAGTAACCGTAACAGTGCGAAGCACAGCTGTGGAAAAGCAGCTGGAACATTTGCTCCTTTATGTGTTTTAATTTTAAGTCAAAATAAGTTGTTATAACAAGCATAACACATTTCAACATCAAGGAATACAGCTCAGCGAATGATAAATTTCCAACTATGTTAAGTGAGACATTAATGTTGAATAAAACTATCCAGTTATGAAGCGTAACTTTAATTTTCAGGCAAACCGATTTGCTGAGGAACAAATGAAACGCTGAAATAAACCAAACACCAGTCATTAGAGGTCATCTGAGAGAGCTGTGTCTGTGTTTAACTTCCAATCTGTGGCGAAAGCCAGCAGGGCTTTGAAAAGGATATGAAATTATTTCTCTGGTCAGCATTTTCTGTATTTAACAGCTGTGCATATGATATGATCAATAACAGAGGCACAGTGCTGATTAGGCGCCCCCCCCCCCCCCCCCATACACCCATTTCTTTTTTGTTTGTGATTGATGGAAAATAAAAGCCTGTAATAGAAGTCTTGCATTTTATAAGTCCATGAATAAGTGAGATCTGCTCACACGAACACAGTAAACCTTGAGCGAGAGTGTGTGTTTTTTTTTGTTTTGTTTTTTTTTTTTTTTTTGGGGGGGGGGGGGGGGGGGGGGGGGGGGGGGGGGGGCTAAAATTGTGTCCTCGTACACCTCAGAAAGTAGCTGCGGTCCTGGTGGGAGACTCAAAGGCATTCTGCAGGTTTTGCAAGTGTGAAATATGTGCTCACCATGCTGATTTAATTCAACATGCTAATATAGAGAAACACACAAAAAAAAACTGAGCACCCTTCTCCTCTATGAGGCTAAGAAACATGGGTTTCACTGATCCAAAACACAATGAGACAAAACAAAGAAATGAGCTATACTACTGTTTAAAAGTGGCCTCAGTCTACATAATGTTGTGGGTTGCCAGTTGGGCTTATTTTGGACTTGTTTTCATAGAGCTGGTTGCTTGTGTCTATCGCAAGATCTGGCAACACTGGCAACGACATGGGTTTACCAGAGCCAACAATAACCAGAGGGCATAGTTTTTTCAGGTGATTTTGGTTCGGACAGTTAACTGGTTAAAATGTTCACCGCTATGTTTAGTGTCGGTCTGCTTGTTACAAAATATCTCAATTAAAAGCAAAGAGAGATTAACTAATTGTGTTTCATGTTATTCTGCTCAATTTCAACAACAGAGCACAGCTCGAAAACACTGCTTATGACTGGAGATTTCATTTACGCTAAATGAGAGTGCTAACAGAGATTTTAATGCATGTTTGTTTAAACACATCCTGTACTGAAGCTTTTCTGTTCAGTTTATAGTAGCCACAGCCAGTCAAATCTTCCATCTGACATCTTGGTCAAACCCAGAGAACCACACGACAAAAATAAGTGAGAAAAAACTGCTCTTATATTTATGGGAACAAGAGCAGACTCTGACAAAAATTAATAAAATATAAAGAACAGTGAAGTTACTGAAAACATAAAGCAACAGTAAGATAATTTAAAAGACTCTAATCAAAGCTTCCAGTTGTTTATTAAAATTTCCAATAACAGAAAATAGTTTTTGGGTTAGATTCTCTGTAACAAAAGGAAAAAGACAAAACTTAAAATGTGTCAAAGTATTTGTCCTGTCAGTGCTCTGGTCTGAGGTGCTGGGGGACCAGTTAAAAAGCATCAGCTGGACATCAGTGGTCGGACTGGTTTAAAGTCTGAACACAAACTCACAAATTGCTGAGATAAAGTTACTTCATAAGAATATAATTTTTCAGGCATCACAGCTGGTGTTCTTGTTTTTGTTTTTTTGTTTTTTTTTAATTGATTTAGGAAATAAAGAATTAAACACATGATGAACTGAAGCTTTTCAGTTCACAGCCATTGAATGATGTTTCTGTTGTTTTGAGTCTGTTGTTGTGGTTTAATGTTCATTCTGTGTTTTCAACACTCAGATGTGTGTATCTTCAGCCACAACTAAACCAGAACAAGTCAAATTTTCCATCTAACACCTTTGTTGAACCCACAGAACCACACGATCAAAACATGAATAATAGTGAAAAAATATTTTGTGTTTGTGTATATGTGTGCATGCATGTGTGTGTGTTTTTAAGAATACACACTTAAAATTTCCAATAAGAAAATGTATAATTTGGAGGTTGTATTATCATAATTAGTGAGAAACACACACAAGGATAGTTTAATATGTGGATGGTTTCTGGTCTGAGGTGCAGCAGCTGGACGTCAGTGGTTGGACGGGTGGACTACTTCACTGAAGAGTAGATGACGTCTGGCTCTGGTTTAAAGTCTGAACACAAACGCACACAGTTCAAACAACAGGAAACATGATTACAAGCTTTGGAGTTCAATCACCATTAAAAGTGAATCATTTTCTGCTTTTAGCTTCTTTCCTCCCTGACAGAAGATTTTTCAGACATGCCAGAGGTCTTACTATGAACCAGGATTTAAGCTTATCCAGGTACCGTATTTTTCGGACTATAAGCCACACTTAAAATCCTTACATTTTCTTAAAAATTGGCAGTGCGCCTTATTCTAATTTTCAGCATGCATACCAGCCACATATAAAAAAAAAAAGGTAATCAGCTGGAACTTATTGCAGATCATGGTGAAGATCGGCATGAATTTCTAATGCAAGTAAATTACCAGAAAAATTCACACAATTGAAGGAACACATCTTGACTGAGGAAAAAAATAGGACTTCTGGAGCTTTATTTTTATTAACTTTGCCAAAATAACACACACATCATAATTTTGTGTTGAAATGCATAATATAATAAATGATACTGTTATATATCACAGTGTTTTACAGAACGAGAATACATATATAAATAAAAAAATAACGACAGGACAGGTTGTTTTTGGTCTGGTGAATGGAAATCAGCAGCGAAGGACACGCACTACCATAAACCTTGGGGTAGATGTGCAAGAAAATTTAAGCGGCGGATGAACTGCGGCTGGTTTGACCGTGGCTCAGAATTAACGGCTCACTTGACCGCAGTGGTGCCAAAGAGAGGTCCGGGTGATGCCACAGCGTGTGAAGGGATGCAGTACGAGGGCTGTATGTACACAAAACACGGAGACAGCGGAGTTTTCAGGTTTCTGGTGTTGAGTCAAAAAGGGATTCACTTTTTCTTTTGTTTTGTTTTTATGTTTTTTATTTGCTTATATCGGTAAATATACTAGTGCACAGGATTTATGAAGGGCTTATATATAAAATGAAAAAATGACTTGTTCTTACCCTCATTAAAAAAGAATATATTGTAGCGTCTATTAAGATGTTGAAGAAGATGGCGAGAGATTGAAAGCAAAAGTTGCCCTTTTATTAACAATTAAATGGTTGTTGTGTGCCGCAACCAAAACAAAACAGTAACAATGACGAGAGAGAACCCGGCATGCTTGATGCCGAAATCGCCCAACTGTTCAACTCAAACACTGAAGATGAGGAATTTGATGGATTTGAGGAAGATGAATGATTTAAAATGTGAGGGTATTTTTCTGTATTTGTTACAACTGAACAATATTCTGAGGTATTGTGAATGAGTTGAATAAAGTTCGACTTATCTGATGCTTTTGTTTCCCTCTACATATGTTTTATCGTGCACCTTACAACCTGGTGCACTTTATGTGTGAAAATAGACCCGTTCATTGATAGTGCGCCTTTTAATCCGGTGCGCCTTATGGTCCGCAAAATACGGTAATTTCAGGATTAACCTGGATTTTCTGTACAACAAAGGTGGTTCACTTCTTAAATTGCCATTACCAGCTGCTCTGGAGCAGGTTAAGATCGCTATTGTAGAGTTAACATACCAAGATACTCAATTCTTGTACCTATAGGACACTGTAGTACGAATGCATCCAGATTGACAGCTGTTGGCTTTTTATTTTATTTAAAAAAAAAAACAACGTGGGCTTCATAGATAATTGGCAAAGTTTCTGGGGAAAACCTGGTCTTGTTAGGAGAGACAGCATCCATCCCACTTTGGATGGAGCAGCTCTCATTTTTAAAAATCTGGCCAAATTTATTAACCCTCCTAAAACCTGACTACCCAGGGTTAGACCAGGAAGCAGAGCTGCAGTCTTACACGCCTCTCTGCAGCTTCTCTCCTCCTGCCATCCCCCCAAAACCCCATCCCCATAGAGTCGGTGCCTGCTCCCAGACCACCAAAAACCAAAGCTAAAATCAGCAAAAAGCTATTTAAGCATAAAAATTCAAAAACAATAAATAATACAGCTTCATCAACTGCACCAAAGAACAAAACAATTATGTGAATTATTAAACATTAGGTCTCTCTCTTCCAAGTCCCTATTAGTAAATGATTTAATAATTGATCAACATATTGATTTATTCTGCCTTACAGAAACCTGGTTACAGCACGATGAATATGTTAGTTTAAATGAATCAACACCCCCGAGTCACAGTAACTGTCAGAATGCTCGAAGCACAGGTCGAGGAGGAGGAGTAGCAGCAATCTTCAATTCCAGCTTATTAATTAATCAAAGACCCAGACAAAGTTTTCATTCTTTTGAAAGCCTGACTCTTAGTCTTGTCCACCCTAATTTGGAAACTCAAAACCTGTTTTATTTGTTATCTATCGTCCACCTGGTCCTTACTCAGTGTTTCTGTGTGATTTTTCAGACTTTTTATCTTATTTAGTGCTCAGTTCACATAAAATCATTATAGTGGGTGATTTTAACATCCATGTAGATGCTGAAAATGACAGCCTCAACACTGCATTTAATCTATTATTAGATTCAATCAGCTTCTCTCAAAATGTAAAGGAGCCCACCCACCACTTTACTCATACTCTGGATCTGGTCCTGACATATGGCATAGAAACTGAAGACTTAACAGTATTCCCTGAAAGCCCCCGCCTGTCTGATCATTTCTTAGTAACATTTACATTTACTTTAATGGATTACACAGCAGTGGGGAATAAGTTTTATTACAGTAGAAGTCTTTCTGAAAGTGCTGTAACTAAGTTTAAGGATCTAATTCCGTCATTATAATGCTCTTCAGTGCCATGTGCCAACACAGTAAAGAGCAGCTACCTAAACTCTGCTCCCAGTGAGGTAGATCATCTCGTCAATAGTTTTCCATCCTCACTGCGTATGACTTTGGATACTGTGGCTCCTCTGAAAAGGAAAGCTTCATATCAGAAGTGCCTGACTCCGTGGTATAATTCACAAACGCACAGCTTAAAGCAGATAACCCGAAAGCTGGAGAGGGAATGGCGTCTCACTAAATTAGAAGATGCTCATTTAGCCTGGAAAAAAGCCCTCCATAAAGCTTTTACTACTCATTTTCACCTTACTACTCATTAATTGAAGAAAATACAAACAACCCCAGGTTTCTTTTCAGCACTGTAGCCAGGCTGACAAAGAGTCAGAGCTCTGTAGAGCCGAGTATTCCTTTCAATTTAACTAGTAGTGACTTCATGGATTTCTTTACAAATAAAATTTTAGACATTAGACAAAAAATTATTCAAAACCATCTCAAAAATTTATCTTCATGTTCGGCTGCTTTCAGCACTGCTGGTATTTGTTTAGACGTTTTGCTCCAATTGATCTTTCAGAGTTAACTTCAATAGTTACTTCCTCCAAACCAGCAACATGTTTATTAGATCCCATTCCTACTAGACTGTTCAAAGAAGTCTTTCCAATTATTGATGCTTCAATCTTAAAAATGATCAATCTGTCTTTATTAGTTGGCTATGTACAGGGGTTGGACAATGAAACTGAAACACCTGTCATTTTAGTGTGGGAGGTTTCATGGCTAAATTGGACCAGCCTGGTGGCCAGTCTTCATCAATTGCACATTCCACCAGTAAGAGCAGAGTGAGAAGGTCCAATTAGCAGGGTAAGAGCACAGTGTTGCTCAAAATATTGCAATGCACACAACATTATGGGTGACATACCAGAGTTCAAAAGAGGACAAATTGTTGGTGCACGTCTTGCTGGTGCATCTGTGACCAAGACAGCAAGTCTTTGTGATGTATCAAGAGCCACGGTATCACGGTAATGTCAGCCTACCACAAACAAGGACGAACCACATCTGACAGGCTTAACTGTGGACGCAAGAGGAAGCTGTCTGAAAGGGATGTTTGGGTGCTAACCCGGATTGTATCCAAAAAACATAAAATCACGGCTGCCCAAATCATGGCAGAATTAAATGTGCACCTCAACTCTCCTGTTTCCACCAAAACTGTCCGTTGGGAGCTCCACAGGGTCAATATACACGGCCGGGCTGCTATAGCCAAACCTTTGGTCACTCGTCCCAGTGCCAAAGGTCGGTTTCAATGGTGAGAGGAGCGCAAATCTTGGACTGTGGACAATGTGAAACATGTATTGTTCTCTGATGAGTCCACCTTTGCTGTTTTCCCCACATCCGGGAGAGTTACGCTGTGGAGAAGCCCCAAAGAAGTGTACCACCCAGACTGTTGCATGCCCAGAGTGAAGCATGGGGGTGGATCAGTGATGGTTTGGGCTGCCATATCATGGCATTCCCTTGGCCCAGTACTTGTGCTAGATGGGTGCGTCACTGCCAAGGACTACCGAACCATTCTGGAGGATCATGTGCATCCAGTGGTTCAAACATTGTACCCTGAAGGCGGTGCCGTGTATCAGGATGACAATGCACCAATACACACAGCAAGACCGGTGAAAGATTGGTTCGATGAACATGAAAGTGAAGTTGAACATCTCCCATGGCCTGCACAGTCACCAGATCTAAATATTATTGAGCCACTTTGGGGTGTTCTGGAGGAGCGAGTCAGGAAATGTTTTCCTCCACCAGCATCACGTCGTGACCTGGCCACTATCCTGCAAGAAGAATGGCTTAAAATCCCTCTGACCACTGTGCAGGACTTGCATATGTCATTCCCAAGATGAATTGGCGTTGTATTGGCCGCAAAAGGAGGCCCTACACCATACTAATAAATTATTGTGGCCTAAAACCAGGTGTTTCAGTTTCATTGTCCAATGCCTGTACCACAGGCCTTCAAGGTGGGTGTAATTAAACCTCTATTAAACAAAGCCATCACTGACCCAGCTGTCTTAGCTAATTATAGACCAATCTCCAACCTTCCTTTTCTCTCAAAGATTCTTGAAAGAGTAGTTGTAAAACAGCTAACTGATCATCTGCAGAGGAACGGTTTATTTGAAGAGTTTCAGTCAGGTTTCAGAATTCATCACAGTACAGAAACAGCATTAGTGAAGGTTACAAATGATCTTCTTAGAGCCTCTGACAGTGGACTCATCTCTGTACTTGTCCTGTTGGACCTCAGTGCAGCTTTGATATTGTTGACCATAACATTTTATTACAGAGATTAGAGCATACTATAGGTATTAAAGGTACTGCACTGCAGTGGATTGAATCATATTTATCTAATTTGTTCATGTAAATGGGCAGTCTTCTTCACACACTAAGGTCAATTATGGAGTTCCACAGGGTTCTGTGTTAGGACCAATTCTATTTACATTATACATGCTTCCCTTAGGCAGCATTATTATAAAGCATTGCATCAATTTTCATTGTTATGCAGATGACACTCAGCTTTACCTATCAATGAAGCCAGATGACGCACATCAATTAGTTAAACTGCAGGAATGTCTTAAAGACATAAAGGCCTGGATAACCTCTAATTTCCTGCTTCTAAATTCAGATAAAACTGAAATTCTTGTACTCTAGACAATATGTACACAGGAGGGAGATTAGAGTGATATAGCACACCAGGGAAGACAGCTGAAACACAGTGGGGAAAATGAGATTGAGAAAAGTAAAACTGAAAACTAAACACACAGGACAAAGACCACCAAAATAAAACAGGATATATAACACCAAGACTAAGCTACACAAGCTTGATACAGAGACAGATGAACATGGAGACAAGATGGGATTACAAAAGGGGAAACCAGACCATCACAGAGACAGGATAAAAACTTGTTGACCCTACTGGGGGAACAGAAGAGGATCACAAAAGAAAACTAAATGTTACATAACCAAGAAGATGAATTAGAATATAAAGAGACTATAAACAGAGTATATAATAAAGGCAGCCTAACTAATATTACAAAAGTTAAGCATGATGTGCCATAAAGACTGCAGGATGAGCTTGGCTCTGTCCAAAATAAAAGATAAACAGCCGCTTTACCTCTTGATCTCTTTGGTCTGATGGCTGTTTGTCCGTAACTGATGTCTTCTGTTCTCACTGCTGAGTAGACAGGATCACTCTCTACACAATAAAACACATTTAAATTACTGCAGGTACAACAACCACATCAGTACTGTTATATTAAAAAGAAAATACATGGGCACTACTGGTAAAGAGATTTGAGTGCTCAAGTAGAGTAGAAAAGAACCGGTCCATTTACCATGTACTGGTACAACACACCACTGCTCATGGAAAGCAACAATAGCAATGACAGGAAACATGGAAAGATTATTGTTGAAGAATGGTAAAAAGAGCTACATCTGGGAATTTAAGGTAGGTTTGGAAAAGTCCTTTATTTTACTGGGCAAAAACAAAGAAATTCAACAATTTATTGGCTTCTTCAGGTTGCAAAGATACAAAGACACCCACAGAAAAGGTACAGCTTCACTTACTGCAGGTTTGCATCACAAAGTAATCTACATGCAACATTTTTGTTAACCTCTGGAGGCAATAGCCGCTTTTCTAGCATTTAAGGGCATCATCCACATCACCCACTTCTGTCATGGGGTTCTGGTGGTAGGGAAGAGTTACCAAATGTCTGGGAAAGTACAGCTATATTACTGAGGGAACCTGCCGAGAAAGTGTTTGGTGTCTTCTCTGGACAGAGGAAAGAAGACAAGGACACTTGGTGGTGGAAAGAGTTAATACAGGAAAGTACTTAAAGACAGAGGTAAGCACAGAAAAAGTGGGATAGTCAGAGATGAAGAAAGTAGGCAGGAGTACTGGGTGGCAAAGGCTTATAGTGAGTTTTATATGAGACTGGAGACTAAGAAAGGAGGAAAGGACCTGTACCAATGTGGATGTGCAGAAGGCCAGAGTGATTAAGGATAAAGATGGAACTGTGCTTACTAACAAGTGAAGAGTGTTTAGAAGATTGAAGGGGTATTTTAAGGAGTTCATGAATGAAGAAATGAGTCAAAGAGGAGGGTGAATGGAGGAGAGTTAGTGAATCAGGAAGTGCAGAGTATTAGTCAGTAAGGATTAGTAATGAGGGCAGCTACGAGGACGATGAAGATTGGAAAGGCAGTTGGTCCAAATGGTATACCTGTGGAGACAGGGTGAGGTCTAAGAGACAGACAGTGGACTTTTTAAGCAGCATGTTTAACACAATCTTGGAGAGGGAAAGGATATCTGAGGAGTTTACAAGATGCGTATTGGTACTGATTTTGAAGGGTGATGTGCAGAGCTGTAGTAACTACAGAGGGAAGAAGTTCATGATCCGTGTCATGAAGCTATGGGAACTAGTTTCTGGAGCTACACTACACTGCCACTTCAATGGCCACAGGTGTATAAAACCAAGCACCTATAGGCATGCAGACTGTTTCTGCAAAGACAGAATGTGAAAGCATGGATCACTCTGAGGACCTCAGTGAGTTCCACTATTTTACAAGTCCAGTTTTAAAATTTCCTCCCTACTAAATATTCCACAGTCAACTGCTAGTGGTTAGTAGTATTATAACAAAGTGAAACGCAATTGTGGCTGAGTTGGGTCAGCAATTCAGCCACAAAGTGGTAGGCCATGTAAAATCACAGCACAGGCTCAGCAGATGCTGAAGTGAATAGTGCGCAGGGGTCAATGATTACAGACCTCCAAACTTGGTGTGGCCTTCAGATTAGCTCACTAACAGTGCATAGAAAGCTTCATAGAATGAGTTTCTATGGTTGAGCAGTTGCATCCAAGCCTTAAATCACCAAGTGCAAAGTGTTTGATGCAGTGGTGAGAGCAGACCGCCACTGAACTTTAGAGCAGTGGAGATCTCTGAGATGATGAATTACACTTCTCCATATGGCAATCTGATTAACTAGTCTGGGTTTAGTGGCTGCAGGAAGAACGGTACTTGTCTGACTACACTTTACACTTGGCACAGTGTAGTCAGACACTTGGCACAGTGTCTGACTACACTGTGCCAAGTGTAAAGTTTGGTGGACTACCGGGACATTTTGGACAATTTTATGCTCCCATCTTTTTGGGAACAGTTTGGGGATGGCCCCTTCCTGTTCCAACATGACTGCACACTAGTGCACAAAGCAGCTCCATAAAGGGCTTTTATGTCCGACCACACAAATTCACCTCTGGAAGAATGGCCAAATATTCCCATAAACACTAATACACCTTGCAGAAAGCCTTCCCAGAAGAGTTGAAACTGTTAAAGCTGCAAAGGGTGGGCCAACATTAAACTAATCCCTATGGATTAAGAATGGGATTTCACTCAAGTTCATGTAAATGTGAAGGCAGATGGCAATATAATGTAGGTTAAGAAAAGAGGTGATATGTATGCAACAGTTCAGCTCCATGCTGAGAAAGTGCACAACAGATGAGATGTTTGCTTTGAGAGTGTTTATGCAGAAGTGCAGAGAAGGTCAGAAGGAGCTTCACTGTGTCTTTGTGGATCTAAAGAAAGCAGATGACAGGGCGCCAAGAGAGGAACTGTGGTGCTGCATGAGGCATCAGGAGTGGCAGAAGCACATGTGAGGGTGGTGCAGGACATGTAGGAAGACAGTGGTGAGGTGAGGTGAGGTGAAGTGAGGTGAGGCGGGGGTGGTATTACATCAGGGATCAGCTCTGAGCCCCTTCTTGTTTGCAGTGGTGATGGACAGGTTGACGGATGAGGTCCAGTAAGGAGCCTCTGTGATGTTTGCAGACAACATTGTGATCAGAGTGGGAAGCAGCTGGAAGAGAGCCTGGAGAGGTGGAGGTATGCTCTGGAAAGAAGAGAAATGAAAGCAAGACATAATACATGTGAATGAATGAGAGGGAGACAGGTGTTGTTACGGCCCTAGCCGGGCCTGCTGTGGCTTCCTGGCCCACTGGGTGTGGCTTGTGCTCTCTAGCCTTGGGTGCCACCCCTTTTGGAACAGCTGACCAAACTCAGCAATCAAGCTGTGGTACTTAAGGCCAGAGAGAGGAGAGATGCAGGCCAGTGATTGTCAGAGACTGCCTTTGTGTCACAACTTGTGAACTGTGTGTAGCTGCAGCTGCTTACTCCTGCTCAGTGGAGAGGAGGGTGGTGTTTTGTTTTTGTACGTGAGGCCTCTTACCTTAGCTTGTTGTTTATGTTTGTTGGATAACTCCTGTGTTTTGTTTTCTTTTGTTTGAAGTTGATAGCTGCGTCTCCGCCTCTTTCTGTTATACTCTTAATAAAAATCTATTATTTTACCAATTTTGCTCATGTCTCCTTTTGTCAACCCGGTCACTTTTTGTTACTTCTCCCGAACCCCCTATATCAATTAGGGGGAACGTAACAAGTGGGGGCTCGTCCAGGATCTGACAGAAGGTTTGACATTAGCCTTATTTTGACTTTTGATGATGATTAGATGGTGGAGTGTTTGACATAGTGTGAACTGCAGACCAGGGTTATAATAGTTTTGGATTTTACATTATAGTTTAGTTTTAGTTAGTTTTTACTTTTTTTTCTCTAATTCAGTTAGTTTTAATTAGTTTTCAGAGTGGTTTTTCTCATTTTTATTAGTTTTTATTTTTGGTTTTATGCTTAGTTTTAGTTAGTTTCAGTATTAGTTTTAGTATTTTCATACTTAACCAGGTACCCTTTAAAGATACCCTTTAAAGAAATATATTCAGCAACCAACTGTTCACAGACAGCAGAACTACGTGCTAAATGTGTGTAATATTAAGGACACACATGAACATCAACAGGGAGAAACAAAGAACAATATGAACTCCAAAACTCGATAAATTCTACAATAAACTCCCAATAAAGTTCAGCCTCAGGGCAGCAGATTAATAACAGCTACATGTGGTGTTTGACAAAAACAAACTCCTTGAAGGAGTCAAAGCTGAAATCCAGCTGCATCCTGATGTTCTCACCACCTGATGCTGCTTCTGTTTGGGAGCTAGCTTGGTTAGATGCTCGCTGATTAGACTTGCAGGGTCTTTGCGGCCTATGTAGCCTATGGAAGTGTCCGACCTCATGTCCGCATTTATGCATGTATAGCTGGATTGCGTGTGTTAACCCCTTAACTGGCAAGGGCCCGGTGACGGGCCGTTTGTAGTCTCTTTTATATGGCAGGCTAGACCCTCCCATTTTTATTGACACGTCATTCGGCCAATCATGTAACTGGCTGCACCAAATCACCTGACAAAGCTACGTGACGCCCTCTGAGTATTATTGGCTCTGGGAAACCCATTTCTTAACATTATTGGCCGAATGAGGTGTCAGTCAAAATGGGCGGGTCTAGCCTGCCATATAAATGCACTTCATTCGGCCCGCGGACCAGACGCAGCCGATTAATAGGCTATGAAATGGGTTGTTCAGAGCCAATAATAACCAGAGGGTGTTATGTAGTTGTTTCAGGTGATTTTATTTGCTGCCAGTTAAGGGGTTAATTACCTTGTGGTTGTGTGCTGGGGGTTTTTTGGTCCTTGCTCTTTGTGCTCAGTTTTTAGGGTGCAAACATATTTGTCCCTGTTTTTTCACTTTCTTCATTCCTTCACGTCCATTCCCATAGTTTCAGCAGCTCCCTCCAGGAATTTGCGGACATTTGTGAGTCCTTACATTGATGCTTTGATTATTAGTCCTGATTGTTATTATCTGACTGATAAAGTAGCCGGAAACGCACAAGGACTAAACACAACGTTGTGGCTGCGTTGACCCGACGAGTAGTCACGTTTCTCGGGAGGTGCAGGCCAGGTTGCCTTGTAGGATGAGAGCGGGTTCCGTAGCTGCCTGGTGTGCGCTTCTCAGGTCTACTTTGATGTTGGTGTTTTTTTTCCTGACTAAGCAGTGTTCCGTCCATTTTTCATCATCCACAACATCCTCCACAACAAGACACTCGCTGCTATCTGTGCTATCATAGTAAAAAAAAAAAAAAACACACCACATGGGACTCTCTGAGGAGCAGCGCGGTGTGCGCACGCACGCCCATGCGCACCCATTTGCCCACCGGCGTTCCGAGCTTAAACTCGGAGAGAGGAAAAAAATGATTTCATATCAATCCACAAGACTTTTGAAAAAATAACAATATCTATAATTTCAGTTAGTTTTAGTTAGTTTTGTAAACTCACAATTCAGTTTTAGTTAGTTGTCGTTTCTTCCTTTTAATTTTAGTTTTTATTTATTTCAGTTAACGACAATGTTTTTTCAATTTCAGTTTTCGTTATTTCGTTCGTTTTCGTTAACTATAATAACCCTGCTGCAGACAATACAACTTCCCATATAAGTTAGGTGAGTGTCCAGCTGAACTTTTTAAGTTCTTCTGTCGGACACTCTTTTGTTATTTTGCTTTTTTTAATTTTTGGAGTAATCCTGGGTGGGGATTAGTTCCCTGTTGGGGGTCGGCAATTCAGGGCTCCTGCCGCTGAAGCTCTTGCCTTTCACGTCACCTCGAGCCCAATAACCTCCAGAAGACAAGCAGGCAAAGTTTGGTGCGTTTGTGTAACAGTGTAAAGGTGACCATGGAAAGTAGAGATACTGAATTTTAAATATCTGGGGTCAACCATCCAAAGCAACACACATTGCACAAGAGGTGAAGACATGCTTAGATATAAGTATATCAGCGGGACAGTTCAAGTTGTACAGTTTGGAGAAATTGAAGACGTGTGGCACTGCCGCGAAAAAGGAAAAGAGGAAGACTTCAGAGGAGGTTTGTGGATGTAGTGAAGGAGGCCATGCTGAGGGTTGGCATGATAGAAGATGATGCTAGGGATAAGGTGAGATAGAGACCTATGATCAGCTGTTGCCACTGATAAAGGGAGAATCCAAAGGAAGAAGATGAAGGAACAACCATAAGTGCATTCAAGTCAATACAAGTCATGAGTATTGTTACAATTTCTGAAACTGGTGAAAGGATATATAAATGTTATTGCTAAATACACCTTTAAAAGTGTCAGTTTTCATGTTCTCACCTCATGACATGTGTTATGAGTAAGTGACGACTTTATTTTTAAACTGCAGCAGCTTTTCACACTTTTCTCATCTTTTTGCTCTCTTCTCTGAAATGACTGGAACTGTTTGGGGGTGTTAGTGTGCAAAATGAACCACTAAGCTGCCAGCATCTATTAACGTAAACTGACACACTTCACCACAGAGCACGGAGTGAAAATGTTCTCACAAAATGAATGCTATTATTAACCAAACCAGAATGGGCTGTGGTGAGAAGTGTCTTTAGCTTCAGAATTCAACAACAGGATGTTGCTGCTGTGGTTTAAAAATACGTTGGCTGCAGGCTGAAACCACACAGATTAGGTTCTTTGTCCTGTTCAGTCTGTTTATACTTCTCAAGACCAGATTAAGACCAGACTTACTTCTTAAGACCAGATTCAACCTGATTACAGGTTGTGTGTACCAATCCCAAACAGCAGTGAAACGAGGGCTTCATCTGAGCTGCTTTTGGTTACAGTTAATGTTCTGTGGCCCAAAAGTCACAACACACCTGACTGTATAAAGATTTTATAAATTAATTATTTCCAATAATACATCAACAGTCCAAACTCATTATCATCAGTATCATGTGACTCGTGAATACTGGGCTAAATCAGTGTTTACTGACCTAAATGAACCATTTCTAACAGGATAGCTCAAAACATCAAAAAGAGAATAATGAAGCTAAATTAAAGTGTCAGAAGATCAGCACTTTTTGTTTTCTGTGCATAAGATAATTCGATTATTGATCATAATTTCCAGGATTCTGGTGAGCTTCTTAAAGTAACCAATGCAAAACCTGCAAATGTAAAATATTCCTGTCAGGCTGATATAATTACCAGATGTTAGTGTGCTGCTAAGATGGTGATCGTGATAAAAATCAAACCCACTGTTAGCATTTAGCCTAATTCACAGCTTCAGTTCTTGGCTGTAGAAGTGAACCATGATGGAGACAAAGAGGAGCAGCTGTACCTCTGATCTTGGATCTGTTTTTCTTGTCTCTGATGATGATTTGTCCATAAGAGGCGTCTTCTGTTCTCACTGCTGCATAAACTGCAGCTGGATCGCTCTCTGCACAACAAACACACACAGAGGACATCAGTGCAGAAAGTACAGAGGTGCTCATACTGATCCTGCTGCAAAAATGTTTTTGAACCCTTCAAATTACTATTCAGATTATTACATTGGTTTAAAATGAACGGACATGACTGATACTGTTACAGACCTGACAGAGGAGGAACTGACTGATCACAGAGCTGTGAGCACTGATCAGCAGGATGTCACAAACTACCAAATTATTATCTTTATAAAAGTTAGAGAATAGATACGGAGACAGATGGATTTGAAAATGTTAGTGTTAAATAAATGTGAAAAAGTGAAGATTTTAAAGTAATAGAACAAATAATACTGGAAGAAGTTCTTGATTCAATTTAATATCATATTTAATAACCCTTAGTGCAGTTCTGGATTTATGGCCTGTGTACACAGTTTATAATTTATTTATACACATGCCTTAGAAAAATAACACCTTTCTTGCAGCCTGCCTACTTTTTTCCCTCTAATGACAAACAGGAAATTGCTCGGCTGCAGAGCTGTTAGCTTCTGTTAACCTCAAACCACAAAGAGTCAGTCCAGCACACAGTGAACTCTCAGTGAGCACAAAGTGACACTTTAAAGATAAAAGAGTACATTTAAATAAAAGCTTCATCAATACAAACAATGGGAAAATATAATGTGTGTACTGGTGGGCTTCAAATAAAAAAGAATATGTAGTGTAATTTCAGGTTCAAGCTCTAGCGGTAAACTCAGTAAAATATGAATCATATCACTAATTTTTAGACCTCTAACCATCTCTAACCTGCTCTATAATGTCCCAGTATTCATTATATGAATGCAGACACTTGTTTTTCTAAAGCTAGTTCTACCCCTCATACTAAAACCAGATCTTAATCATTTACAGCGCTGAAGGTAAAAAAAAAAAAAAAATTATTCTTGCAATGTACATTAGGACATTTTTACCATTATTAAAAAACCCTTATCAAAAACACATTTGTTCTGTTTGGCATTTTGTTCCAATGTGACATCATTTTACACAACTGCACTTTAAGGTCTGTTTTTATTTATTTATTTTTTTAATTTATTGTCTTTTGATGTTGTCTATTGTGCTCTATTTTACTGGATTTTGGTGTCATTTTTAGTTGGACTACATAATTTGATATACAGCACTTACAGGCAAATCTGCCATTTTAAACTTGACCTTGACCTTCTTAAATACCCTCACTTTTACTTTCCATAAATACATTTTGAGGATGCACAAAGAAGTCTTTGTATAAACAAGTCCGACCAATCAGCAGCCATGTTGGTAATACCATTGAGTTAGTTAGGTAGTTATTTTTAAACTTCTTTCTTAATAAATAAGGAAAAATCTGTAACTTTAATTTTAAATGTCCTGTAAATGTTAACATTTGCAAAGAGCAGCAGCTGTACCTCTCGTCTTGGACTTATTTTTCTTCTCTTTGATGATGACTTGTCCATAAGTTATGTCTTCAGTTCTCACTGCTGAATAGATTGCAGCTGGATCACTCTCTGTACAATAAACACACACAGAGGACATCAGTATCTGTTGGTGCCATTTTATGACAAATACTATGACATACTGTACAGGTACAGTATTATTTGGATGTTATTTAGAACTAATTAGAAGGTCTCTGTGTCTGGTGTGTGTTGTGCAGTAAGTCTATGGATTCATCTTGCTTCTTGTTGTTTCTTCTGGCTTAAAAAAAAAAAAAGAAAAAACACAATCTCTGCTTTTTCTTAACTCTCTAAAAACTGACACATTATAAAAATATCCAGTGTGTGATTATGGTATTTACATTGGTATATATTATATTTGGTATTATAAGAACCATAATCCTGTAAAAGCCCCCAACCCAGAAAAGATAACAATCTTACCTCTTCTTTGTTTGATTGGCTGTTGTTGATTATTTGATATTTTGATGTCACTGTAGATGATGTCATTTGTGATGTCATCTTTCATAGGCTCTTTTTGAACTGCTGAAATGAATCAAAGTAAACAATATTTAAGAAAGCCTTTTCCCTCTCCCACATAAAGTAAATACAAATAATCTGATCATAATGAATGAATACACTACTAAAGAAACCCAGACATGTTTACTGTGGGACTCTGAGTCTCAACTTTACCTTTTCTACAAACATGTTGTCTCATCAGCAGAACCAGTAACACCAGTAGAACCACAACACAGAGAGAAGGGGAGATGAACCAGCTGTAGGAGGTGTGGATGTAGGTGGAGGTGTGGTGGTGTGTCTCTCTAAAATAAAGCAAACACAGTCATTAAGTTATGGTCACATTGTGAATGTTGAAACCTGCAGAAACACAGAAAGGTGAGTGTGTCACCTGTGACAGTGATCCAGCTGGATGGAGACTCTCCATGACCGCTGATGTCACACTTGTAGAGGCCTTCATCAGACCTGGAAACATGCTGGATGGTCATGTGACCTGTAGGCTGCTTCCTGATGAAGACTCCATCTTTGAAGAAAGCAGCTGGGAGGTTGGAGGGAGTGGTCTTTGTTTGACAGAGCAGAGTGACGTCATCTCCCTCCATCACAGGGAGGACAGGACTCTGCAGGATCACTGATCCACCTCAACACAGAGACAAACTACAGCATTTCATCCATTTACACACAGCTTCATCAACACTAACTCCACACACTCAGCTTACCAGAGACTGTGAGCTTAACCATGTTACTGATGGCACCCTCTCTGGACTCACACCAGTAAACTCCACTGTCCAATGGGTCAATGGAACTGATGTTACAGGAAGAACCAACTGGATTTCCCCAACTATCTCCACACTCAGCTCTAGTTTCTGTGCTTGTGTTTCTCCTCAGAGTCCATCCAGCAGAGCTGTCGTCCTCCTCACAGCTCAGAGACACAGAGTCATCTTTAAAGAACTGAGAGCTGCTGGGACTCACAGTCAGACGCGCTGTGAGGGTTACAATGAAACATGAAACCAAACAGGTCATATTAGTGAGCATTTATCAGGTTGAAGCTGTGACAGAAGAAGGTTACTGACCTTGGTTTGTTGTGCAGCTCAGCAGTGAGATCAGAGCTAAAGACAAATGACACTCAGGTTGGTTTGAGGTGAACACAAAGAACAACTCCACACAAACGGCTGACAGACCCACAAACTTGTCTCTCTCTGATAGATCCATCCATCTTCCTCCATCCTTTATCACAGCACAAACCACACTAAAATACACACACACCCCCACTACAATTGTCCCACATACACTTGCAGGAGTCATAGTTGAATATAGCTGCATTTTTGAAGGTGACTCTGCCCCTTTCCAAGATGGCAGCATGTCTTTTTTCTCTGTTAGGTGTGTGTCTGTTTTAGTGTTTTCTAATCTAATCTGGATGAAGCAAAACTCAGGGAGAGAAAGTGTGGACAGACAGGGCCAAAAAATGTTGCTAATCAAGTGTCTCAGTGTGTCAAAAGCAGGGTGGACCCGGACCTGGATCAACCTCCTCCCCGAGCTCAGAGGCCGGAACAACACAACAAACCAACACAACCAATATCATCTTATCCAGTATCAGACCGGGAGAATCTTCCGCAGCTTCACCTCCACCTTACTCTGACCCTGGAAAACGAGCATCACTGCTAACCAACCTCCCCCAGCCTACACGAGAGATTGCTGGAGCAACGGCACCACCTCTGTCCCCTCATGTCACCAGATCGGGAACAGACTTTATTCCAGGAATGAATGAACAGGCTATCAGTTTGGATGACAGCATTACGACCATGCCCATGGTTGAAGCTATGGGTACAGATGGAAATACAGCCTTGTTTTACCGACCGTGGCCTGAAAATGATATGAGAGAAGCTGCAAAACACCTCCCAGACCCCAAGGAGGACAACGAGGACTTTGTGGCCCAGTTCCGTTCCTTTCTTGTGGAGTTTAAACCAACAACAGCAGAGAAAGAGAGAATGCTTCTATAAAGAGCAAACTGAGCAAATATGCAGAAATGGGACTCAGCTGGCTAAAAGCCTTACCTCTCGTGTTAATGCCAATGAGGACAAGAATAAGAGTCAAATATGGCCTCAGCCCTTTTGAAACTTTGTTTGGACATCCACCAAATACGGGGATAGGGCCCCCAGGGCATCCTCTTCCAACCACAGAACACTGTGAGGATGAAATGTTACGCTACTGTATAAATCTCTCATCAACTCTGACTTCTCTCCATAAGCAGGTTAAAGCAGCTCTTCCACAAGCAGCCCAAACTAACCTATACCCTCTCAGACCAGGAGACTGGGTGCTGATCAAAGATTTCCAGAGAACCAGCTGGAAGCAAAAACTCTGGCAGGGTCCATTCCAGGTACTACTGACAACACAGACAGCAGTTAAGGTCGGAGGTTGTGCAACTTGGGTTCATGCCAGTCATTGCAAGAGGATCCCAGAACCACAGAAATAACCCATAGGGTTAGAAAGATTTTCCATGCTGACGCTGAGGAAGACAACAACGGTGTACGACGTGCTCTGACCTTCAACCTGCAGCTGCGTTGGAGCCAAAGGTAAGAGCGAGGGGTGAAAAAAGCACCCTCCTCCAACAAGAGCGTGCCAAGCTCCAACAAAGTGACCTGCAGAGTGAGACTCTGTGTCACCCACGAGGGATCAGCGATGGAATGCAGACACCTGCTGAAACAATTAGGATGGTATGGGACCAGAGGCTCGGTGTGTTCTTTGATTGTGACAGCCATTTGTGTGATTTGCATGGTTGTTTCTGCATACAGTAAATTTCCACATGACTCCCCAAGCAACACAGACACAGGGAAGACTCGTATGAATCACGTGAGGCGTTCACTTCCTGGGACCTTAAACCCCTTTTCTAGTCCTGACTTTATCAAAAATAATTTGTGGCTGGAGTATGCAAATTTCACTGCTGTGTCACTGACAAATTACTCATGCACATTCTGTACGGCGGCTAGGCCGCTACTTATGGTAATACCGGTCCCTGACACCTCAGAAACCTGTGCATCAGATCCTCGTTATCTAAGCACAATTATAGTTGTAAGTTCCTTTGCGATATCTACTACACAAATTCTGACACATCATCTAAGATTCCAGAATTTTGTGGTCATTTCTTTTCGTCAAGCAATTTTACTAGGCCTCCAACACGCTTTGAGCCACCTCAGGATGTCCTTATTCCTTCAGAGCTAAATGTAACTGACTGTTTCATCTCTACCTACGTCACCACCGATGTGGGTACAGTGAAAGCAAACTGTAAGTACCTTTGGGATGTTCGCAAATGTAGATTATGCACAATTACATCAGACTGACTACCTTACTACAGTAGAAATCACAAGAGACTGTATGACCTGCAGGCACTCTGAGTGGGTAGCAAAACGCCCAGCTATCACTCCATTGCAAAATCCAGACCAAAAGGTAGCTGATGTGTGGTGGCTGTGTGGAGATGCAAAGCTGCGCCTAGTTTTATCTCAAACTTGAAAAGGCACTTGCATCAGAGTCAAATTAATTCAACAAACTATGATTCACCCACAAGTTCAATCACAGTTATCATCCCATCAAGGCAGGGTTAAACGCTCCAAGGATATCCTCAACCCTGACTCTAAAGTGTATATAGACGCCATAGGTGTCCCTCGAGGAGTTCCTGATGAATATAAAGCACAAAATCAAATTGCAGCAGGATTTACATCATGGCTTCCATTCTTTGGACATGTGATAGAAAACAGCAAAAACACGGAGTGGATCAATTACATCTATTACAACCAACAGAGATTTGGAAATTTCACTAGAGATGCACTGAAGGCTTTAGGAGAACAAATGCATGCGACTAGTCTCATGACATGGCAAACTAGAATGGCATTAGACATGTTGTTAGTAGAGAAAAGAGGGGTGTGTGATGTTTGGTGATGCATGTTGTACATTCATTCCTAACAATACTGCAGCTGATGGCTCTTTTACAGAAGCACTCACTAACTTGGAAACATTGGCTTATGAACTTAAAGAAAATGCAGGCACAGAAAGTTCTATGTTTGAGTGGTTTGACAGAACTTTTGGTAAATGGAAAGATTTGATAGTGTCACTTGTGACAGGAATCATTGGAGCTTTAGCTCTCCTATCACTGTGTGGATGCTGTGTCATGCCCTGCATCAGAAGCCTAATTGTTAGAACCATTGATAAATCTGTCTCATACCAAATGGCTTCCTTACTTGAGCAACAGCCCCTAATGGGAGAACAGCTAGAACTGAACATGGTACCTAACTGGACGCCTCCCTATCATGATTATGACAACGCAGAGACTGTTGACTATGAGCAAAATGATGTGTAAATTTTAAATTCTCTTCACAGGTATGATCATTTTAGTGCTGATGTTTCATTCAACAGCTAAGGCTACTTCACCTTCCAACTTATGTGTTTACTTAAACCCCAGGTGTGTAAGCACGGATGCTTCATGGAAGTTTCTTTGTCTTGTGTCCTCTATTATCATTACTATAACAAACAAATTATATAAGATGATTAAAAATAATCAAAAGGGTGGAAATGTAAAGGAAAATTTGTTTCTGAACTCAAGTAACCTCTGTGTACTTCTTTGGTATGTAATTGTAGTTTTCTAGCACAAAGACCAAGTGTGTGAAGATGAGAAAAACAACTTGACTGTAGGCTGCGTCCAAGGCCATGGCGCACTTGTTGTCATGCAGGTGCTACATGGTGGTGGGAACCTGAACTCCCCATGGCTAATGGAACAAGATTGTATCAACACAATAGTATAAAGGAATGGGTGTTATTCTGTGCGTTGTTCAATCCCGGTGCGAAGGCTGTTCGTGCAGTATTGATCCCTTTGCAAAGGTTATATTCTTACTTTCAATAAATCATCAGAAAAATCAGTTTGGTTTCAGAGCTCAACTTATTTTTTCCACCACAGTATCTACTTTTAAATATTTGGGGTTCTTGATTGATGACCAGTTGTCTTTTAAGGCACATATTCAGTATACTGTAAAGAAATTGAAGCTTTTACTTGGATTTTATTTTTAAAATAAGTCTTAATTTTCTTTTAGGGTGAAACAGAAACTAGTGGAGTCAACCTTTTTTCCCGTTATTGATTACGGTGATATGTTAAACATGAATGCCTCTGCTCAATGCCTCCACATGTTGGATAGTGTGTATCATGGTGCTCTGAGGTTTATTACAAACTTTGGAGCTCTAACTCATCATTGTGTTTTATACAGTAAAGTAAATTGGCCATCTTTACATGTGCGCCATCTCGGCCATTGGTACGAGTTGATTTATAGGGCTATTCTTCAGATGACTCCATCTTATTTATAATCCCTTTTAATCATAAATAATAGGGCCCACAGTCTCCATTCTCAGTACTTTTATTATCTTATTGTTCCTAAGGTCAGAACAGAAATGGGGAAGAAAGCTTTTATATTTTCTGCTTCGAGTATATGGAACTTTTTTGCAATCCAAAGTCTGGTTTCACTGAATACATTCAAATCCATGATAAATTCCATTACAACCAGGCTTCAGGAGTACAAATGTTTCTAATATGAGAACAAATGTTTGATTAGTCTTGCAAACTCTTTTTACATAATTTTGAACATTCAAAATTCAAAATTAGGTAAATATATATATATATATATATATATATATATATATATATACATACATACATACATACATACATACATACATACATATATATATATATATATATATACATACATACATATATATATACATACATACATACATACATACATACATACATATATATATATATATATATATATATATATATAAAAATCCCAGCTCGCCCCTACGGGCGGTCTATTTTCGCCCTCCAAGCTCGGGTCCTCTACCAGAGGCCTGGGAGCTTGAGGGTCCTGCACAGTATCGTAGCTGTTACCAGTATTGCACTCTTCTGGACAGAGATCTCGGATGTTGTTCCAGGAATCTGCTGGAGCCACTCTCCCAAATTGGTGGTCACTGCCCCGAGTGTTCCGATTACCACGGGGACCACTGTTACCTTCATCTTACACATCCTTTCCAGCTCCTCTCTGAGCCCTTGGTATTTGTCGAGCTTCTCGTGTTCCTTCTTCTTGATGTTCCCATCACTTGGTATTGCAACGTCTATCACTACGACTTTCTTCCTTTGTTTGTCCACCACTATGATGTCCGGTTGGTTAGCCACCACAAGTTTGTCTGTCTGTATCTGGAAGTCCCACAGGATCTTAGCTCTGTTGTTCTCAACCACCCTTGGGGGCGTGTCCCATTTTGACCTCGGGACTTCCAGGTCATACTCGGCACAGATGTTTCTATATACTATGCCGGACACTTGGTTATGGCGTTCCATGTATGCCCCGCCTGCTAGCATCTTGCACCCTGCTGTTATGTGCTGGATTGTCTCAGGAGCATCTCTGCACAGCCTGCACCTGGGGTCTTGCCTGGTGTGGTAGACCCCAGCCTCTATTGATCTCCTACTTAGAGCTTGCTCTTGTGCGGCCATGATTAGTGCCTCTGTGCTGTCTGTCAGTCCAGCCTTGTCCAGCCATTGGTAGGATTTCTCTACGTCAGCCACTTCTTCTATCTGCCGGTGGTACATGCCGTGCAGAGGCCTGTCCTTCCATGATGGTTCCTGTTCCTCCTCCTCTTCTTTCTCAGGTTTCTGCTGCCTGAGGTACTCACTAAGCACACGGTCCTTTGTGGCCATCTTCCTGATGTATTCCTTGATCTTCATTGTTTCATCTAGGACAGTGGTTCTGACACTCACTAGTCTTTGGCCTCCTTCCTTCCGCTTAGTGTACAGTCTCAGGGTGCTGGATTTGGGGTTAAACTCTTCATGCATAGTAAGGAGCTTTCTTGTCTTGACATCATTGGCTTCTATGTCCTCCTTTGGCCAGCTTATTATCCCAGCAGAGTATCTGACAACTGGCAGGGCGTAGGTGTTGATAGCCCAGATCTTGTTCTTCCCATTCAGCTGACTCTTCAGGACTTGCCTTACTCTATGTAGGTACTTGGAGGTTGCAGCTTTCCTAGCGGCCTCTTCATGGTTCCCATTTGCTTGTGGGATTCCAAGGTACTTGTAGCTGTCCTCAATGTCTGCAATGCTGCCTTCTGGTAGTGTAATCCCCTCAGTTCGGACTACTTTTCCTCTCTTAGTTACCATCCGACTACACTTCTCCAGTCCGAATGAGATGCCGATATCATTGCTGTAGATCCTGGTGGTGTGGATCAGTGAATCGATATCTCGTTCACTCTTAGCATACAGCTTGATGTCATCCATGTACAGGAGGTGGCTCAAGTTTGCTTCACTCTGTAGTCAGTATCCATAGCCAGTCTTGTTGATGAACTGGCTGAGGGGATTCAGGCCAATGCAGAACAGCAGTGGGGACAGGGCATCTCCTTGGTAAATCCCACACTTGATGTTGACGTGTGCCATGGGCTTGAAGTTGGCCTCTAGTGTTGTTCTCCACATACCCATTTAGTTCTTGATGAAGGCTCTTAGGGTCCTGTTGATCTTATACAGTTCTAGGCATTCCAGGATCCATGTGTGCGGCATCGAGTCATAGGCTTTCTTGTAGTCAATCCAGGCGGTGCACAGGTTGGTCAGCCGGGTCTTACAGTCTCGAGTGACTGCTCTATCTACTAGTAGCTGGTGTTTTGCTCCACTGGTCTCTCTGCTTATCCTGCCTTATGGGCCGGTAGTTGGATGGGACAGGTCCCTTCTTGGAGTCCTTGAGGATCAGGACCGTCCGGCCCGCAGTCAGCCATTCTGGGTGTGTCTTAGCCTCTAGCAGCTGGTTCATTTGTGCTGCCAGGCGCTCGTGGTGTGCAGTTAGCTTCTTTAGCCAGTAGGCATGAATCATGTCAGGGCCTGGTGCTGTCCAGCTCTTCATGTGTGAGACTCTTTCCTGGATGTCTGCCACCGTGATGGTTACTGGGGCCTGTTCTGGGAGGTTGCTGTGGTCAGCTCTTAGATCCACTAGCCACTGAGCATTGGTGTTGTGTGATGCATCCTTCTCCCATATGCTCTTCCAGTATTGCTCTGTCTCCAGCCTTGGTGGGGGTGCTATTTTCATATTGTTCCCCTGCCACTGAGAGTATACCTTGGATGTTTCGGTGGAGAACATCCAGTTTATTTTCCTGGCTTCTATCTCTCTTATATACCTCTTCAGGTGGTTAGCCAAGGCTGTAAGTCTTTGCTTGGCAGTCTCTAAGGCCTCAGGTATGGACAGCCTGTTGTACTTCTTAGGCACTGCTTTCTTCATCCCACATTTCTGCAACTCTGAGAGCTGGCTAACTTCCCTCTGTGCTGCCTTGATCTTAGCCTCCAATCGTCGTTTCCATGGAGGGTACTGCTCCTTAGTGCTGTTCATCTTATAGCCAAGAATCTCAAGGATCACTGCTGCCGTGTTATACATCAACTGGTTGGTTTCAGTGATGGTGCTGGTAGGGATTGTCCGTAGTGCTGCATTTGCATCACACAATCTCGGAGTGTGGGGATGATGAAATCTCCCCCGTGCCGTAGCATTTGTGTTGTACCTCATTGATCTCTAGCTGCGACAGCAGCTGTTTCCTTCGTCTGTTGGAACACTGAGCCACAAGTTGTTTCGCTGTCAGTGTGGATGTTGGGTTTCGAAGAATCCATAGGTCCCACATCCTCTTCATGTAGCCCATCTCGCTGGGGTTACATGTATAGTAGCATTCCAACAGTTCCCGGTTCTCATATCGTGTCCACTTATGCCGTAACCTTCTAGTTCCAGTAGCCCACTTATCGTCAGAATGCCCTGGTTCCTTAACACGTGATGCGGACCTTGTTAATATATATATATATATATATATATATATATATATATATATATATAGATAGATAGATAGATAGATAGATAGATAGATAGATAGATAGATAGATAGATATACACTGCTCAAAAAAATAAAGGGAACACTTAAACAACACAATATAACTCCAAGTGAATCAAACTTCTGTTAAATCAAACTGTCCACTTAGGAAGCAACACTGATTGACAATCAATTTCACATGCTGTTATGCAAATGGAAAAGACAACAGGTGGAAATTATTGGCAATTAGCAAGACACACTCAATAAAGGAGTGGTTCTGCAGGTGGGGACCACAGACCACTTCTCAGTACCTATGCTTTCTGGCTGGTGATTTGGTCACTTTTGAATGTCGGTGGTGCTTTCACACTCGTGGTAGCACGAGACAGACTCTACAACCCACACAAGTGGCTCAGGTAGTGCAGCTCATCCAGGATGGCACATCAATGCGAGCTGTGGCAAGAAGGTTTGCTGTGTCTGTCAGCGTAGTGTCCAGAGGCTGGAGGCGCTACCAGGAGACAGGCCAGTACACCAGGAGATGTGGAGGAGGCCATAGGAGGGCAACAACCCAGCAGAAGGACCGCTACCTCCACCTTTGTGCAAGGAGGAACAGGAGGAGCACTGCCAGAGCCCTGCAAAATGACCTCCAGCAGGCCACAAATGTGCATGTGTCTGCACAAACGGTTAGAAACCGATTCCATGAGGATGGTATGAGGGCCCAACGTCCACAGATGGGGGTTGTGCTCACAGCCCAACACAGTGCAGGACGCTTGGCATTTGCCAGAGAACACCAGGATTGGCAAATTCGCCACTGGCGCCCTGTGCTCTTCACAGATGAAAGCCGGTTCACACTGAGCACATGTGACAGACGTGACAGAGTCTGGAGACGCCGTGGAGAGCAATCTGCTGCCTGCAACATCCTTCAGCATGACCGGTTTGGCAGTGGGTCAGTAATGGTGTGGGGTGGCATTTCTTTGGAGGGCCGCACAGCCCTCCATGTGCTCGCCAGAGGTAGCATGACTGCCATTAGGTACCGAGATGAGATCCACAGACCCCTTGTGAGACCATATGCTGGTGCGGTTGGCCCTGGGTCCCTCCTAATGCAGGACAATGCTAGACCTCATGTGGCTGGAGTGTGTCAGCAGTTCCTGCAAGATGAAGGCATTGAAGCTATGGACTGAATCCCCAGACCTGAATCCAATTGAGCACATCTGGGACATCATGTCTTGCTCCATCCACCAACGTCACGTTGCACCACAGACTGTCCAGGAGTTGGCGGATGCTTTAGTCCAGGTCTGGGAGGAGATCCCTCAGGAGACCATCCGCCACCTCATCAGGAGCATGCCCAGGCATTGTAGGGAGGTCATACAGGCACGTGGAGGCCACACACTATACTGAGCCTCATTTTGACCTGTTTTAAAGACATTACATCAAAGTTGGATCAGCCTGTAGTGTGTTTTTCCACTTTAATTTTGTGTGACTCCAAATCCAGGCCTCCATTGGTTAATAAATTTGATTTCCATTGATGATTTTTGTGTGATTTTGTTGTCAGCACATTCAACTTTGTACAGAACAAAGTATTCAATGAGAATATTTCATTCATTCATATCTAGGATGTGTTATATGAGTGTTCCCTTTATTTTTTTGAGCACACACACACATATACATATGTCTGAGATATATACATATCTCAGACTGCTCAGGAAGGCTGGGCTGAGCTGCCACCCCCTCACACAAACTTGCAAAGGCCTGGTGTAAAGCATCCTCGCCACTGGCATCTCAGTGTGATATGGCAACACCACTCAGGCAGAGAGAAAGGCTCTCCGGAGAGTTGTTAAAAACTCTTGAAAAAATTATCAGGACTAAACTCCCATCGGTGGACACAATTTACACACAACAATGCAAAAAGAGGGCACAGCACATAATCAGAGACCCACACCACCCTGCCCACTTTCTCCTCAGGCCAAAACACACAACATACAGCCTGAGGAAAAGTGGACTAGGATTAGATTCTGTAAAAGCTTCTTCCCTGCCACAGTCAGACTGATGGCAGAGTAAAGGACTGTTCACAGCCAAAATCCACTGTGCAATACTCCTCATATATTATTTTATTATATTTTTTATTTTACACTCCTACTCAAAAACTCTGCACAAGAATTCCTACGTGCCCAAACCTTGCGTGTGAGTACAAATGGCAAATAAAGTTTTGAATCTTGAATCTATATATTTGTGTAAATTTGTGTTGAAACTTTATGTGCTGCCCTTCTTGGCCAGGTCTCTCTTGCAAAAGAGATCTTGGATTGCAATGGGATAAACCTGGTTAAATAAAGGTTATAAAAATAATAATAATAATAATAATAATAATGAAAAGATACAAAAAAGTAAATGGCGCTTAGAACATGACAGTATACCTCAATACTATAGTGGAACTGTGGAAATGTTAAGCCTGATATATGTCAAAAAGGGTTTCCATGTTTTGACAAACACATCATCCTTATAATGCAACTGACATGTCGAGTAATCCACAGAGATATGATTGAGTATAACTTTCTGCCATTGTACCTGAGCTTTATGATTATGTGCACCAGTGACGTGCGGTGAGGGTCGTAACTGGTGAGGCACTGACGTCATCACATCAGATTTACAAACACATAGCTTATTCACCATTTGATTGGCAACAGTTGTTTTGTTTAACATTTCATATCAGCATTGTTTACACATACAAATAAGCATAGAAAAAAACAACCAAAAAAAAGTTATCGTCATACCTTTACTTATAAATGAAGTCCATGCGCCGCTCCTTCTGAAGGAAAGCATTGATGACCTGTTCGTAGAAGTCTTCCTTATCTTTCCTCAGTTTTAAAAGTCTCTCTGTCTCAATGGAGATCACTGCCAGTGAAGAAAGTCGTGCTTGATCAGTCCTGTTCCGACTGTATGTTTTCAGTCTTTTCAGTGCAGAGAATGAGCGCTCCACCGAGGCTGTAGTAGCTGGAACAGTGAGCACAAGCTGGAGCAACTTTGTCGCCTCAGGAACAGTTTCAGTGAGATCATTCTGGGCCAAAAAGCTAAGAAGCTGTCCAGGAGATTTACATTGAACCCTCACCGTTTGTGAGCTATACAGTCCAACGAGATTCGCTTTTAGTTCCACAAAGTCAAAGAATCTGGCATATTTTGACAGGCTCTGCAGTTTTGCGTCATCAAAATGTTCTGACATTTCACTGAATTTTGTGCAGTCCACCAAACCAAGGAAAGCCAGCTCACCAAAATGATCGAACCTGGCCTTCATTTGACAGCTTATGTTTTCCAGAATGTTACAGAACACTCGTTTTCGTTCACATCTAATCGACTGTCTGTCTCCACTCTCTGTCAGATTCAGTGCGCTGCATTTCTGCTCAAATCGGTCCCAGAAACTGTCGAACTTGAGTCTCATGCGCTCGAGAGCTACAACAGTGTCGCGGATGCGTGCAAGACAATATTCAATGTCCATCACTTTGTTTTGTAGCACTCTAAAAAGCGCGTCAGTTTCATTGAAAATGTCCTCAAACACCATAAGGAGAAAGTATGTTGATGCTTTTGAAAGCCACCGATCGTATCCTGCTGCCATCATCAGCGTGTCATTATCCCAGATGTCGGGATTTTCCATAATAACATGAAACAACGTGCGCAGATCATTTTGGTGCATGCTTATTGTCTGCAGCAGCCTAGAGTTAGAGCTCCATCTTGTAGGTGCTGCTCTGGGTAAACGGCGCTTGACAACATCATCCAGCAAGTGAGTGCGCTTGGTGGACTTGCTGAAAAATGACGCTAGTCCCTCAGCTGTTTTAAAAAACGTGCGACATTCCGGCATGCACTTTGCTGAATGCAAGAGCACCAAGTTCAGCTTGTGTGCGTAACAGTGTGTGAACATGGCTTCAGGCACTTTTTCTTTAATTTTAGCTTGCACGCCATTGAGCTCTGAAGCCATTACAGCGGCCCCATCATAGGTCTGAGCTACAAGCTTGTCAGCACAGTCGTACCTCTCCAACACTCCCAAGACGTACTCAGCAATGGCAGGAGCGCGCCTGTCCTCACTCACATCATCAAAGCCCAAAAACGCTTCCTTCACCTCACAGCCTGCTTCAGATGTAGCCACATACCTTAATATGACCGAAATCTGAGCTTGGTTTGTAACATCTGTGGTCTCATCTACTTCTACAGCAACGAATGGGGCTGCACCGATCTCCTTTTTAATGTCATTTCTAATGACCTCACCGACGGCTTCGATTAAATCATTTTGTATTCTATTTGACAAGCCAGAAAATACAGTGGATGTCTCCAAATGTCTAGCTAACCTGTCATCTTTCTCAGCAAAAGCATGTAATAGTTCAACATAGTTGCCACGATTAGCAGAGCCTGTACTTTCATCATTTCCACGAAATGCCAGTTGTTGTTTGCGAAGGAAGCAGGTGGCATTGATGAGATCTTTTAAAATCTCTCGATTCTCCTTTACCTTTGCATTGTGGATGTTGATGTTAAGTCTTCGCTGTTCGTCCAAAGCCAAGTCTATCCTGGACATCCCGAACGTTTTTAGTGCGATTTGACTTTGAATGTGCGCGGTGGAACGCTCATGTTTGATGAGGCTTCTTTGTAAATTCTTCAGGTCACAATATCCCATCTGAGTCCACACATTGTGACAAGTTGAGAAAAGAAGGCAGGAAAAGCAGAAAAGGCGGTTTCTTGCTGGACATCCACAAAGCCAGCCTTTTCGTGTGTACCAGTCTGTCTGAAAAGAGCGGGTCTTCTGTCCCATAGTCTGAAGCAAACCTTTTAGCTCCGGTGTTGGTCTTCCTTTAATTATTATCTTCTGCTTCGATTGAAAGTCCAGTTTAGAAAATTCTTTCAGTTTAGTTATGTAATCTTCCATGTTGAACATAAGGCCAAGCAACAGGAAAAACTAACTGGCCTTGCTAACTGTTTATGGTAGCTTGCCGCCGAGGAGTCGTAGAGTCCCTGGGATCACCAGCGCCCCCTACCATGAGGCACGAGAACTGCCTGCCTCACCTAGTGTCTCTTCGCAGCAGTTTCATGATCGCTCAGCACAAGAATGCATTACACACACATACAGTTGTTAATGACAAAAACAAAACAAAAAAAACTGTGCATTATATACACCAGCTAAAATATAGAAATTTAGTTCATATGGTAAAAGTGTTAGAACATTTTAAAAGCCACATGCAAAGGGAAAGTAATCCGGTCTCACTGCATAGCATGCCAGCACAGTTAGTAGTCATTGGCAATGACTATACTGAGCCGCACCACGGATTGCGCAATCCGTGGTGCGGCTCGCCGGGCTGGTGCCTCACCGTTCGTCTCTTAGTATTTGACCGGCAAATGCGAAAATTCAGCGATTTTGAAAAAACTAATCTAAAAATGGTGTAGTTAAATGGAAAAGAACTTTAAAATACAAATCACTGAATGAATATAACCATTTAATTTATTTTTTAATTTTATATTTCCACGATGACAGGTGAGGCCGTGCCTCACCTGCCTCCCCTGACTGCACGTCACTGATGTGCACTGACTATACTGTGAGTATAAACATATTATCAATTATTATTAAGTAACACAGTCATGTGTCCACTGTGCAGCTGTGTTCATGTAATCAGTGAATGATCTGAGCTTTTCACTGCCTGCTGTGTTTCCTGGACTCCTGATCAAAGATAAAGAGTCAGTTCAGACCTGCAGTTGGTCCTCATGGTGTTTGAACCTGAATTCAGCCTGATTAGTTTTTCATGTCTTCTCCTCCATCATCAGTTATCAGGAGAGCAGACAGTCAAAGGTCAATAATTCAAACAAACACAGAGATTCTACTTACAGAGCAGACACAGCACAGATGTTTCCTTCATCGTTCTTCTCACTCATTTGAGCTTTTTTTCATTTCTCTCACTGACACCAAGTAAAGCCCCGCCCTCTTCCTCTGAGCTTTACAATTGGTGCAAACACTGGTGATAAAATTTTTTTTTAAATATTTAATTTTAAACTGCAATGCCTTTTTTTTAATTAAGTTTGCATTATAAAACTGCTTCTGAAAGGTAAATATGTATAACCAGTAATAGGAACACACATTAAAAGCTAAAAAAAAAAAAGTATCTGTAATGACTGTTGTAACATAAACTGAGTTTAAACAATATTGTTATATCTGTGATGCTCCTAGATTTTGCTCTGTTCACTGAAACAATAAAGCACATCTCCACTACTGTCAGTGAGCTGTAGTTTGTTTCCTGATCAAATCCATTTCCATGTAGTGGACGTCCCCCTCAGTGAGAGAAGCAGCTGAAACTCAGGAATCAAACCAGGGACGCTGCTGTTATGGAGCTGAACTGGAACCATTCACACACTGAGGCCCTCTGAACACATTTAATTACAGCTGTGCAGAGACACACTGATGACTGACTGCAACACTATGATTCACATTTTAGATCAACACCATCCTCCCACAATCTTTATATATGGTGTAGGAGTCAAATATGGGCTTTGTGTGTGTGTGTACACTGCATTGGCACCTGGCTTCGGGGTCTGTCACTGTGGGTGTGTTTTGCGCTAAGGGTTGCGTTCAGATAAAGGCACAAAGTTTGTCGGAGCTGAACATGAACTGTGGGAATCATGAACAGATCAGTGACCCACTCCTTCAGATGGGAGTTAAGTGTTAAGTGTTAATTAACATGCATTTATTACTTCTAGGCTGGACTACTGTAATTCGTTATCAGGCTGTCCTAAAAGCTCCCTGAAAAGCCTTCAGCTGATCCAAAATGCTGCAGCTAGAGTACTGACAAGGACTAGAAAGAGAGAGCAGATTTCTCCCATATTGGCTTCTCTTCATTGGCTCCCTATTAAATCTAGAATAGAATTTAAAATTCTTCTCCTCACCTACAAGGTCTTGAATAATCAGGCACCATCTTATCTCAAAGACCTCATAGTACCATATCACCCCAACAGAGCACTTTGCTCTCAGACTGCTGGCTTACTTGTGGTTCCTCGGATACTTAAGAGTAGAATGGGAGGCAGAGCCTTCAGCTTTCAGGCCCCTCTTCTGTGGAACCAGCTTCCAGCTTGGATTCAGGAGACAGACACCCTCTCTATTTTTAAGATTAGGCTTAAAACTTTCCTTTATGAACAAGCTTATAGTTAGGGCTGGTTCAGGTGACCCTGAACCATCCCTTAGTTATGCTGCTATAGGCCTAAGCTGCTGGGGGGGGGGGGTCCCATAATCCAGTGTTTTTCATTCACCTTATTTACTTTGTTTATACACCACTCTGCATTTAATCAATAATTATTAATCTCTGTCTCTCTTCCACAGCATGTCTTTCTCTCCCCTCAGCCCAACCAGTCGCAGCAGATGACTGCCCCTCCCTGAGCCTGGTTTTGGTGGAGGTTTCTTCCTGTTAAAAAGGGAGTTTTTCCTTTTCACTGTCACCAATTGCTGCTCATAGGGGGTCATTTTGACTGTTGCATTTTTTTCAGTATTATTGTAGGGTCTTTGCCCACAATACAAAGCACTTTGAGGTGACTATTTGTTGTGATTTGGCGCTATATAATTGTGGTGTCTGGCCAAAGAGCTCAAGACAAAACACGAATTTCATAAAATAAAGCTCTTTATTTGAACAACTCACTCTTAAAACAACCATTAAAACTCAAAAGACAACCTGTGATTGAGTGCACTAACAACTGCAATGGTCTAGTTTCCTGTATTAACAGAAACACAAAAACATCAATCACAAAAGAATCCCCAAAATATTACACAACAAAATAAAATGTACTAACCCAAGGTGCACTGTTTCGAGGCCTACCCACAAATGCATCCCTGAAAATAATCTTCAAATCTACAGGAAACAAAAGAAACTGTTTAATCAAAACTCAGTTGAAACGAAACAGGAAATAAATAAACAGAAAAAAAGTAACCAAAAAGAAATACCATAAACAAAAACACATGGTCCACATCCCTTCAGGCCTGCAAAGTCATCTGACCTTTTGTTGCACCAACCAGCCTGGGAACATGGCCAAACCAAATAAACATTACAATATCCCCAAAAGAATGAACACTTACACAAACAGGATACACCTGACCTAAGCTTCACATAAACAGTTGCTATAGCACAGGTAAACTTACCTCAAAAAGGCTTCCTCCAGAAACCTCAGGTGTGGCCTTCTGCTTGAGCTTAGACAGGCGGAGTGAAAACAACTTCCTACTTCCCACGGAAGTATTTATAGCCTCCCTCCCCCTTCTACTACGACCTTCACAACCCCAAGAAAGTCCCTGGGAAAACCCATTCTGCCCACTATTGGCCAAAAAAAGGAAGACATCCTCCACCCCATTTTGCCACCCGGCTACATAAATAAAATTGAATTGAATTGAATCCCCCCGTTGGGTCACATCACAGGAGAGTGTGGGAATGGTTGATAAGGTTTGTGAGGAAGGTGCTGACCTCAACTCTGAAAACACACAAATAGGATGAAGAAGGTCTCCATACAGTCTTTTGTGAAGTTGATGCTATTGTCCTGTAACTAAAGCATCCACTGATTCAAATTTCTTGCTCCAGCCTCTGACGGGGACGGTCGCATTCTATCTCTCTCCCTGCCCTCCCTATCTTTCCTGCTTGCTGCTTGCTGTGAGAGCGTCTCTTGCACACTGTTCGAATAAGAATAAGATTGAGAGCAATATGGATTTGGCAAACTGGGCCTTCAAGACCATGGATCGAATTTTTTCCACTATGAGATCTGGGAAAGGGGAGCCTGCGTGTCCGAGTGGAACAGACCCGGTTGGATACGTCATTGACTCCTGGAGCTCGTGGAGACCTGTGTGCTTCTCGGCCCTAGAGGTGGAAGACGTGGAAGACGCTTACATATTTGGCTATCTGGTAGCGGTATCTTTTCTGTTTGGGCTTGGAGGATACCTGATTTACCGTGAAATCAAGAAAACCTGGACGGCAGTTCGACATCTGCAGAGGCTGCCGACCCAGGTGGATGGGCTGACCAGAATGGTACAGACTCAGACTCAAAGCCTGATGAACCTGAGCCGTAGACTTGGGGAGTAGCAGGTGAGAGGGGTTCGATCTGGAGATAAGGTACGGTTCTGGTTGTATAAGCGCTTTGAGTGCTCTGATTGAGTAGAAAAGCGCTATATAAGAACTAGTCCATTTACCATTCTGCTCAGTGAGGACGGTAACTAACGAATTTGGATTATTGGATTTATTGAATGGTTTCCCAGTGAGACTGAAGGCTGTTGAAAAAACAAGCAGCCTGTTCCAAAACAACATCTGCATTATCAGAATTCGGCTCCCTAGCCGGCCTTGGCTGGCAATCATATCTCTCCAGAACTATGTGTGAAGGCCGCTATCCCCCTCAGCCCTCTCTGTGATTTGTGAAGCTGGATCTGGTGTACCAAGGCTGCTGATGAACTTCCATCACTATCAGCAAACTGTTTGCCTGGGAGCTGGCATCTGGGCTCCACAATGCCCCCACCCTCTCGTCTCCGTCTGCGTCCCCTCCTGACCCTGACCCTACCCACCATACTGCTATCCCGGCTTTATATGTGCAATATGCTTTTTGCTGAGGTGTTTTTTGGAACCTCGTAAGGTGTTCTTTATGAACACAGTATGAGATGATTTTTTGAACCTAACTATCCCAATGTATCTCTTTCTGTCTCTCTGCTAAAGGTAGCGCCGTTGAGAAACGGTTGCATGACCTCAGACATCTGCCCCCCCCCCCCTGTCTGTGTTATGTTTTTGTCTTGGATGGATGTTCTGTTAACTGCAATTTCCCCATTTGTGGGACTAATAAAGGCATTCTTGAAATGACCTGGAAGCATTGACTGCAGATCACCTTCTGCTTCTTAAGTGCATGAAGAAGGTCTCTGTACAGTCTTCTGTGAAGTTGATGCTATTGTCCTGTAACTAAAGCATCCACTGATTCAAATGACCTGGAAGCATTGACTGCAGATCACCTTCTGCTTCTTAAGTGCATGAAGAAGGTCTCCATACAGTCTTTTGTGAAGTTGATGCTATTGTCCTGTAACTAAAGCATCCACTGATTCAAATGACCTGGGAGCATTGACTGCAGATCACCTTCTGCTTCTTAAGTGCAAACCATCATGGCCACCGGGAGTGTTTCAGAGGGAAAACACATATACTCATCTAAACAAGTTCAGTACACATCTGACTTGTTTTGGAAGCAATAAAAAGGCTTGATTTGGAAATGAAAATAGCTGAATCAATGGTTCAAGTAAAGGTGTTGTGGGCCGCTGAAGGCTCTAGATTTTCTAGCGCTAAACCAGATGGAATGAACTCATACTTTGAGGGAGAACGAAGAGTGGCTCCAATGCCTATTGCAAATGCTGAGTCGTTTGCGCCCTTAATAACTGACCAGTCATGGTCACATTTGCTAGATGCAAAGGTTAAGGAGAGGAACGGTGCCAAAGGTCACATTGTCTAAGGAAGGAATGTCCAAACTTGCGGCCCACGGGCAGCTTCCGGCCCCGCCCACTTCCGGCCCGCGAATCGATGTCAAAAATAGCATACAGGTTGGCCCTTTAAGTTACTTTTTGGACATTTCGCCTTCCCCCCCAATTAAGAGGGTTAAGTGAAATGTCAAAAAAGTAACTTAAGGGGCCAAATTGTATGTTATTTTTGACATCAATCCGCTGACCGAAAGTGGGCGTGGTCGGAAGTGGGCGGGACCGGAAGCGGCCCGAGGGCCACAAGTTTGGACACCCCCTGGTCTAAGGATATGGAGTTAGGGATGCAAACAGATATGAGACAGAGTGTACACGAATGTCATCTGTTTCAGTCATACTTGGAAAATCCTGCCTTTATAATGCAACAGTCTTGGTGAAACAAAATGAAATTACATCTTTGCTGGTTAAGTAACAGTCTCTCTTTTTTCTCCCAAGATGAGATATTCATATTTTTGATGGAGATCCTTTACAGTTTCAGACCTTTATGAGGGCCTATGAATATAGCATTGAGGGAAAGGCATGTGCTAAAGACTGCTTATACAGTATTTCCTTGAGCAGTACACCAGGGGGCAGCCCAGGGACCGGGTGAGAAACTGTCAGTATATGCCTGATGATCAAGGCTATATTAAGGCCAAAGCTTTGCTGCAGAAGCATTTTGGTAATCCTTTCAAAGTTGATTCTGCTTACATGGACAAAATTCTTACATGGCAGAGTGTTTATCGCAGAGTGACCTTTAGTGACATTGTTGAGTTTATTGAGAAGCAAGTAAAAATTGCAAGTGACCCCCTATTTGGAGATATATAAGTGGGAAAAGACCTCAGCTGTTGCAAAAGGTTTGCTTGTTTTGCAGAGCTGGACACAGTATGGATTGGTGCCCTTTATTGGAAAGGAAAACACATAGTGAAAGGATGTCTTTCTGGAAAATGGAGTGTGCTTTGGATGTTTGTGGATTGGGCACAGGAGCAAGGATTGTCGAAAGCAGCTCATCTGTAGAGAGTGTAATTTGAAGCATCCTACAATGTTGCATATTGACTCCAAGGGAAAGGAAAGTGATTTAGAAGAAGCTAACATGAGATTAGAAACAGCAAATGAAAATACCTTAATTTCTGTGCAATCTAGTGGCCTTACTAAGGCCAATGAACACAACTGTGCACTGTTTATACGACTAGTTCGGGTGAAGTCTAAAAAAGGAGACGAGACATTGATCACCTACGCCTTCCTGGATCCTGAAAACTCTGCAACATTTTGTACCGAAGGGCTAATGAATAAATTAAATCTCACAGGAAGAAGGACGAGCATTCTGTTGTGGACAATGGGTCAGGAGTAAATTGTCAACACTCACATTGTTTCAGGTTTAGAGGTGGCTGGGTTGGATGCAAATTGTTTTTGTGAGTTGCCAGACATATTTACTCAGAAGTGTATGCCTGTCCATCAAAACAAGATTCCTAGATTAGGAGCATGTGAAGGTAACAGAGATTGACTCAGGGGTGGAGCTGCTGATTGGAACCAATGTTCCCAAGGCTCTTGAGACATGGGAAGTTATTCAAAGGGTGGTGGTTCCTACACAGTCAAAACTATATTAGGTTGAACTTTGAATGATCACCTCAGAGGACACTGCAATTGTGATACTGTGTATTCATAGCAAAATGTTGCTGTCAATAGGATTTTGTTTCCAAACTTGACAAATTGTGGGAGCAGCAAATAAAGACTCATTTCCCTGAATGTGCTCAGGTTGAGCAAGTTGGATTAATTTTATGGAGTTGGTTATTAAGTCTACCGTGTTGGTAGATGGTTATTAGAGTACAGGTCTGCCTTTGAGACAAGATGATGTAAAAATCCCTAATAGTAAAATGTTCATTGAACAACACGCTCTAAATCTCAAAAGGAGGTTTGATAGGGACAGTCTCTTTCATGCAGATTATACCAAGTTCATGAGTAATGTAAATTCCAAGAGCTTGAACGGATGCTAGAGGAAAAGATGCTGGGTGTTCAGGTCCAGGCTGCATGAGGATCTCTTTGACTTGAAGAGTTTGATAAGGAAGAAACTGCAATTACCTGCTTCTGCCAAAGTTGCCAGTTTTCAGAAGAAGTGTCATGTTTGCAATTAGGAACTAGTCATCTTTACAGACTTGATCCCATACTTGAAGATGGTGTCTTAAAAGAGTTGAAGGCAGATTTGGTAGAGTAGCTGTGCCAGATGAGGCCAAACATCGTGTTATACTGGTTAAGAATCTTTATATTTCTGACCTGATTTTTCATCATCTCAGACAGGTCATGGTGGACGTAATTACATGCTTTCAAATCTATGCCAGGGGCATTGGATTCCTGGAGGTAGCCCTGCAGTAAGGAAGATTTTGTCTAAGCATTTTGAGGTTAAGTGATGAAGAGGTATGGTGAAGAGGTATGGTGTCGTCTTTACCTGCTTAACAGTGAGAGCAATGCGTCTTGAAATGGCATCATCTTTAAACACTGATTCCTTTTTGAACGCTCTCAGTTGCCCAAGAGAGAAAATTACCAAAGTGTCATGGTCCTGGCCGGTGGCCCAGTGTTTTGAGTTCTTTTTGTGAAGTTCTGTTTTTGTTGTATTTTCTGGTTGTGTTTCTTAGTTTTTCTTATGCTTTAGCTTTTCAGTTTGTTGTAGCTTTGTATTCACTTTTGGATTGTAGTTATTATAGTTACTTGTTTGTTATTCTGATTTCTCTCTGTTCTAGTCTTCCTGTGTCTGCATTTCTCTTTGTGTTTGTTTCCCCATGTCTTGATCCCTGTTTAGTTTCCTCTGCGTGCCACTCCTCCTAGGTGTTAAGTCTGCGTGTACCATGTTGGGTTACTTCCTGTTTCATTTTGACAGTCTCATTTTCCCTGTTGTAGGCGCCAGATTTGTACCTCATATTTTTGGAGTCATGGGAACCTGTGTGGTTTGATGAGAGAAGGTGTGGGCTGAAGGATGTGGAGTCGCACAGTTTTCTGACCGTGTACACGGGTCTGTAGTGGATTACTGAGTTTTGGAATGTTTATGCAACAGGTAAAATACATTTTTAAACACAATTCAAGTGGAAGACATTTCTTTTTTTCCTTTTTGGACATCAGGAACACGTGTCAGCCATAGACTCCTCTATGTACTTGGTTTATTGGAAATGCTCCTACACCTGTACATTGTGTTCAGTTTTGCTTCCTCTGTGTTATTAGTTTCATTGGTTTCACCTGTTGTTCCCTGCTGTTTTCACTTGCCCTGATTATCTAATGTGTGTATTTAAGCCCTCAATTTTTTTCTCTATTCTTTGTTGTGTTGTTGTCAATGATTCCTGCTGTGTGTCTCCCTGTTTCATGCTTCCCTTAGTTTTACTTCTGGTACCTGTCCAGCCCAGTTTGTTTGTATTAGTTGTCATCTTTCTTTTTTTTTTTTTTTTCTTTTAGCCTGTCATGTCTGGCATCTTTCACAATCGGAATGATGATCCGAATGCACTGATGTACCAAACATATTTGCTTTGACAAGAACAGCTCTATATGTTTCCTATAGGCTCTTCTTGTTAATGTTTGCAATTTTATTTTTATTTATTTATCTTTTTATTTAGTTATTCATGCCAAGTCTGACAGGCAACAAGGAAGGGGCAAGAACAAGAGGTGGGGGGGAGAAAAGGGGGGGGGGGGGGGGGGGGGGGGGGGGGGGGGGGAGGAAAGAAAAAATAAAAAAAAAAAAAAAAAATAAAAGGGGTTGATATACTCACACACACACACACACACACACACACATCCATACACACACCCATATGCACCTACATATACACACACACACAAACACACACACACAAGTTTATTGTTTGTAGTAATGTGTGTGTATGCGCCTTTGTCATGCGATGTATTCGATAATGAGGGCGAGAAACTGCAACCATGCCCCCCGCGATCCAGAGGTAGATAGGGAAGGACCCAGGGGACCCAGGCCATCCACAGCACAGGAGCTCAGAAGTTGTCATCTTTCTAAATAAATCACAGCGTCCAAAATTCACACAAACTAGCTGTTACTGACACACAGCAGGTTTGGTACAAGACGTGAAGGCGTTTCAGTCGTCTTAAATACTGAGTGTACCAAATTTTCAAAGCTCTGCCTGTGAAATCAAACCAGTCAGCTGATTCAGTCTGAACGAAGCAGTGAAGTGATTCAAATGTCATCAATGACGTCAATTGAAGCAAGCTCCGACCCACTGCTTCACAAGACTTGACCTATCGAGTCTGAAGCGTGTTTCGAAGCCTCAGTGTCAGAGGGAGCATCACTACCTGCCACAGCTAACAATGACACAAAGTCAAATTCCTAGAAAGTTCACATGTACATGGCGTATTGATGTATTTAAAAAGGCCAGATCCTAATATCCACTTATATTAATGATCCTACATCACATTGGATTTTTGCATATTTGTATTAATCTTGGTTTGACTCCAAAAACTAAATACAAACAGGCTGTACAAGTAACTAATTATTTCATTTCTTTTCATTAAATTAAAAATCTTGTCTCATGCAGCACATTTAAACTTAACAGGCCCACCGGCAGGGCCCGTGGTAAATAAAGGGCTAATTGACATGTGGCTGCCTTCTAGAGGCAAAAAAATATGAGTCATACAGGTCTGAGTCCTCATTACATATCTGCTATTTACATGTGTATGTGGAAAGAGTAAAACAAATATTTGACACACTTTGCAGTGAAGTGAATCTTGGTCTTCTTTGACTGGGTGATTGGAGATTAAATGAAATGATTCAGGTTATGTCGAGGGTTCAGAGGGGATTTCCGGTCACGCACATAGGTCCCACAAAGAAGCATAATTCAGGCTAAGTGTTGGATGTACACTGCTCAAAAAATGAAGGGAACACTTAAACAACACAATTTAGCTCCAAGTAAATCAAACTTCTGTGAAATCAAACTGTCCACTTAGGAAGCAACACTGATTGACAATCAGTTTCACATGTTGTTGTGCAAATGGAACAGGCAAAAGGTGGAAATTATTGGCAATTAGCAAGACACACTCAATAAAGGAGTGGTTCTGCAGGTGGGGACCACAGACCACTTCTCAGTACCTATTCTTTCTGGCTGATGTTTTGGTCACTTTTGAAGGTTGGTGGTGCTTTCACACTCGTGGTAGCATGAGACGGACTCTACAACCCACACAAGTGGCTCAGGTAGTGCAGTTCATCCAGGATGGCACATCAATGCGAGCTGTGGCAAGAAGGTTTGCTGTGTCTGTCAGCGTAGTGTCCAGAGGCTGGAGGCGCTACCAGGAGACAGGCCAGTACACCAGGAGAAGTGGAGGAGGCCATAGGAGGGCAACAACCCAGCAGGACCGCTACCTCCACCTTTGTGCAAGGAGGAACAGGAGGAGCACTGCCAGAGCCCTGCAAAATGACCTCCAGCAGGCCACAAATGTGCATGTGTCTGCACAAACGGTTAGAAACCGACTCCATGAGGATGGTATGAGGGCCCCACGTCCACAGATGGGGGTTGTGCTCACAGCCCACCACCGTCCAGGACGCTTGGCATTTGCCAGCGAACACCAGGATTGGCAAATTCGCCACTGGCGCCCTGTGCTCTTCAACGATGAAAGCAGGTTCACACTGAGCACCTGTGACAGAGTCTGGAGACGCCGTGGAAAGCAATCTGCTGCCTGCAACATCCTTCAGCATGACCGGTTTGGCAGTGGGTCAGTAATGGTGTGGGGTGGCATTTCTTTGGAGGGCCGCACAGCCCTCCATGTGCTCACCAGAGGTAGCATGACTGCCATTAGGTACCGAGATGAGATCCTCAGACCTCTTGTGAAACCATATGCTGGTGAGGTTGGCCCTGGGTTCCTCCTAATGCAGGACAATGCTAGACCTCATGTGGCTGGAGTGTGTCAGCAGTTCCTGTAAGATGAAGGCATTGAAGCTATGGACTGGCCCGCCCGTCCCCCAGACCTGAATCCGATTGAGCACATCTGGGACATCATTTCTCGCTCCATCCACCAACGTCACCACAGACTGTCCAGGAGTTGGTGGATGCTTTAGTCCAGGTCTGGGAGGAGATCCCTCAGGAGACCATCCGCCACCTCATCAGGAGCATGCCCAGGCGTTGTAGAGAGGTCATACAGGCACGTGGAGGCCACACACAATACTGAGCCTCATTTTGACTTGTTTTAAGGACGTTACATCAAAGTTGGATCAGCCTGTAGTGTGTTTTTCCACTTTAATTTTGTGTGTGACTCCAAATCCAGGCCTCCATTGGTTAATACATTTGATTTCCATTGATAATTTTTCTGATTTTGTTGTCAGCACATTCAACTTTGTACAGAACAAAGTATTCAATGAGAATATTTCATTCATTCAGATCTAGGATGTGTTATTTGAGTGTTCCTTTATTTTCCATATTCCTTTTGGTTGAAAATTCAAACTCAATTGAAACTATAGTTTCCAAAAAATCACGGATACAAGCAGGTTCCGATACAGGCTGTTTATTAGACATCCTAGTTACACACATGCAGTTAAAAACACAAAAACAACATGTTTAAGACTGAGATGCACAGAGAGAGAGAGAGAAGAAGAAGGAGACTGTTGTTCGTGCTCCGGCTCCCTCGTTACTCCTTACCCCAGCCTAGGAGATACCTTGCAGTGACCAAGTGAATGTCCAAATAAAATCAAACTGTCCAAATGATCCATGGCGATGAGCAAGCTCAGTTGCAAGAAATTATTAGTACTCAGAAATATACAAACACAAAAAGCAAATAAGCAGTTAAGCAAAAGTGTGCGCCTTAGCAGTTACTGTAAAAAAAACAGACAACACTAACAAAGACTATCACTACCTCCACACCGCCTACTAAGCGTGGTATTTATACTCTTCTTCTTTCTTTATCTAAGCCCAGCCAGCACACATAGGTGGGCCCCATATGGGATAAGGAAGGGCAAACATTATGGGCCCCAAATGGTTTTGTCCGCAGTTTCCATGGTGGCCCTACAGGGGCTTGCCCAGATGGGTTTAACAGGCCCTGAATGGGTTTTCACTGGGACCCAGATGGTTGATTTACATGAGGCCCATGTGTGGCCTATGTGTGTGCTTTAAGGAATATTTACCTGGGCCTTAACTGGGTCTCAACTGGGCTACAATATGGGTAACAAGTGGGTTTGTCCACGTTTTCCATGATGGGCCCATATATGTTAGCCCACATGGGTTTAACAGGCCCTGAATGGGTTTTCACTGGGACCCAGATGGTTGACTTACATGAGGCCCATGTATGGCCCATCTGTGTGCTTTAAGGAACTATTAACTGGGCCTTAACTGGGTCTCAACTGGGCTACAATATGGGTAACAAGTAGGTTTGTCCACGTTTTCCATGACGGGCCCATATGTGTTAGTCCACATGGGTTTAACAGGCCCTGAATGGGTTTTCACTGGGACCCAAATGGCTGACTTACATGAGGCCCATGTATGGCCCATCTGTGTGCTTTAAGGAACTATTAACTGGGCCTTAATAGGCTCTCAACTGGGCTAAAACATAGGCAACAAGAGGATTTGTCCACATTTTCCACAATGGGCCCATTTAGGTTTGCCCATGTAGGTTTAATGGGCCTGAATGGGTTTTCAGTGGGAGCCAGATGGTAAGGTCTTATTCCTGATGGACCAATTAATGGGGTCTTTCTCAACTAAGCTGTAATACGAAGTGAATTACATTCACAGATATGCAATCTTAATCAACAAACCAAAGTCCTAAAATGCTTTAGCATAAAACTTGGGGGAAAAAAACAGATGAAAAATGTCTTTTGGTCAAGTCTCTTTATTTGGTAAAGGTTAATGTGAAATATTGGCAGTAACTACTTTTTACCTGAGCAAATATTTAGTATATGAATAAAACTTCTTTAAACAGAAAACTCAAACAGAAAACAGGCCTACAACAAACTACAAGAAATATGCTTTTAAACCAAGAAAATTTAATGTTTTGCTCAGCGTTATTCAACATCTACAAAATATGATTTCCGTTTTTGTTAAAAGATAGCATTTGTGAAAATAACAAATTAGTTTTTAACTAAAAAAAGACACATAAAAAAACAAAAAAAAACTTTTCAAGATCAATGAACGACCTAACAGCCATGTGCATGCTTAAACTTAAAAGCTACCATAGACTACTGCAAGTGCTGTCCATCTTCAAAGAGCTGCCCACCTGGATTTGAATTGGCAGCCTCCCTACTGACTCTGGCTTTCCTGTTTCCACCTCTATCACGAGCTCCGGTAAACCACTTAGAGAGGGCCTTTTCTGCATCTTTCTGTGTGATTCCCTGGATGCATCCATTTCTTTTAAGTGCCCCTAAATATCAAGCAGAGGTAGAAATTTTATTAGTCTTTTACTTTTGTACAATCTGACATTCATGAGATTTGCATCTATTCCTTCATAGGGCAAAAATGGCTGTAGAGATCTGCCATAATCGAAAGCACTATTGAGTCATTATTATTATTATGTAGAGACACTACATAGTTTGTTATAGTAAAAAGAAAATGTATCTCAACAACTGGCATAGCAAAGATTCTATACAAACAATACTCCCTTCAAATTGTGTCATCTATCAAATCCTTTTAATTCCATGACATAAAACAGTGAAACAATACCATGTGAATACATAAAACAAAAAAACTGATGTCCCAGTTTTTAACCTGTTATCTTCAAAAGATTACTCATAATGACAAACAGCATTAACGACCTATTTTTTTTTTTTAATGTTTAAGAAAGAAAAGGGGGAAAGAAAAGTTACTCCAACCATGAAAATTGATATTTACCATACACAACATCAAAAAGACGCAGGTCCCGGAACTTGTGTTTTTCATGACGACCAAAAAGATTGAACTGGAGCGCCAGTTCATGGGACATCAGGAATGCCATTATTCGTCTTGTTGTGTCGTCCAAAGATGTCCCTCCAATTTCTGCAACCATGGCAACCTTGAGTATGATGACAATTACAAGACAACATTTTGGAATCAATATACATTTATTAATTAACAATTAATTTATTAATTAATCAATTTGTTATCATTGTTTCACACACGTACAGCTTATTTGCTTAATTTTCTGCATGGACAAAAAGCCCATTATTAATGTATGTATCAATTAAAGGTAGATTTTTAAGGAACCAAATTTTAACTTACAACTCCAGACATAAAGTCAGAGTCGCACAGCTTTTCATTCATGGCCAGGACATCATCCACTGTGGTCATGGGAAACACGGCTCCCTCAGGTGGTTCCACCAGTAATAAAGCAGATTTCTGCCTCAGCAGGGTATTCAGCATCTTCTCATGTATTTTCTGGGTTTCCCTGACTTCTTCTAGAAGAGTAACCAGTCTGGTGAACATAACCTCCCCCAAGCCACTGGAGCTGCTCGTGCTTAATGAAGTCCCAGGGCTTGTAACAGGAGGTGCTCCGGGGCTCCTCAGAGTGGGGGTTGCGCCGGGGGTCCGCAGAGTCGGGGTTGCGCCGGGGGTCCTCAGGCTTTGAGAATTTCTGGGCACACTGGAGCTATAAACCTTTGGGGTAGATCCAGTTACAGTAAATTCAGAGGGAGGAGAAGGTGGTATTTCATTCTCAGAGTCAACATCTTCTTCGCTAGATGAAAAAGCATTCCGTCTTTTGGAGGACCTGAAAAGATCAAAAAAATTTAACAACTACACATATGGAAAAAATTGCTTGTACCCCTCTGTTAATGACTGAAAAACCCAAAATAGTTACTGAAATAACTTGAAATGGACAAAAAACAAATAAATAAAAAATACACGCTGTGTATTAGAAAATATAAGACCCCCTTCCACACTACCTTCTACGTCGCTTTTCTGGGATATCATTATCTGTTTGAAGATCTGATGTTGCTTCTGCCGTAGCAAGCTTTCGTCGTGCCTCTCCATAGTTTTCTTTATAAAAGAAAAAAAAAAAGAATTAAGACAATCCTTAATCTAAGTCCCACATGTTTTCAAAGTTTTCATGTAAGTAAATGTTTATCACCTGCATGTCCAAGAACACGCACACAGCATATCTTCCACGAAGCATCTGGCTGTAGTTGTTGTTTTACTGCTTTAGTGACATTTATACCAAGGCCCATTGGCCAGAAGCACTCAACCTTGTTTTCATCTGTAAACCAACATGATGGGATAATATCCATCAACTTCTTTCCATCCGTTGACTCTTCAATGAATTCCACAATGCTGAAGGAGGACATGCTGAAAGTTAATATGAAGTCTATTAGTAGTCATGTAAATGAGGAAAGACAACATGACCAACCCGCAAAGGAAGGAGAACAAGTTTTTTTGTCAGGTTAGTCACAGGTACACCATGAAGATGGTCAGACAGTTGTGTCACTGTTCTGATTCCTAGACAAGATGAATCAATAGGGTATCTGCAGAAACAGTCTTGTTCTTCATAAAACTGACACACAGTGTACATGGCTCCTGAAAACAACTGTATTATATTCTTTATTACAGCAACTTTGCCCTCAACATCAAAACAGTTATCTCCTGCGCAACATGATATGACAGTTCCCTCATGTCTGTACTGCCTGAACTGCATGTGAGCATGAAAATCTGGGAGAGTTGGACCACATGAATGTGGAAGTTGAGGTTTATTCCTCCTTCCATTTTCACCCAGAGTGGGCTTTTCAGCTAAACGCCGAACGACTTGTTGTAGAGGGTTTTGGGTATAAATGTTCACATTTATACTTCCTAAAATCTTGTTCTTAAAATCAAAACAATGTATTAGCCTACCTTTTCAAATCTTTACGAAGTGATCCACGCACACTGCTTGATGCTCTTGAAGTCTGCAAAGAAATAGATTTCATTAATGCAGTCAGTGGGATATTTGGGGTTTTGATAATCCTTTATTTTCATCTAAAATTACCAGCTCTATTGTTGAATAACGCCATTTTAAATATAGTGGTTCTAAAAATACAATATATAATATGGACCATAACTCATATAACTACAGTAATCTTAAAAAGACTTTCAATTATAATCCATATAATCCAGAAGAGTTACACTTGTGTATCATGCATTTAATGTGTCCCAGAGTGCCGTTTCCTTCCACTAATGGGTTTGTAGAAATCACATAAAAAGCATAAACAACAAAAACATAATCCAGGTGTTTTATCCATCAGCTGCTAAAAGCATTTCCTATGTTCGAATATCTGTCAGTTGTGAGCATAAATTATCACGTTTTTAATGCAACAACAGGAAGTGACATCATCTTGCTTGAAACTGTAGTTTTTTCTTGAAAGCCTTTCACAGCTCTACTGGTGCTGAAGAGTAATGCCTCTTTGCGCTTGCTGCGCGTGTGCAGACAGATTGCACGTAAAACAGCTGCTGCTGTGTTTTTGTTGAAATACTGGAGGCTGCATGCACATGCCTGCAATGCTGTAATGCTTTTTATTCACAAGCATCCTCTAATTACGTTTCTACTGCAGGTCTATTTTTAGTCGCTAATCAGGGATTAAAGCATAAAAAACATTTTTGACGAAGCCCCTCGTGACTGGGGGAGAGGCTTCGAGCACAAACATCGCTAGTGTTAATGGCAGCCCCTGCTAGCAAACTGTGGTTATAGTGATCGTTCTGGTGGTTACAGCTGAAGGAAAGAAAGAATAACAGCTGACATTCTCTGCACAACGATCACAACGCACGCACGCGCACACACACACAAAAACTTGTCAGCCATGATCCACTCGTGTTAAGAGTCGTTTTTTCCAAATGATGGAAATCCCTGGCAGAGACAGATAGGATGAAATGCTCCGCTTACACGGAGACACCCGAGCTGCAGTCAAAACGAACCATTTGTTTTGAGGATTTTTAATAATCGAATTATTTGAGTTACTCACGGAATCACTGCAGCCCTAAAATTTGCATTAAATTTTCAAGTTAGAACTGATATAAGCTCGATCTCTGGCAGCAACTTATATTCATGCACGTCTGTAGTGAACTAAAGTTAGAGCTGAAATTCGTCTAGCGCCTTGTCAGTCAGCCTTGGCGCTCAAATGACAGTTTGTTTTCAGCAAATATGCGCTGCAGCGTTTAAAATGGTCTACAACAGCACGGTCTTTGAAATCGCTCTGCATTAAAATATTCATACATTAATGATGGCAGATTACTTTTATTGTAATTTTTTTTTACAACATCAGAAAAATTATCACCCCCGGAAAGAAGAAAAAAAAACTCCCGTATTACTCCCGTATTCCGAATTATGACAAGCACCAAATGCTTTAAATGGCGATTTGCAATCTATCTTTAAAATTTGATACAATACAGTTGAAACAGACAGAAAAAAGTACTTACTGAATTTTCGTGGAAGGACATCCAAGCAGACTCGGCGCCAACTGACTGAAGAAGAGAACCTGTTTGATTTTGAAAATGCATATCCTTCCGCAGATAACAATTTTATGTTTTCCAAGTAACACAAAATTACTGTTAGGAGCACTAAAACGCCTTAAAAATGCATTGTAACAAAACAGCTCAATCAAAATAAATAAATAAATAAGTCTTGTCCTTACTCAAATGTGTTTTGGAACTATTTTCTGCAGCGGATGTGTAAACTGCCTATTTCAATTCTTCAACCTTTATTGACAGGTAACTGCCAACAAAGTAAAAATGAACACAACAATTCTCAGAAAAAAGAGGTTAAAACAAAGTGATATCACTTTAATATAGGGTTATACATGATAAATATGGTATGCTGTTTTTAGTTTTTAAGAGATATAAAATTCATCATGACACATCAACAGAAATGTTTTGATTTTTTAGAATTTTATTTAAGCTGTATTAAAATATTGACTTGGAAAATAATGTTACATATAGAGATATTATCCTATAAAGACTTGGATGAAAAAACAGATAGAGGAGATTAACAATCCTAGGGCCCAAATACATGGGAAAATGAACCCCAGGAATGTTAAAGAGTTAAAATATATGCTTCAAAAACTCATGTCCTCATAATTATAAATATTGCTGTTTTTCTCAATTGATCATGAATAAGAGGTTGTTGAATGGTGTAATTTTTTTTCTATACAGTTCTGTAATAATGTTCACTTTGGTCTGTATTAATTGATTCAGTTCACTAATCTTATTCAATTATTTCTTCAAATGAAGTAGGGATGAAACAATTAATCTGATTAATCTTTTTTGAATGATGAATTTACTTCTTACCAAAAAAGTCATAGTAGTCCAAGTATTCAAGTGCCACTGGCCCTGCAAACCAGCATTCCTTACGTAAGGTTTAAAGCTGACTGAATACTCAGGTGTGGTGTAAAAGTTAACTGGAGGTTCAGGTGGTGTTTTAAAGCTGATTAAATGGTCAGATTTGTCTTGGAAGTAAAGAAAACAAAGAAGGGCTAATAATTTTTGCCTTGTCATAGTTTACTTGTTGCAATTCAGCACAGTAGTACAATATAAACTCTGTGGAGCTTTTTTTCTTTTGGATGCAGTACAGTAATATTATATTATATTATATTATATTATATTATATTATATTATATTATATTATATTATATTATATTATATTATATTATATTATATTATATTATAACTTTTGTGGGATTTCATCAGGGGGGCTCTGAGAGACACAATGCAAAGAAGGTGTTGGAATATTCATAGTAAGGTCAGCACTATTACGGACAATGTCTCACATCCACTTTACAGTATGGTGGACAACCTGTAGAGCAGCCATATGCAAAGATTACTAAGATGTCCTAAGGACTGCTATCCGGTCTTTGAGTCTGATGTCACTGTCATTTCCAGGTCCAAATGCTTCAAAATTAAGATCAATAGCAGAACCAGTGACTGTTCACTATTACAGAAGATTGTAACATACCTTATCAACTGCAGCCATTTCCTCTTCTCTTTCTCCTCAGTAAAATGACAGCTGAGTGTGTGTTTTTTTTTTATTTGAATTGGTTAAAACAACGAGAGACACAGCATTGCTGCATATTGAACACCAGAATGAAAAAGTATTTTTTGTCTGAGGCTGTCAGACATTTTAACATATACATAGCCTGTAAAGTTGTGTGTCTCAAATGATGAATATATTTTTATCTATCCATTGAGTGATGTGTGTGTTTGTAAGACTTTTACAGTTGATTGTTTTTAATTTTTTTGTGTTTTTATTTTCATTTTGTGCTTTATTTATTTTTTGTTGTGTGTTTCATCTATCTATCTATCGATCTATCTATCGATCTATCTATCTATAGCGGGTACGGAAAGTATTCAGACCCCTTTAAATTTTTCACTCTTTGTTTCATTGCAGCCATTTGCTAAAATCAAAAAAGTTCATTTTATTTCTCAGTAATGTACACTCAGCACCCCATCTTGACAGAAGATAGTCAGCCCACATGGCTTCCCATTCTGGGCTCATTATACTAAAACCACATGGGTCCCAAATAATGTTGCCCATTTCTATCCCATTCCTAGTTAGGCCACATAAAAATGGACTAGGGCCTAAATAACCATGCCAAGGTCCAACACATGTATGGTCAGCCCATGCTTATACCATGTGGGGTAAATACAGTCAGCCCCCATGGGCTGTCCATTCTGGGCCCATTGTACTAAAACCACATGGGTCCCACATAATGTTGCCCATTTCTATCCCATTGCCAGTTAGCCCACATATAAATTTACTGGGGCCTAAATAACCATGCCAAGGCCCAACACATGTATGGTCAGCCCATGCTTATGCCACATGGGCTAGATATAATCAGTCCACATGGGCTTCCCATTCTGGGCCCATTGTACTAAAACCACATGGGTCCCACATAATGTTGCCCATTTCTATCCCATTCCCAGTTAGCCCACATATAAATGGACTAGGGCCTAAATAACCATGCCCAGGCCCAACACATGTATGGTCAGCCCATGCTTATGCCACGTGGGGTAAATACAGTCAGCCCCCATGGGATTCCCATTCTGGGCCCATTGTACTAAAACCACATGGGTCCCACATAATGTTGCCCATTTCTATCCCATTCCCAGTTAGCCCACATAAAAATGGACTAGGGCCTAAATAACCATGCCTAGGTCCAACACCTGTATGGTCAGCCCATGCTTATGCCACGTGGGGTAAATACAGTCAGCCCCCATGGGCTTCCCATTCTGGGCCCATTGCACTAAAACCACATGGGTCCCACATAATGTTGCCCATTTCTATCCCATTCCCAGTTAGCCCACATATAAATGGACTAGGGCCTAAATAACCATGCCCAGGTCCAACACATGTATGGTCAGCCCATGCTTATACCATGTGGGACAAATACAGTCAGCCCCCATGGGCTTCCCATTCTGGGCCCATTGTACTAAAACCACATGGGTCCCACATAATTTCTATCCCATTCCTGGTTAGCCCACATTAATGCTGAATAGGGCCCATACTTTTAGCCCAAATGGGCCAACAATATGGGTCCCATTTTAGGTTAATCAAATGGGCCTCATTCATTTTGCTCATATAAATCCCATGCCCACTCATTACCCATGTAGCCCACAAAAACCCCATGTGGGGCCCACCCATGCATGCTGGCTGGGAAGATTTGTGCTGACTCAGCACTTTTGGAGACATAATCATCAGCTCAATCTGTCAAGTCTTCCTTTCTGTGGCCATCCCTTAGTGTTCATTAAAAAGTATTCATAACTGCTCAGACATATGCTACCTAAACTTTGGAGAGGTTCTGAGGCCAAATTTGCCTAAGGGCTGGTGGTGAGTACAGATATACACTTTCCTGACAATAGTTGTGATTGGTATCCTCAACATGAACCTGATGAGGGCATTTTAACAAACTGCTGAGCTAGGCGTGAATTAGAATTTGGCCAGAAGTTCAATGCCTGGCCATAGCAGATGACAGGGTAGCAGAAACTCTTTGGGCCCTGAACATGACTGACAGCATAAGCAAGAAGTTCAATTCCAACAGGCCTTAAGTCCTCCTACCACTTTTAGACACACGATATGCATTTTATTTCAGTGTAAAAAGCAGTTTAGTTTCAAATAAACAGAAGTAGGAATAATAACTCTAAATATCAGCATTAGAGTAATAAAAATATTCCATCATAAGACTATGAGACTTAATTCGCTGATTTTCTGTAATTCACCTGTGAAAGACGCGAAAAACTATCACAATAACAAAATATTCTTAGATAAAGCTGTGAACTAATGATGGCCAAATAAAGCTTTTGTGAAGTACTGAATCACTTGAGCCAATTATTTTGAAAATTGGTTCATTACAGATTTTTAAAATGTGTAATTTTCTTTGGTTGTCACAAAACAAGCTGTGATCCAGTCTTAGACGAAGTACTTGAAGAGTGGCTATTCCTCCGTTACACCACAAGAGGGAGTATCTCCAAAAGGAGCAAGTCCAGCAGGGGTAAAGGAGCCGGACCACTCACTGTAAAGCAGTGCGCCTATGATGAGCCCAGAGACTGACAACTGTGTAACAATGTACTATGTCTGTATATGTTTGCAGGACAGCAGACTGTGTAGTAAAGGCGGACTCACAAAACACATTGGTTTTGATTCATTTTAATTCAAGTGTGCAACACATGCACACAATAGTGCACGCACCCCCCCCCCCCCCCCCCCCCCCCCCCCCCCCCCCCAATGATCTACTTTACTCTTGTAGACAGGGTCGACACTCCTCAGGGGCCGATGCTGTTGAATTTTTTTTCTTCCCTTTTTTTTCTTCCCTTTTCTTTTCTAAGACGCCGGGCTACAATTTACCCCAAGAGTACCTGGCTGCAGGCAAAAGGGCGCCGCCCATCTTCAATATAGACAGCGGATGGAACCAATCAGGATATAGGATGAAAGCGGCCCCACCCTTTCTCTGCATGGCCCCCTGTAACTCCTGCTAGTAGTTTCAGTGTTGAGTTGACCGCCTGTGAGCGAGGAGCGAGGAGAGACCAAAGCAGCAGAAAGGGGGTGAGGAGACGTTACGTGCGGACAAATTAAAGAGCGTTACTGTAGATCCTACAAATGTGTAAAGATCACAGACATGTTCGCTGCTGCAGCCTCCACATCCTCTGTAACAGCAATCCTGCAGCAACAGCAGGGTGTAGGCAGACCGAGGCACATATGCGGCTGCATAGGGCCCCCTGACCACGTATTATGTGTATAATACGTAGAAAATACGTATTATACACATATTATGACTGAATATCATGTGTTCTTTACAAACAGAATGATGAATGTGTGTTGTGTTATGAAGGAGAGTGTGCTGGGAAAAGGTGATATAAATTGGATGTGCTTCTGTAACTATGGCAGGGTCTGAGTTTGTGGGAAGGGGAACATTTTCAGTGAAGTACATCATTTGTTCACTTTTGTGAGATCAAAAGTTTTTTAATTTAAGGCCATGTGCTTCTACATGAATCTTGATACGGCAGCGCCCGTCAGCACGTTGTAAGGATCGGTGAGAGACTGCCAGCAAAAGTTAACTTTAATTCATAAGTCAGTGGTTAGTGTTGGCTGTAACAAGCCAGAATGAAGGAGGCCAGAACCTGAATAATAAACAATGATAAACAATGATAAACACATTGGTCTAAAATATAAGCACAAAATAAAAGCTCAACCCGTGTCTGTGTGTGCGCGCGTGTGAGTGTGATCACGGACTGAATTTGTTTTTTGCTAGTAACGGGATGAGGCAGTGTCGGCGAATCACCGGAAGTAGTCGGTTGCTGCGTCTGACGTATCTGTCACGTGATGCACCCCCGCAACTACACCCCCCCCCCCCCCCCCACTCCCCCCCCCCAGCATTAAGAACAGGCGAGTCCGAAAAATGTTTTTAACGCACGAAACATTCGCACGGAATTTACGCGTCCGGTGTGAAAGGGCCTTTAGAGTGAAAATAAAGCCAGTCATGCAGTCCAACAACTTATTTAATATTTTACACCGACTACATCACTAAAGTCAGTCGGTCTTGTAAAGTTTTGAGCAACTATGACTCAGTCCTGACTGTGGCAATCTTTAAAACCCCCGCGTAAAACATGAATGATGGGTGATGTATAGTGGGTTGTATACTGTGCACATTGAGCCATGCATATTGCGATATAATCAAGACAGGGCCCTCCTTCTCCACCTCGCCTCGGACGTGACAGAGGCCTGGCTACCTGAAATCTTATTCTCCTCTCCTCTCTCCCCCTCTAGCCCCGGACCGGAGGCGTGCCGCCCTCCCAGCCCCTCCAGAAGCTCCGCCCCTGTATGGTACCACGTCTTCTACTGTGAACTCTGAACAGTATGTGGTGTCCATTATCAGCAAGAAACATTAATGAAAATGCTGTATAAGAGAAAAGGATGTTAAAATCAGCTTTATCTGTATTCCTCGTTTCCTGTTTGCTCGGACATCTGGACTGTACAGGTGAGCCTTGTGAATTAATTTGTCTGTTCAGCGTACCGAGGGACACAAATGGGGTCACGGGGAGAGATTATGGAGTTTGTGAAGTTTCTGTACTGGATCACTCTTTGTTTCCTCGTCAGAGCGAAAAATGTCTGCTCTGTTTCATTTCCTCATTGTAACTCAGTGTGTCGATGTAGAATTAATAAATAAAGCAGGTAATGGTGGGAGAGTTAAATAATAGTGAAATAGAATTAGTTACATATTAGATCACTTCAAAAATCTTCAATAAGTCTCGATCGTGATCGGTTTCGTTTTCGTTTCATTTCCTGTAAACGTGTAAAGAGCGGGGCTGCTGTGCCAGAGGGAAATTCCGGGTTGAGTTTTAACAAAATAACAGTTTTTATTACTGAGCTGCTAAATATTCAGACTGTTGGGACTTCATATCTGCACAGATCGATCTGAACGGTTTCAGTCAGATACAAACTTCACGGCAGCAAAAACACTCAGCTCGAGGCTTCATTGCAGAACCTCACAAAGCAGCGGGAGCATCATGGAGGCTCAGTCCGTCTGATATACAGTCTTTAAGCAGAAGAAGTGTCGTTAATTTTCAGGAGGATTCAATCAAACATCATACAGACTCTCCTGCAGAGAGGAGCATTTGATTCTCACAGTGAGGTTATGTCAGAAAGTTAAAGGCTGTTAAAGGACATCATTATGGTTGTGTTTTTTTACAAGAGAAACCAAATGGTTACTATAGCAAAAAAGATTAAGAATAGCACTTTCTACCCTAAAATCTCAAACTGGGAGCTGTAAAGCATTTTAAAAGTTGAAACATCAGGTGACTCAGTGAGCTTCCTGTTCCCTTCTTTCAGTTCTTATGGAGCACATGATTCTCATCTCATGAGTTATGATCCCATTAGAGTCAGAAAGATAAAGCAGCATTATTGTCTAAAGACTTGACATTAATAAGTTAATATCAATGAGTGTGCAGCATCACTCAGTTTCTCGCTCAGATCTGCTCCTCAGTTTCCAAACATGATGGTTCTGTGATGGTGACAATGCTCAGCTCGAAGCTTCAAAAAATGGACTTTACCAACCCTTGAGTGATGTCAGAGGTCACGAACATCTATCATCTTTTTATGTATACACACTCAGTTTTTACCTCATAGGAACTCTTTTACACACATGAAATGAAGAAGTTCATGAAGAGGAATGAGAGACAGCAGCAGCTGCACTCAGTCAGCTTTTTCAGTCTAGCAGACTCCATGTTAGCAACAGCAGTGAGCTAGCACTGTAATATCACTGTGTTGATGCAGCGTTTAGTGACTGAATGGCTCATATACTGATATTATATGTGTGATATGACATTTCCTTAATAACATGAATAAAAAATGAATAAAAATTGAGCTCAGCCTTTGGACCTTATGATATCACCATGGTTACAGTGTGGTGACAGGAGGTCTTACAGTGGAGACAAATATGAGTCCACACTTTGTTCCCTCATTGTTCACAGATGGTGTCCTTTTATAGCTGGACATGTTAATCACAGGCAGCATCTTCTCCAGCTTCAGGTTAATGTCCTCGTTTAAAGGACAGGCAGGACATTGGACTATTACACCAGTTCAGCTCCATTCATAAAACACATCATCACTGATTACTGCTCCAGATCTTTAAATTAAGCTGAAGGTTGAAACTGAAGGATGTGTAAGAACGTTTTCTCTCAGCTTCAGCTCATCATCTGTTTATAGTGAACATGCTGTTTGAATTATTTAGTTTAAATAAATTATTCATAAAACTGTATTATTAATAGTTTTTTTGAGGCTGATTATATGATATTGAGAGTTTACTGTATTATTGATATATTGATTATTGATAGTTTCTTTTTCTTTTTTTCTCTCCTTCTAGTCCAAACAGAGTTAACAGTCAAACGAGGAGAAGATGCCACTCTGAACTGTTACGGTCCTACAGATGCTACAACACTATTATTAAGGTGGGAAAAACCTGACCTGCAGTCAGAGCTTTATGTTGTCTACTTCAGAGATGGCCGCCCTAATGAGAAATACCAGCTTCCATCTTTCAAAGGTCGAGTGAAGCTGAAAGATCCAGAGATGAAGAATGGAAACTTTACTGTGATTCTCAAAAATGTCTCCATGAATGATGCTGGAATATATGAATGTCATGCTGGGTACAAGAATCAGAAACCTCAGCTTATGAGCAGCATCAACCTGACAGTTGAAGAATCAGGTGAGTTTGAGGTGAAGCTGCTTCCTGGTTGTTGATGTTTGTTTCTAAAGATGTTGTTGATGAGACTTTGTAGAAAGCAGCTGGTCTGAGTGATGTGATCAGAGTGCAGTAGATAATGTCTGACAGCAGTTTGAAGAGGAAATGGATTCTGTTCTGTTCTTCACTCATCACCTACCTGACAGCTGACACCTCACACCTGTTTCTACCTGCAGGTCCAGGAGGAGGACAAAGTGGGGATGGAGGGAAGAAGAGTGATTCTGTTGGTCTGATAGTTGGTCTGTCAGTTCTTGCTGTGCTTCTTGTTGGTGGTATTGTTGGTTTTATGATCTACAGAAGATGTCAAAATCAATCAAATCCAGATTACCAGCCTCCTCCACATCAGGGCATTGAACTGCCTGTAGTAAACAATTAAATCCAGATTATCAGCCTCCTGCAGCAGAGGTTCTTTAAATGCTTCCAGCACCTTCATAACTGAACTGAGACCTGCTGCTGTTCCAGGTTCTCAGCAGCCAGTTCAACATTCACAGTAACTGAAGCTCAGAGTTCACAGTGAAAATTAAATGATGTGAGATGGAGTCAAAGTGGAATTTGGCAGCAACACTAAGCTCTGTTTTTTTTTGTGATTATCTGATCTCAGTCATCATTCATTAATAATTATGAACCCAGATCTGTTTCTGTGTTCATACGATTATTTTATTACCTTATAGATGATTTCATAAACAATAAACATGAAACATGTGTAAACTGAAAAGGAGAGCATAAATGGAGCTTTCACTGAGTTTTATCCTTAAGAACTGATCACATCACAAGAGTCTGGATAATATAGTTAACTGGAGCCAGAGGTGCAGGTTGTACCTAAGGAATTAACTGGGCTGATAACTGTGAACCAACACAAAGCTGCTGAAAGACGTCTCAGGGAGTTTATAGTGTCACATATTCCACTCCCTCTGATTCAGCACATTTGGTCACTTAATGAAGTTTTACTCTCAAACAGATGATCAAACAGAATCAGTGTGTTTGTTACATCAGTTTAAACAAGATTTTATAAACTGTTTTTTCACCAGTTGAGAAGTTTAGTTACGTAAAGATCTTCATGGTGCAGCTTCTGTTCTTTTCTGCTGTTTAGAAATTGAATTTTTAAATGAGATTTTATTTTTCAAATAAAGTTTTTACATGTAATAATATTTGATGTGTCTTATTCATTCTTTTTTTTCTGTCTGTATTTGTTATGGAAACAATGAGCAGACAGTAAAGGGAAGAAAACTGACCTGTTGAAGCAGACAGTGCAGCTTTAATCTGAATCACTGTCTGCTCTCACTCACTTTTCATACTCAGCAGCAGCCAGTCAGACGTATGATTCTGGTTAATAAAGACCTTGGATGAATTAACTGAAACCATTTTTTGCAAATTATACAGGAAATGTGTTTATTTGTAATTGTTGTCAGTTTGTTCAGATTGGTTAACACAACCTGGCTGTTGAGACGTTCCTTCAAACTGTGTCGTGCATGTACTGAAATATCATGTTTCAACTTTTCTAATCTGCCATCTACACAAATTATTAGACTAATTAAGAAAACTTAAATTACACTGAAACTCATATTAAACTGCATTTTTTTAAAAAACAAAACAATATTAAAACTTTAGAAAAAACATAGTTGTGGTTCTCACTAGCACTAACAAGTGGAACATGTTACTCTGATTCTTAAATCACTGCAGTGGCTTTTTGTGTGTAACTGCATTTAAATTAGGACCTAAATCTTTGCTATCCAAAGTTTGCAACCTCCTCTTAACCTTTGGTTTCTTCACTCCTGTGTTTATGTCTAATATTTAATTGTATTTAATTTGGTTGTGATGTTTTATTTGTTCTGTATTTCTCCTTCTCTCTGTGTCTCTGAAAGGTCCTGTGTCTGCTCTGTAGTGCTCACAGCGTTATAGAAATAACTTGCACTTACACACCACAGCAGAGATTTATAATATAGCCCCTGTACCCAAACAGCACCCAGTCCTGATGGAGACAGACCTGCCTATCCCAGCTGACATAGGGCATGAGGCAGGATACACCCTGTACAGGTCGCCAGCCTTTCGCAGGGCTAACACAGAGAGACGGACAGCCATTCACACCTGTGGGCAATATAGAATCACCAATTTACCTAACCCCAGTAACTGCACGTCTTAGGGCTGTGGGAGGAAACCCACACAGACACGGGGAGAACATGCAAACTCCACACAAAGACCTGGGCTGAGGTCCCCTTTATGTTATTGGAACTTATTACCAGCAGCCTTTGTTCAGTTATTCGATTGTATCCTTATCACCACTAAAACTGTCTGATTATTTGAAATATCAAATAATAAAAATCAAATAATAATGTTGACCTGGTTCAGGGTTTGATTGTTTCTTTCAATATTTAATGTTTTGAACATTATATTTTGTGACTGTGTTAAGTAGAAGCATTATGGAACCATATTCCTGGTCTGATTGCTGGTGAACACCTGAGCAGGGATAATTTTGGAGCTGTTTTGAAGGACCATCTTACTCTCTGCTCCTCCTGCATGTGCTGTCTCCATTTTTCCCTCTGTTTCTGTCTACTGAAACGCTGGAGTGCTTTAATTTGAAACAGATACAGGAAGTGTTGTGTTTGTCTAAATTATGTAAGGCAGTGACTTTGACAGACGTGGAAAGATTAGAAATTGTACTAATTATGCTTATCAAACACGTGTGCTGTTATAGCTGTCAGTGTGGGTCTGCACTCACGTTTATTATTGAAGTTGTTGCAAACACTGAAGCAGAGCTGTTTGAAGACGGCAGACTGACTCATTTTAAGGTGCTGTTTTCTCTGATGCTACTCGGCAGGTTGACTCCGTCAGTGCACTTTAAATAGTATAATTAGAGTTTCGACCATTTAAGTTGCATTTCTTTGGCATGTTGCACAATATTGAATTCTGTTAAAAGCCAGTTATTCTCCTTCCTCACAGTGACTGACCAATCCCGGACACCAATGACAGATGAGCTGATGTGAACCCAACTTTTGATTGGTTTACACTGTTTAGGTTAGTGGGAAGTAGGAGAAAGTTTTTAGCCGATCCATCGAAGACGCGCAGGACTCACAGAGGAGACGCGCAGTGGAAAAATGATTTAGTTTCATCTGAAAAACAGCTCATTTGTTGCTGAACATCTACAGTATAGCTGGGAATAAAACGTGCAAAGTGTTTTAAAGCCGGAGGAGGAGAATTCATAACAAGGAAATGGCTGCGGGGAGATTTGCGGCACTTCGCTGGAGTTTGCTGTCCGTCTGCGTCCTGTTGATCTCTGCAGGTGAGGCTGAGCTGGTTTAAATCCATCTGTTTTGTAATGATTTGTGAGATAACATCAACGCACCGAGAGATCAGGTCAGATTATTGTGTAAACGTGTGTGTGAGGCGATCTGCCAGGTTTCACATCAGATTAGGTTGTTACCCGACCAGATCGCGGCTCCCAACCGTGGTAAGGAGACCCCTGGCGTATTCTTCACTCGGCTCGTAGTGGGTAACAAGCCTGCTTCTTCACAGCGGGTCAGCTTCCGCCAGGCGTAGAAAGACAGCAACTGCCACGATTTCAGCAACAAAACTTTATTTCTTTTCATCTGTCCCGAACACACTTTTCCTTTCCCTCTCCTGCGCTAGCCTGCAACATACAACACCGGGCGGCGCAGAGGACAACTAACACATGGGCGGTCCCTCCAAGCCTACAACATGGCACCTCCCACTTGGAATACATCCCCCACAAGGCTGCAATCCTAAAGGGGAAGGCTCTGCCTGTAACACTACCCCCACTCTGGATGATGATTAAACCCTTAACATCACTCCAGCATGTTATAACATTAATAAGTAAAACAAAAGAGATCCTGAAAAGAAAAACACTCTCCTCCCCACAGTCCATAAACAAGTAATTCTTTGGTGGAGGATAGTCCAGGTTGAAGATGAAGGCACTGAACTTCCCACACGAGTGTAAACATCCTCCACTCTGGAAAGGGATGCAATTAAATGTCCATAACATATCATGTTTTACACACAAAACAAACTAAACATAGACAATCCCATTCACCCAACCGGGCAGCCTAACGACAATGGGACTCACACTGGGCATGGAACCGCCCTAGGGCTGCATAACCTGAACTCTTGTCCCTCCCTTGAGGGTATGAACATATTGTTAAACCAATATTACTGTTATTATTCTCTCCTTTTTTTTTCCTTGGTCCGCTAAGGCATTACATAGTATCTGTGAATCACGACCAAAACCACAAATTAAGCAGGACAATGCAATCATGAAATTGTACCCTTACAGTCCTTACAAAACAGTCAAGCTTACCAGTTTACAAATTTTTTTTTTTTTTTTTTTTTTTTTTTTGACTGAGCAGGGCAGCGATCCGCCTACACCCTGACTCAGTTTTAGGCTACATTAGCCTTGGTCCATTAACCAGTCACCAAACCGGTCAGGTGCCCTCCGTCTCCGCTGCGGCCTGCAACGGGGTGTGATGCTTGGAGGGGGGTGACGGTCTGGTCTCGCAGTTGGGCACAGCCCACCAGCCACATCCACTTCGGGCTGGAGGGATCCATGCGGAGACTGCAGGGCAGGTAGTGGGGAAACAGCTCCCGAGGAAACTCCTGCATCAGGACCATCGGCTGTTGGCTGAGTGTCCCACAGGTTGAGGGGGCCGAGGTCGGTGTCGGGGTCATCCTCGTCGGGCGTTGGAGGAGGTACCTCAGCCGCTGCTGTCAGATCGGGTTCTTGGAAGACCCAGCCATTGTCCAGCAGAGTCCTGGAGTGATAAGGCTTAAGCCTATCATGATGAACCACTTTAGCCTTTGTTCTTGGTCCCTTTTTAATGCGGTAGACCAGATCATCCAACCGGCCTATTACAAAGTAAGGTCCCTCGTAGGAAGGTAGGAACTTGCGGACTTTGTGTCTCACTCTCTTGGTCCCTTTAACCAGATACCACACTGCAGCACCAACTGGGTACTGCACCTGGCAGATGTTCTTGTCATACTGTCTCTTAGCACGCTCACTAGATTTCCCAAGGGCCTCCCGTGCCAGCTGATGAGAAAGTTCCAACCTTTCCCTGAGCTGCACCACATAATGTGGGAGAGTGTTGTTGTGCATATCGTCGGGTGGCAGACCAGCAACCAAGTCAAGGGGCTCAGTTACCTCTCGTCCGAATAGCATCATGTTAGGGGTCAGCCCTGTGGAACTGTGTTTGGTTGCCCGATAAGCCATGACAGCATACGGGATCATTATATCCCAGTCCCAGTGGCAGCGCTCTGCAGTGGCGGCTAATGCTTTCTGGAGGGTAGCATTGAAACGTTCCACCTGGCCGTCAGACTGTGGATGGAACGGGGTAGTGTGTGTCTTTTCGATCCCCAGCAGTGCACACATCCCCTGGAAAACAGCCGACTCAAAGTTGGTGCCCTGGTCGCTGTGCAATGACTGGGGGGCCCCATACCTACACACCCACTCTGAAACAATCTTTTCTGCCACCGTGGATGCTTGTTCGTTAGGGACTGCATAGGCCTCCACCCACTTGCTGAAATAGTCCTGCACCACTAGTATGAAACGGTTATGCCTCTCTGTCTCATTTAGTGGCCCCATTAGGTCAACTGCAATTCTCTCCATGGGGGCGCCAACGTGCACTGTGCCCATCGCTGCATGTGGGGTTTTCAGTGGCCGTGCCTTTGCGGCACAGTTTGTACAAATGCGGCACCATAGTGTCACATCATCCCTCATGTTATACCAGTAGTATCTGTTTTTCAGACGCGCCAGAGTCCTCTCTGCCCCAAAATGACCACCCACTGGGCCATCGTGCATCTGCTGCATCACTGAGCGGCGAAAAGGGTGAGGCAGTAAGATCTGGGGGTAGAACACTTTGCCTTCAGTGCAATGGAACTTCCTCGCCAGCACACCATCTTTTAGATACAGTCTTTTCCACTGTGCCCAGTAGGCTTTAGTGGCGGGTCCACAAGCGGCTACGTCAGCCCAGGGTGGCCGACCCCCCCCTTTTTCCATCCATTCCACCACAGGGGCTATGTCTGCGTCAGCCCTTTGGGCAGCCGCAAGCTGCTCTGGGGTCCACCCACTGAATGGTTTTGAGTGGGGCAACTCACTCAACCGGTGGATGCTTGGGTGACCTACAGAACCATCGCTACTGCCGACCTGAGGCTCCACTACCCCCACTCGAGGGTGCCCTGGGGGGTTAATGACGGTAGGGGGGTCCATTAGGTTGCACTGCACACCTTTATGCTGGAACTGGCTACTGTTGAATTTGGGATCTGGAGCCATGCAGGGGCACGACGTACGGCATGGCCTCCTGGAAAGTGCATCGGCATTTTGGTGGCTTTTTCCAGGCCGATGCAACACTTTGAAGTCGTACTCTGCCAGCTTCTCTAACCAGCGGGCGAGCTGGCCCTCTGGCTCCCTCAGCCTAGTTAACCAGCGGAGGCTGCTATGATCAGTGCGAACCGTGAAGGGCCTGCCCAACAAATACTGTCTGAAATGGGACGTGAACTCTACAACCGCCAGGAGCTCTCGTCTGGTCGTGCAGTAGTTTTGTTCGGTGGCTGACAGCCGCCTGCTCCCATAAGCCAGGACCCTCTCCTCGCCTCCCTGTACTTGGGAGAGGACTGCGCCGATCCCACAGTCGCTGGCATCCGTATCGAGGAGAAACTCGCCCTGGTCCAGGGGGTAGCCCAAAATGGGTGCTACTGTAAGACGCCTTTTTAATTCCTCAAACGCTTCCTGGCACTCAGCAGTCCATTTGAAGCGTGCATACTTCTTAGTGAGTTCATGGAGTGGCTTGGCTATTGTGGCGAAGTCCTCCACAAAGCGGCGGTAGTAGGAAGCCAATCCAACAAACTGTCGCACCTCTGTGACATTCCGAGGTGCAGGCCATTCGATCACTTGCTGAACCTTCTGGGGGTCAGTAGCAATGCCCCCGGCCGAGATGATGTGCCCCAAGTAGGCGACTTGCTCTCGGAAAAGGCAGCACTTTGAAGGTTTCAGCTTTAGGTTGGCTTTGCGTAGCCTAGCAAAGACCTGTTCAAGCCGCTCCAACATCTGGTTGCTATCCTGCCCCAAGACAATAATGTCATCGAGGTATACCAAGCACGTTTCCCACTGCAGCCCAACCAGGACTCGATCCATTAACCTCTGGAACGTGGCCGGCGCATTGCATAGCCCAAAGGGCATCACGTTCCACTCGAATAGCCCCTTTCGAGTACAAAAGGCAGCTGCTTTGCGGGCTCTAGGGGTCAGTTCTACTTGCCAGTACCCGGATGTCAGGTCCAGTGTACTGAAGTACTTGGCTGTGGACAGCGTATCCAGGGTGTCCTGGATGCGTGGCAGGGGGTAAGCGTCTTTGATGGTGCGCTCATTTAGGGGCCGATAATCCACACACAGCCGTGGACTCTGGTCCTTCTTTTTCACCATCACAATTGGTGCAGCCCAACTGCTGTTGCTAGGCTGAGCTAACCCAGTATCCAGACTCTGCTGTACCTGCTGGTCAGCTGCTGTCTGCTTGTCCCCTGCCATCCTGCGTGGTGGATGTTTCACCGGTGGCCCCGGTGTGATCAGGATGTCGTGCTGAACAACGTTGGTGCGGCCAAGGTCATTTGGGCCGGTTGAGAAGACGTCCCCGTAGGACTGCAGAAGGCCAGCCAACTTGTGGCAGGCATCCCACGTCAAGCTGGAGCAGCTCTCGGCATACAGGGCCTGCAGATGGCCCGGCACGGAAGCAGGGTTAGGGCTGCTGCACTTAGAGGCTGCTGGGGGACTGAGCAGATGAGGCTCCATCCCTTCCAAGACCCGTGCCGGCTGGAGGACCCCAGCCACTGCACCCCTTCTTAAGGTAACAGGCGCAGCCCCAGGGTTGAAGACTTGGATAGGGATGCTGGAGGGTTTCCGAGGCTGCACAACTGCGTGGGCCACGAGTACCTGGTGCTTCTCCACGAAGCCTTTAGTGGGGCTCAACATCAGGTCCCCATGAGTGATGCCACGGGAGAACCCTGGGACTACGTATTCGCAGCCAGGCGCCAACACTGTGGTGCGTGCCACTCTAACAACATGTACTTGGGGTCGGTAGTATGATTTAAAGAGGGGTACCTTTTCGTCGAAAAGGGTTACCTCACTGCGGCCATAGTCTAGACAAGCGCCTGCTTCTTGCAGGAAAGGGTGCCCCAGAATAACTTCGGTGCTCTCAGCCATGTCAGCCAGGATGAAGTTCACGTCCGTGACCCTGCTACCGACATGCACCGGCAGGACAACCTCTCCAAGGACAGCCAAACCCTCTGGGTTGATGCCCTGTAGGACCTGAGCAGTGGATGGCTGTGTCTGGGGCCTGGAGTCTATGGGAATGGTGTCAAAATGGTGGAGGGGCAACACATTCCTCCGTGCACCAGAGTCCAGCAAACCACATAGTTCCAGCCCATGCACCAGTATCTCAACACACATCACATCTCTGCGATTTTTGTTGCAAATGACCACAGCACCTGGGTCAGAGGTCTGGTCCCTGCTGGCCCTTAGTGGCTTTTGTGCACGAGGACGAGGGGAGGGACAGTTCCTCCATAGGTGTCCTATGCCCGAGCAGTTGTGACAGACAGCTTCTCTCCTGTTCAATTTGTCATGCATGCTTGGATTCTGCTGCCCATGCTGCTGAGGTCTGTGTGCTCTCTCTGATGGTTTATATTTTAGCATGTGCACATTCTCCCGTACCATAGCCGCCCGAACCCCTTGTGCTGCTGAGCCCCTAGTGCCTGACCGCATCAGCTGCGTGACTGCCCTGGCAGCCCTCCTGGTTGTCTCGAATTGGTGGGCAATTCCATATGCTTTTCCCAGGGTGCGTGGCTGTTCCTCCAGTAATTTCTGGATCGTTTCAGCTTCTGCCACAGCATTGATAAAAATTTCTACACCAATGCGATCTTGCTCCCTCTCGGATCGATCGGCATACACAATAGAAACTTTTTCGTAAATGTCATCTCTGAGGGTGTGCAAGGCTTCACCGGGTTTCCTGAGTCTCTGTCTTAACTCAATGCCGATGGCTGCTGCATGTTCTGAACATGGCCCATAGGCAACCTCTACCTCCTCCACAATCCTCCTATAGCTCCAACGAGCAGATTTGGGGTTTTTGTGGATTATGGCGCCAGCCGCGCCCCTCAAGCTGAATCTGAGTTGGACAGCCATAGTCCTCTCTGTCCAGCGGTTAGCCTTTGCACAATTCTCAAACTGATAAAGAAAATCCTTCCATGAACCTGATCCATCAAAGTGACCTGGCTGCAGTACAGGAATTTTTTCTTTGCCTCTGTAATGTTCATCTTCACTACTATCTACAGAGTCACGATCATGCGCCGCACTAGAGTGACAGTAACGTGGCACTGGCCTGACTTGCTTTGGGCTGTGTTGACCATGTTCATAAAGTCCAAGCTCCCCAGCTGGCGCTGCTGCTACGTGAGGCGTGGAGGAGCAGCAATCCTGAGCCAGCATTTTAGGGCTGAGTTGTACAGGCTGGGGTGTGCATGGCACGATACATGGATCAGCAGGCTCAGTAAACTGGGCTTTTACAGGAGCGCAACGGTTACGGTTCATAGCCGTGAGCGAAATGGCTGGCTGGTCACATACAGTGGGTGTAACGAACTCAGTAGGATGCTGATCTGTGCCACAGGGTGCAGCTTTAACTGGTGTGGATGCCATGTTTATAGAGCTGTCACAGTTTGGATAGTGACGGTAATTGAAATCGCCACAAACTGCCTTCTGTGACGCCTCTGGTGTTAAGAAGGGGTTGGTGTGTGTGGAGGGTGGCGGGGTGAGATGCCATGCAGCCTCACTCTGTAACATATCAGCGGCTTCTTCATTAGCGGCTAATGTTAGCTCCATGCCTGTGATGAAAGGGTTGCTACTATATCGTTTAGCATATACTTTATCGGGCGAGTCCATATTAACTTTAGCAGTCTCTGTGTGCTCCGGCAAAAATGGGTTAGCGCTCCTGCTACGGTGCATTACCTTGGTGTTGCGCTCGGCATCCTCGCGTGCTGCCATTTTCTCTCTCGTTCGGAGAACTCTCTCTCTCGCCGTCCTTTGCGGAGCTTAATCCCGGACAAGAGCCCCCAGTGTTACCCGACCAGATCGCGGCTCCCAACCGTGGTAAGGAGACCCCTGGCGTATTCTTCACTCGGCTCGTAGTGGGTAACAAGCCTGCTTCTTCACAGCGGGTCAGCTTCCGCCAGGCGTAGAAAGACAGCAACTGCCACGATTTCAGCAACAAAACTTTATTTCTTTTCATCTGTCCCGAACACACTTCCTTTCCCTCTCCTGCGCTAGCCTGCAACATACAACACCGGGCGGCGCAGAGGACAACTAACACATGGGCGGTCCCTCCAAGCCTACAACATGGCACCTCCCACTTGGAATACATCCCCCACAAGGCTGCAATCCTAAAGGGGAAGGCTCTGCCTGTAACAAGGTGAAGCTGAATTAGGACTGACCAGAAATCTTCAACATCTGCATCATCAATGATAAATATCTGATAGATATTTAGAGGTACGAAGGTGTGTGTTCCCTCCGGCTGGGTTTTTATTCATTAATCCTTCAGCCCTGCACTGTTTCTGTGTGTGTAGAGAATGTAGGAGGAGCGCAGCTGTCAGGAACACTGCAGTCTCGAACAAAGTCACCAAATCTAAAGAATCTGAGGCGAAAGCTTTATTTTATTGTGCAGTGACAAGTCAAATTAGCAGTTACGGATCACACTGACTGTCCTCTGCCTGTGTATTTATTTTGCACTTGTATTTATTTTTTTCTTGGGAGGAAAAAAAAAGGGACTTTCTGATTGGCTCTGAAATACTGATGTGACGTAATCGGGAGATTCAGGGGGTTTCCAGATGTTAGCGCGTGCGCACACGCACAGAGCGTGCAGACACATGCTGGGAAGTAACCCGGCAGGGTTTCAGCACTCCATGATTTATGGGCGCTGTCTTCTTCATTGTTGCCACAGCATGTGTGTGTTTGTGATTTAAAGGTACAGTGTAAGATTTTACCATTAGAGGTCAGTAGGTTACTGATTCCAGTCACCTGAATTCTGTTTTCTTACCCCTCATAATTCAAGTGCATAATTCGTGCTGTTAGGCTGAATTAACTGTAGAGCAGAAAGACTTTGGTGTCATATTAAAATCCACATATAGTTTTGTCTGGCAGACCTGCAGTTACTGGTGTTGGTTAATTGGTTACTCTAAATTGGCCATAGGTGTGAATGGTTGTCTGTCTCTCTGTGTTGGCCCTGCTACAGGCTGGTGACCTGTACAGGTGTACCCTGCATCTCGCCCTGTGACAGCTGGGATAGGCTGGGTTTCACTGCAGTGTTATGACATGTTTTATGTTTAGGGTTAAATTAATAACATGGATCAGTGTGACAGATGTCAAACACACAAAAACACTGAAGAAGTGAAAGTTTGATCTTAAAGAACTAAAAAGAAATGAGTACAGTTTAGAGTCCTCCTCCCTCTGCGGTTTGTATGTTCCACCTCTTTTAGAGCTGAAGGTGAAAACACTTCCACAGATGATCCTCCAGCAGATCCTCCATTATATCTCCTCCTGCAGCCTCTTCTTTCCTCCATCTTTCAGTAACAGACGTCCTTCAATATGACATGCTGAGGTTAAATTCCACGTCACAGGCAGGATGAACACAGATTTTAGGAGTGATAAAAGCTTCTAGAATAGAATAGAATAGAATAGAATGCCTTTATTGTCATTATACAGGATGTACAATGAGATTGGTGGGCCACTCCTGTTCAGTGCCATGTAACAGAAAATCAAACTCTCTAAAATGAAAATAAAAATATTATAAAAATATTATAATCTAGTATAATCAATATGATCAAGAGATATACAGAAAATAAACAATGTGTAAAATATACAAAAAATAGAATGTATAAAAATTAGGGCTGCAACAATTCATCGATTAACTCGATTAAATCGATTCTAAAAATTTATCGACACAAATTTACTGTGTCGATGCTTCGTTTAAACTCTGCAGCGCTCAGCTGTCTCGGTGTAAGCGGCGCTCCTCACTAGCATTAGCAGCATTAGTGCTGACGTTTTTTTGTGGGTTTATTGGGGGCTGGCAAACCAACATAGAACTGCATTACCGCCACCTACTGGACTGGAGTGTGAATCACTCACGTATACACAAGCACAGATTCTAAAAAGCTCTCCGTCGCTGCGATGGATTTCATTTAACACAGAGTGGATCATCACTAGAGTTGCCACCTGTCTCGTAAAATACCGAACCCCGTATGTTACGGGACTCCGTGGAATACGGCTCCGTAACATGCCGTGTTCCGTACTTTACGGGACGGGTGGCAACTGTCGCTGACATGCATTTCCACACCTCCACTGCTCTCTGTGTGTCTGTGTGTGTTGTGCTCGCTGAGAATTTCAGCTGCTATTTTTGTCTTTACTTCAGCTGTAGCTACCAGAACTGGTTTGCTAGCGAGCGCGGGCCATTAGCACTTGCGATGGTTCGGTACCGGAAGGCCCGCCCCCCCAGGACCGAGGGGCTCCTTCAAATATTTTTTATACTTTAATACCTTATTAGTGACTAAATATAGCCCTGCAGTAGAAACGTATTTTCGAGAATGCTTGTGAATACAAAGCATTACACCATTACTCACACATGCGCCATGGCTCCCGCAGCCACTAGTTTTTCAAAACACTCATAGCAGGCAGCGGTTTTAACTGCGCAAGCGCAAAGAGGCGAAGCTGTGACGGTGAGCTCAAGTAGTGAAAAAGGAAACGTTTTTCCAGCGTCCAAAACAGCAGCTTTTTATTTTAGTAACCACCATTAAATCTGTGAAACAGCTGGAGGTCCTTCATCAAGCACCTGATCAGCAAGTGTTAAGGTGAAGAAAAGAGAACTTTGTAGCTGCTCCATTCACCGCTGTTTGTTCACAGGCGAAAAACTGCAGTATGGAAGTTAAAATATGCAGATAAACTGTTAATAAAAAAAAGTATTTCTTATCCGATTACTCGATTAATCGCTGGAATAATCGATAGAATACTCGATTACTAAAATAATCGTTTTATGCAGCCCTAATAAAAATATATACATACATACCTACATTGGTGCATCTGTACATTGTAAGAAAGTAAATAAGTGTATACATATAATAATGAAGATGATGAATATTGCACTAGTGAATAAATACTGGATATTACACAATATAGGAGTGATAGATATTGTTCAGTATGAATAATATAATATTGCACAGATATGTGGGTGTTGCACAGTTACGGTGGGTGAGTGTGTGAGTTCAGGGTGGTGATTGCTCTGGCGAAGAAACTGTTCCTGAGTCTGTTTGTTCTGGCTTTGATGCACCTGTAGCGCCTGCCAGAGGGCAGCAGGTCAAACAGGTCGTGCCAGGGTGTGAGCTGTCCTTGATGATGTTCCTGGCTCTGCTGATGCAGCGGGAGGTGAAGATGTCCATCAGGGAGGGGAGAGGGCAGCCAACGATTCTTTGTGCTGTCTTGACTACCCTCTGAAGCCTGAGGCAGACAGGGTCAGGCTAGTGTGAGAGCACAGTCACACTGGTCAAGCTGGACTCTGGGGGGGTTGTTAGATCCCAGGAATCCTGTAAAGTCACATTACAGTGCTCACAGCTGTTCAATGATGGTCGATGCTCCTGAACTTCTAATCCAGCTCCACATGATGGAGTACAGAGGAGTACAGCCCAGTCTTTGCTGAAACATGACTCTTTATACTCTCCCTCCTTCTCCAAACCCCAGACATGTCTCAACATGCCCCCCATGAATACTGTTTTCAACTGCCTGTTTGTATTCATAACATGGCATTTTCTCATTCACATCAATCACCTTTGCTATAAACTGTTGAATTATGAGACTGAATTTGACCCAAATCATCATTATTTTAGTATTTATGTGTTTTGTGTTTAATAATCATGTGAAAGTTGGATATATGTGGGGAAGGTTAACAAGGGGGATCTTTTGTTTCTGACAGGGTCAAAGTGCTCGGGTACAGTACAGATTGTTTAGTGTGGGTGGCCCTAAAATCAGGTGTGAAGAGATGACTGTTTGGGGTGAACACCCCACTCATTCAGCTAATTCCAGGTAAACAGGGGCAATGTCCAGGTTGTAGTGGTTCAGTCAGCGTTTATCAGTGTGCCAAACTCAAATATGCTGTATGTACTGGACTGTCCAGGTCCAGGTCTGTGTAGCTCCTCGCTCTGATTAGCTGTACTTTGACCTTTAACCTCTCTGCTCTGTGTTGTTTTCTCTTTCAGAGCAGAAAAACATCACAGCTGAGTCTGGACAGAACGTCACTCTGACATGTCGAGCCCCAAACAACAACAACAACAACAACAAAACCATCGTAGGTGTAGAGTGGAGCAGAGCTGACCTGAAGGAAGAATATGTCCTTTTGTACCGCGATGACTTTGAACTGTATAAACAGCATCCGGCCTTTAAGAGCCGGGTGGATCTGCAGGACAGTCAGATGAAGGATGGAGACGTGTCTTTGATTCTGAAGAACGTGACGACTGCTGACAGTGGAAGATACGAGGCTCGTGTGAAGATGGGAAAAACATTCAGGAAGAGAGCTTATCTGGACGGTGACCCCTTCTGTACCTTCAACCTGAGAGTTGTCCCTCATGGTGAGTTAGTGGAGTTCAGTTTGTGATCAGAGGTGAAGCTGCCTCCTTCCTGTAAGAGAGAAACACGTTTACAGTGGTACCTTCATTTACGAGTGTCCCAGCTAACGAGTTTTTTTGAGATACGATCAAAGTTGGTCAAATTTTTGCTTTATGTTGCGGGCAAATATCTGAGTTACAAGTAAGCGAAAATACACTATCAATGCGTTCCATTCTTTTATTTTTTTTTCCCTCTCACTGTGCACTCGTTTTTGTTGATGGTTGTTGATGTATTTGATTATTTTTCACATTTATTTTGGAGCATTTACGTTTTTTAAACCATGGGTCCAAAGAAAGCGAATGCCAAGATCGGTGCTGAAAAGAATGATGACCGTGGAGCATAAAATTATCGAAAAACATGAGCGAGGTGTGCGTGTTGCTGTCTTGGTGAAGGTAAGAGTGTGCCAAAAAAGGCAAAAGGAGGAAGAGAAGATTACGTGACGTGAAAAAAAGGAGCATTAAGTTTAGCGATCTCCTCCACTTCCATCTCTGCCAACATCTTTGTATTTCACTTAAAACCAGTTTATTTCTCTTTTGTTATACTGTATACAGTATTTTTTTCTACATTATTTGTTTATAAAGGCATTTTCTTATTAATAAACGTAAAAAAAAAAGTCGTGGTTTTGGGGGGGTGGGAACAGATTAATGACGTTTCAGTTCATTTCTGTGGGAAAATGTGATTTGACATACGATCAAATTAAGTTATGAGCTAAGTCAAGGTACCACTGTATTGATTTATTGGTGCCCGTCTCCTCTCTGGCATCTAGAATTCAATATGAGTCACAAACTATAAGAAAACAGCCACAGAAAAAGCTGGTGCTGTGCTGAGTGTCAGCCTGTGGCAGCAGCTCCTTTGTAGCATTTAATTTTTCTCATCTCACTGGTTGTTGATGCAGCTCTCCCTCTAGTTATGCAAACAGTAATATGCTGATTTAAATTTCAAATGAAGGGCTGTATATCAGCAGTATCAGAGCAAACCTACATATAAGACAGAAAAAGATTGCTAACAAAACTACAAACACATCTATGTATCGATATGAGCTAGAAGCACACAAATCCTAAAAAAGGCACAAAAGCTCATGAATAGAGAGGAGAGGGTGAAGGATGTGAAGGTCAGAGTGTTAAACAGTAAAATATTTAGGTTGTTGGCCAGCTGATGGTTCTCCACAGTGTGGAGGGATGGTCTCCTGGAAGGTTTGTTGGCTGAAACCCCGTGTTTCAGTGTAGCGCCTCTTTGCTCACTGCCTTTGTCAGTGTGTTTCTGGCCTGGTTGTGCAGGATTCTGTCCCTGCTTCTTTAGGTTTGCTCCTTAACTTGATGAAGATGCCTGAATTTTGCTGGAAAAGATTTTAGGTGGGCACAGACATGCCTTCAAAGAACTGATGTAGGATGTTGCGGATGCCCCAAAAACATCCCAGCCTGTGCAGTCAAAGCAAGCTAGAGCACATACTCATACTATGATGTGGTTTATATCAAACCACCCAACCTTTGATTGGTGGGTGACCCACTCTACCTTTTGGGTCACACCTCTTTGTAGAAAGCAGCTGGTTCTGAGTGATGTGATTATGTTGCTGTTTCTGTGAATAGTTGTACTTTGACCTTTAACCTCTCTGCTCTGTGTTGTTTCCTCTTTCAGGGCAGAAAATAATCACAGCTGAGTCTGGACAGAACGTCACTCTGACATGTCGAGGTCCAAATCACAACATCATCGTTGTAGAGTGGAACAGAGCTGACCTGAAGTCACAGCATGTGTTTGTATGGTGGGATGGTCAGGTTCTTCCAGAAGAGCAGCATCAGTATTTTAAGAACCGGGTGGATCTGCAGGACAGACAGATGAAGGATGGAGACGTGTCTGTGATTCTGAAGAACGTGAAGATTAATGATGCTGGAACATACGAGTGTCGTGTCCAGGGAGGAGATGACAGTGTGGAGCTCATCAGCATCATCTACCTGAGAGTTGTTCCTCCAGGTGAGTGAGCAGAGTTCAGTGTGTCTGTGATCAGAGGTGAAGCTGCTTCCTGGTTGTTGATGTTTGTTTCTAAAGATGTTGTTGATGAGACTTTGTAGAAAGCAGCTGGTCTGAGTGATGTGATCAGAGTGCAGTAGATAATGTCTGACAGCAGTTTGAAGAGGAAATGGATTCTGTTCTGTTCTTCACTCATCACCTACCTGACAGCTGACACCTCACACCTGTTTCTACCTGCAGGTTCACCAGAACAAAACCAAGAAGATGGAGGGAAGGAGGATGGAGCCAGAAGAGCACATCTTCCACTGGTGGTGCCACTGTTAGTTTTTATTTGTATTATTATTGTGATACTTATTGTGATCTCCAAAAATCACACAAAGAATTTGACCAATAGCTTGTCTGAAACAAATGAACAGAGTTTTAACAGTTCTGAAAGCCAGACCGAAACCAGAGTCTGAATGTCCAAAATATTGCATTGCATTTTTTTTCTTATTGTTTCATGATCCCTAGGTAGAACAGTCCCCTGAGAACTGGTCCTCTGTGAGCAGGACTAGGCCGGATGACCTGTCTAACCACTGGTCCACTGCGTACAGGACTACGGTGGATGATCTGTACAATGACCGGTCCACTGCAAGCTGGACTAGGGTGGACAACCTGTCTTACCATTGGTCCACTGTAAGCGGTACTAGGGTTGAGGACCTGTCCAACCACTGGTCCTCTACAAGTGAGACTAGGGTAAAAACAATCCCAATCCTCAGGGACACAAGTCGCCATCTCATCAGGAGCATGCCCAGATATTTTCTCATGCTATCAGCAATGATAAGGACAATAAATATAGCTGTGAGCAGCAATGAGGGGACCAAGCAGAGACGTGCAACAGTTGCTAGGAAATAGGTTGTTAGAATAACAAGGAAAAAGTCTTAAGATCTGCCAGCAAGTTGTATGGTAAAACACACTTGTATTAATTACAGCCCCCATAAGCTGCACTGACACCGAATTCCTTGTGAATCCTCGGGGAGGGGTCCAAAAGACTACTGTGAAGTTTGGTCTTAATAGGCCAAATCTCTGAGCTGAGATATGAACTCATTTCCTTTTTGGTGGCTTTGCCATCAAATTCAATTACTTGTTGCAGGAAAATGCTTCTGCAAACCAAACTGAAATGTGATGTACTTGCTCTGAAGATCATACATACCACATTTTGTGAAAATTGGACAAAATTAGTGACTTGTGAATTTTTTTTTCACTTTGTATAAAATCCAATATGGCAGCTCAGTCAATTCAGTCAACAACAAAACTTGGTACTTATCAGACTCGGGACCTCTGACAGTATTAGCTGAGAGACACATTTCATTGTACATGTGAACACATGAACTGTTATAGGGCAAAACACATTTTTACCAATTATAGCGCCACCTAAAGGTCAATGTCACCAAAATTCCCGTGCTTTCTTTTTGAAGGTTCCTGAGTCAACATACCAAGTTTGGTTTTGATAGGTTAAAGTCACAGATTGAATGGCTCTGACAGGCAATCACTTAGAAAATGATATCATGCATTGAACTCCACTAGATCCAAGGATTACAAAGGTACCTCAATTTCAAAAACTGGCCACGTGGGTCACAAGTTATGGTTACTTATGCTTCTCCAACTTTGCCCCAAAGGTGGCACTACAGTGTTTAAGGTATTGGCACATACCTTGGTGAACCTGATAATGAGACTGTCCTGAGGAAGTGTGCCATATTTCATAACTTTTGAGCAGACGGTTCTAGGGGCTGCCACAGACTCCCTTTGGAGAGGAAAAACGTTAATGATGATGATATAAAACCTACAACCACTATGGGTGCCTGCATCCTTGTTGCTTGGCACCCAACAAGAAACAAAACTAAAGAGAAATTGGCCAGGAAGGATAAGCAGAGAGCAATGGTCCCTGGCCACCATCTGGATAACTATCCAGGTGGTTTCCACATTTTGGGGGTTTGTCTTATTGTTTTTTTCTCCGGTGCAGCTGTTGTCACTTTCATTTGCACCAAAGCAGGTGAAATAGATTCACAATGGTTTATGCTTGTTTTTCTCTTTTTTATTTATTTTAGCATTTTAACTATGTAATACAATAGTAAACCTCATCCCACTGTGATGTCAGACTGCTGATGCGAACGTCGCTGTGCCAGCAGACACTGCACGTAATGGGTGGTACAGCAATTAGATGGCAGATCATTGTAATCAGATATAGCGACAAGTTGTTGAGCAGAGTTTATTTTCCCACTCTCTGTTTAATAATGATAAACAAGGAAAAAAACAATCTCTCAGTCTTGGTTTTAATACTGTTGTCTAATCTCTCTTTTCAGATACATTAAGTGTACAACATGAATTCAAGAGAGTGGAGTTTGTATGTAGTTAAATCCCCAAACCTCAAAGGACAGTAGTGAGGAAGCGGGTGTCCTGAAGACGTGGGCTGGTTTGAGACCAGATGACCCCGGTCAACATGGAGTCCTGGTGAGCCACCTTCAGCCACCAAGGAGCTGCTGCAAACACAAGTTAGCAGGAGACAGGGTAAGACCTCGTAATTGTATTACAGCATACATATCTCTAAGAAGAGGTTGTATCACTTCATTTAGAAGAGAAAAATTTAAGTGTTTTTAAGTCTTGCTTGTTTTTAATGCTGTTTTAAGCTTCCAGTAAAAATAAGGCAGCATCTACCTGTGATAATCTGAGCAGAACTGACCACAGTTATAATTACTTAGTATTATATCTTCTTGTTCCACTGATATAAGTCCAAAAAAAATCCAACCATCTCATTAAACAGTGAATTCTTTCTGCTCTTTCAACAGAACAGTCGGCGCCAAGTGAAACCCCACCTTTGTTCACTTTACTGCCAAAAGCATTCTCTCCTCTACCTTCATACACATGCGAACTTGAGTGACATCCCATTCTTAAACCATATGCCCACCCTTTGCAGCTATAATAGCTTCAACTCTTCTGGGAAGGCTTTCCACGGGTATAGGAGTGTTTATGGGAATTTTTTGCCTTTCTTCCAGAAGGGGCCGAGCGTAACTCCTGAAAAACGACCCCACACTTAGAGCTGAGCTGTATTTTTCTTTTTACATAAATTTAGCAGACCCTTTGTTATCCATGGACAGTGACTGTATTTATGTTTTCTATTGCTTTATTGAGCAGTTTATGTTACACAGTAATATAACTATTCAAAGGAATTCCAAACATGCACCTTTGACATCTTGTTTCTGATATATTTCACCCCAGTTCTGCTTCATTAAATCATTTTTAAAAGCATTTATTGATTCCTCTGATCTTACTCATCATTTTGTTCAGTTTATTAATCTTATAGTTTCCATCATAAACTTTAAAAACTGGAAGATGGTCACTCTTATCATTTATCATTAGTCTGATACAATTAATACTGTATTAACTGTAATTTCCCCATTGTGGGACTAAAGGTATTCATTAATTAATTAATTCACTATTTTCTGTGTCATATGTTGACTGTGAGAGTGGCAGAATATGATATGATTCTGGTAGGTCTGCTCATTTTAGTTTAAAGGCTCATTTAGTACGTTGTGTTAATGAATATAGTAGCAGCAGTTGTTACTGATGGAAGAAAGAAGTTTTTGTCTGAGTCTGTTTCATATTCCATGTCCTGTGTATTGTGACCCACATATTCAAATGTTTTCAGTTCCAGTTGATAATATTCAGTAATCCTCTGAGAGATGCAGCTGTTTTTTCCAGATGAGATGTTTCTTTCAGTGTGTGTCATAAGTGAGTGTCCAGTTACGCGCTACCTTGTTTATAGTCCAGTGTTGTGCCAAAAAGTTATCGTCTGCCAAAAAGTTCAGTTCAGTCGAGTCTGGTTTTATTTATATGGGGCCAAATCACAACAGTCGCCTCAAGGCACTCTGTACTGTACGGTAAAGACCCAACAATAATGCAGAGGACTGCTTCACACTCACACACACACACAGACACTGCACGAAAAGAGGCATATTCGTCTCCGTATACTGACGCGGGTGCCGCTAGTAAACGGCAGCTTTCGTCAGCATACGGGGATGCGCATTTTCGTTCACCTGAGACGGATACGGTCGTTTACGTACCACCAGAAGCAATTCAATTCAATTCAATTTTATTTATATAGCGCCAAATCACAACAAACTGTCGCCTCAAGGCGCTTTGTATTGTGGGTAAAGACCCTACAATAATACAGAGAAAACCCAACAGTCAAAACGACCCCCTATGAGCAGCACTTGGCGACAGTGGAAAGGAAAAACTCCCTTTTAACAGGAAGAAACCTCCAGCAGAACCAGGCTCAGGGAGGGGGGGTCATCTGCCGCGACCGGTTGGGCTGAGGGGAGAGAAAGACATGCTGTGGAAGAGAGCCAGAGATTAATATCAATTAATGATTAAATGCAGAGTGGAGTATAAACAAAGTAAATAAGGTGAATGAGAAACAGTGCATTATGGGAACCCCCCAGCAGACTAGGCCTATAGCAGCATAACTAAGGGATGGTTCAGGGTCACCTGATCCAGCCCTAACTATAAGCTTTATCATAAAGGAAAGTTTTAAGCCTAATCTTAAAAATAGAGAGGGTGTCTGTCTCCCGAATCCAAGCTGGAAGCTGGTTCCACAGAAGAGGCGCCTGAAAGCTGAAGGCTCTGCCTCCCATTCTACTCTTAAGTATCCTAGGAACCACAAGTAAGCCAGCAGTCTGAGAGCGAAGTGCTCTGTTGGGGTGATATGGTACTATGAGGTCTTTGAGATAAGATGGGGCCTGATTATTGAAGACCTTGTATGTGAGGAGAAGGATTTTAAATTCTATTCTAGATTTAACAGGGAGCCAATGAAGAGAAGCCAATATGGGAGAAATCTGCTCTCTCTTTCTAGTCCCTGTCAGTACTCTAGCTGCAGCATTTTGGATCAGCTGAAGGCTTTTCAGGGAGCTTTTAGGACAGCCTGATAATAATGAATTACAATAATCCAGCCTAGAAGTAATAAATGCATGAATGAGCTTTTCAGCATCACTCTGAGAAAGGATGTTTCTAATTTTAGAAATATTGCGCAAATGCAAAAAAGCGGTCCTACATATTTGTTTAATATGTGCATTGAAGGACATATCCTGGTCAAAAATGACTCCAAGATTTCTCACACTGTTACTGGAGGCCAAAGTAATGCCATCCAGAGTAAGTATCTGGTTAGACACCATGTTTCTAAGATTTGTGGGGCCGAGAACAAGAATTTCAGTTTTATCTGAATTTAGAAGCAGGAAATTAGAGGTCATCCAGGCCTTAATGTCTTTAAGACATTCCTGCAGTTTAATTAATTGATGTGTGTCATCTGGCTTCATTGATAGGTAAAGCTGAGTATCATCTGCATAACAATGAAAATTGATGCAGTGCTTTCTAATAATACTGCCTAAGGGAAGCATGTATAATGTAAATAAAATTGGTCCTAGCACAGAACCCTGTGGAACTCCATAATAAACCTTAGTGTCTGAAGAAGACTCCCCATTTACATGAACAAATTGGAGTCTATGAGATAAATATGATTCAAACCACTGCAGTGCAGTACCTTTAATACCTATAGCAAGCTCTAATCTCTGTAATAAAATGTTATGGTCAACAGTATCAAAAGCTGCACTGAGCGGGGATAAACGTAGGGGGGAGCCGGCAAGCGGGAGGTGTTAACGACTTTACATATGAATAGCAGCGCTGCAAGCCGAAGCAGCGGCCACTGTTGCTAACTCCTCAGTAAGGAAAGTAGCTATTGGCTGTCCTAAAAGTTGCTAGAATTCACTACATGATGTCATCACCTAATTTGCATAATTGGATATTTGTATGTAGTTGCAATCGAGGATGTAGGAGAGAGGAATAACATCTTTGGAGAGACAAAAAGTGAAGAAAAACATCCTAAATATGTTTAGAACTACTCGGGCTGGGCGATATATCAAAATAATATCTCAGTATTTTTTACCTTAATGGTGATATACGAAATATATCTTGATATTTTTTCCTCACAAAGGTATAAACAAAAAGGCACTTCTGAGTCGAAGTTAATGTCCCAAATATCACACAGACACTTCTAACATTCAGCTGTAGATGTACATGAGAAATTGCTCAAAAAAACCCACTGGCATTTAAATAATAATGCTCCTCAAATAAATTCATGCTTTTTCCCTCCATAACAAAAGACTCGCAGCTGTGCTATTAAAATGTAAACAGAAAAGATCCAGAGCAAAAACAGAAAAAGGCTGACTGATTCTTTAAAAAGCCAGTCTGCAGTGAAGCAGACTTCACCAAAGTGCTTCCTCCTGTGTAAGATAACAACTGTAAACAGACTGAATGAACAAACTTCTGTTCTTCAGTCAGCAGGATTTGTGAATCCATAGACATATATGCTGACGTATCACAGCAACGGCCCCACCCGCTCAATACGGCGTCGTATCCGCCGCCTGCATCACGAAGACACGAACAGGTACTCTTGGGGGTCCGGGCGATGCCAAAGCGTCTGAACGGAGCACAAAGGTCGTATGTACACAAAACCCAGTGACAGCGGAGGATTTCAGGTTAACAAAAAAACTCTCCAAAAGTCGCCGACGTCACCGAGGAAACTCGCTAAATTTGTTGATAGTCACTTTTTGGAAAAAAACTCACTAGGGGGGGTCTGAAAATCCGCTAAATCTAGCGACAAAGTCGCCAAGTTGGCAAGAGTGGCAGCGGCAACAGACACACATGGCTTCTCAGTCATTGGATGAAAAAAATTACATCACAATTCATTACTCACATGTGATTGGTTAGTAGATCTGTCCCCCATTGGCCTTTATAAAGACAGGCCTGGGTAAGCCCCTCCCTAATAAATAATAACCCACTAAAAAATTTTTTTAATTACTATTTCTGTGATATACCTTGTATGTTATGCTGTATTCATGCCATGCTAATAACCTCAACTAAAGGGAATTCAGTTAAGAGAAACAAATTGTGAGGCACAAGTTTTATTTATTTTTTTTAATTTATAAAGCAATATGCACATACACACACACACATCATATAATCTATATATATATATAAAGAAAACAAAAACATACAACTTTGATTTAGAGTGAGGTGTGTGTCACAGATACACTCTCTGCCCTCTGCAGTGTCGACTCATTTTGAACCACGCTGGATCCCAGCAATACTCACTTTATTTAAATGAAGCAAGCAGTTGGTGCATGCCCATTGCCGTCTCTCTTTATATGGCCAATATACATGTTTGATTACACATGTGCTACACATGCTGATGTTCCACAGTCAGTCTAATATACTGAATGAATATGTGTGACATGTTTATTCTTTGTGATCGGTCATAAATGCACGGTGAGAATACACATGGGGAGGCAGGAAGTACCGTGCTGGACCGATAGGGGGTAGTGCTGCAGCAGTTCTGACTCATAGGGAGAAGAAAAGGTGGACTTCATCTTCAAATAAAGATAAGCTAATACATGTTTTTTTTAAATTTATTTAAAAAAAGAGACCCCCCCCCCAAAAAAAAAAAGTTTGACCTTACATTAAATATTTAGTTTTTATTGCCATCATTGTTGAACAGTATGAAGCTGATTAAAGCACAATAATCATTAGTATAATTAAAATTGAAATATAAACTTCTATTTTGGGTTCATACATGTGAACATTCAACTCCAGATGAGTCAGTGCCTCAGCCTTCACAAACCTCACCACACGGCACTGATTCACCAGTGCCGTGTGGTGTACGGAGGCAAAACTGCAAAACTTGTGTCTGTTCAAATAATTATGGAGGACACTGTGAGGACACTGTATGGTCTAATGAGGAGAAACTGGTCCTGGACATTTGACAGAACAAAGTCAACAAAAATGAAGCGAGTGCAGAGATTCAAGAATTTTTGGTGTAAACTGTGGACATGAAAATGAATGAAATCAAAAACTTTTTATCTTGCAGTCAAATTCAAAGGTCTCTAAATTATCTTCACACAATCACATAAATCTGTTTCTGAATGATATAAAAGTCCAACTCATCTCAGAGGTTCTTGTTGTAAAGTAACAAACTTTAACGATGACACTTATTAGACACTGTTTTAGGACACAGAAGGAATCCCGGCTAGAATAAGATCCTGGTGTCCAGGTGGATGTAAAAATGAGTCCCACTCATCCCTCATGGCTATAAGAGCCTTCAGATTTGACCAATAATGCACTTTTTGAGGTTTACAGTGAATTATCAGAAAAAATAGATCTAACATCCTGAGCACAAATGTTTGTTTCTGTTCCTGTTTATCAGACATTTATTAAAGAAGTACGAGTTAAAATATTTTCATATTTAACAGATACACGCTGGGAGGAAGACACCAGACTTCCCGATTAAAATGTGGAGTTTGGCAAGTTATCAGGTTCAGAGAAACTTCAACTTTTTAGAACATTTCACTCATTTGTCCCTTCTTCTTATTCAGTAACTGCTTGATGTTCATTTTCTGCCTTTTGTTTCTCTCTCTTTTGTTTTGACAGCATCACTCAGGTGTCCTCATCTCAGGAAACAGTTATTCTGAGCTGCGGTGAATTTGAGCAGTGCAGCTGCATCAACATGAAAGAGGTGAGTAAATGCAGGCCTCGGGTAAAGAGGGTGTGTGGGTGTGAGTGTGAAAGATGCAGACACCAAAGATGCATGCATGCAACACCTTTATCTTGTTTCTACACATCAGTTTAGGAAAGTTTCCAACGGTCACAATAAAGGTACAATAGAGGCGTGAAAGAAAAAAAAAACGGTGATGCACAATGCTGACAGTTTCTGTAAGAGAGCAGAGCTATAGATCATGTTTAATGAGTTATCGAGCTAAAAGTCAAAGTTTCTGTCATCACAGTGGCTCTCTTTTACCTGGCTAAATCACCATGGCAACTTATGCTGAACACATAATCTGGTCATGTTGTCGTTATGTTCAGCGTTTTGGTTTAAAATTAGCAGCACTGAGAGATTTAAGTGAACTACAGACTGACTGCTGGGTGAATACGTTGTATACTGTAACATGTTAAACAGTCCTTAAGTAACATGACAAATGAAGCCCACCTGTAAAGGTAGAGTAAATTTTGCCTGACCTAAAACCAATAGATCACTTCTGGGTCATTGTGTGTCAGTCCCTCTGATGCTGCACCTCAGACTGACCAGGAGTTCAGTGACCTCGTGGTCCAGATCTGGGAGGAGATCCCCCAGGACACCATCAGTCATCTCATTAGGAGCCCTGATGCTGTCAGGCATGCATACAAGCACGTGGAGGCCACAGAAACCACTGAGTATGATTTTGAGTTATTGCAATGAGATGGGCTAGCAGATTGCATTTCACCATCAAACATTTGTTGTATTGAGCCATTAAAATAAAACTAATGTTGATGTCTCCACTCCTCAAAGGTAGAGGTAGACTGCTCGAGTATTTGCCTCCTCCCTCCCTGCACACAAACTGAAATCCGCTGAAAAAAGTGGATTTGTCAGATTTTCTTCTTTCTATCCCCCTGGTGTGCAGATACCTGGAGAACCTTTGTAGCACAAGTCACAGCATAATTGTAACTCTAACGCAATTAAGTCGCGTTTCCATTAGTATCTACTCAGCGCGGCTCGACTCGACTTGACAGGGTTTGAAGATGTTTTTTAGTACTCACTCAGCTGGGGTTCCAAGTGATCCGAGGCGATCCGAAAATGAGATGATATGTGACAGCATGCCACTGATTGGTGAGGGAGTATCATCGCTAGGGGAGCCATGAGAGTGGCTCCTTCACCAGAATCAAGCCTGCCATTTTTAAAACCCAATAGCATGAAACTGGAGGCACGAATGCCCAGACAGACAGTTTGCAGCAGTAGTTTTGCAACATGAGAGCCATCTGAAACACACACACAGCATACATATTATAACCCTATACTGCCTGGCGATCACCGTTGAAGCACCGTTGGATAACCGCTTTGAGTGTTCAGTAAGAGTAGAAAAGCCCTATATAAGAACTAGACCATTTTGACACCTCACCCTTTGCTGTACGCCTAGCCTCCCAGTACTCCTATCTACTTTCTTTATCGCCCTCCCTATCCCACTGTTTTAATCTCTTCCTATTAATACTTTCCTGTACTCCTTCATTCCACCACCAAGTCTCCTTGTCCTTTTTCCTCTGTCTAGATACATCAAACACCTTGCTGGGAGTTTCCATCAGTAGATCATCTCAAATTTCCCAGTCCTCTGCTAACTCTTCCCTACTACCCAGAGCCTGTCTCAGCTCCTCCCTGAACTCTGTCCAGTGAATCAGGCTCTGAAGAGTCCCAAATACCCAAACTAAATTAGAACATGGAGTGTTCTATTAATCTGGTAGAATACAGTAAACAAGGAGTCTTCCTCACGCAGATGTTAATCACAGAGTTCAGTGCTGGGATCAATACTTTTCACCTTCTAGATGTTTCTAATAAAATAATATTAGAAAATGACAACATTATTAGAAACAATGACTAAATTTCCATTAATGTGCAGATGACACCCTGTTGATCTGCACATTATCATATATATTTTATCGGTTATCATGTTACCATGTTATATGCAGCGGTGAAAGTAAGCCAGTAAGGTCCAGTACTGCTTACGAAAAGATTCTGCGCCTGTACGCAGTACTGGCAGTACCTGGAAGAGAAGGAGGAGCTGCCTACTGTAGAGCAGTCATTCAGAACTAGTCACGGTTGCACTATGCGTCAGAATAGCAATTCACTAGCAATAAGCAGTCAAAAACATGACTTAATCAGTTAATAAAAAGATTTGTTTTTTCTCATTTCAAATTGTTTCTGTACTGTTCATGATATGCTGGAGACTCAATTCTCTAACTTCTCTCCCCTCGGAGCTCGAGGCTTTCAACAATGGCCACCCTTTACTCCATTTAGCCTGTTAACTGGCCAGTGGCCACGTCCACTGGACATATGTAATGCATTTTATATGACAGGCCAGACCCACTCATTTGATTGACACCTCATTCAGCCAATCATGTAACTGGCCGTACCAAAATCACCTGGAAAAAGCTAGGTGACGCCCTTTGGTTATTATGGGCTCTTGAAAAACCATTTTTAAAATGATTAGCCGAATGAGGTGTCAATAAAAGTAGGAGGGTCTAGCCTGCCAAATAGACCCTTTTACAGCCTACATCATCAAAGGGTGCACGCGCATTTTGGCAACGGAAGTGAACTGCTACCCCATTCAAATCAATAAGAACAAGGAGACTGCTCAGCATTTAAACGTGATTTAAAAGCAATATCAGGATCAAAATGTCTGCTGTTGCATGTTTGGCTATCAGAATTTCTACTCTACCAAAAGTGGACTGAAGTTGTACCGAATCCCACGGGATCACAGCTGTTTAAGAGAAACGGAGGCATCTGTGGCTGCAAGCCATCAAATGTATTGATAAAAACTGGACTGAGGACACGATCAGGACTGAGGACAGGATCAGAAATGCTCACGTTTGAAGCGCCCATTTTATATCAGGTAAAGTTATTTATCTTCCGTTGCTTATGCCGGGATGTCAGGTATCTAAAGTAAAGAGTATTAGCTAGTAGGCTATTTGGCTTTTAAACTGTAGTGTGGCTGGCTATTTACAGGTGAGGCATTGCTGGACCCTGTTTCCTTGTCTTTGACTTAGAAGAACTTCTGACTTCAAGACACAAAAGTCCGAGTCTGTGTCATGATATTTGATGTTCGGTACACGGCCGCAAACAACATAATTGTAAGCATCCAGTGACTTATATGTGCTGCAACTTCTCTCTGGTGTATACGCTGGGTTTCTCCACCAAATACACGTATATATCCACCCATATACTGGGCCACTTGCTAATATACCACAGGGATCGGAGTGGGTTCCTGGTGGTCAAAATTTTTACAGGTAGTTTTCACGATCTTTCATTGATAATCCCTTCTCCTAGATTGAAACGCTATTGAACTCTGCCGTATTTTCGTTTCCAAAATGCTCGTGCATTGCTACCTACATCATCACTGTTTACACAAAGTAAAGGGGTCTATAAAAGGCACTACATGTCCCGCGAACGTGGCCAGTTAATAGGCTATGACGTGGGGTTTCTAGAGTCAATAATAACCAGAGGGTGCCACGTAGCTTTTTTCAGGTGATTTTGGTGCGGCCAGTTAACAGGTTAATGTCTGTCTGCTCGATAAAAAATATCCCAGTTAAAAGCAAAGAGAGATTAACTAATTGTGTTTCATGTTATTCTGCTCAATTTTAACATTTTATATATATATATATATATATATATATATATATAATGTATATGTGGTTTTTGTCATAGTACCAGTGTTACACCAAATTCTGCGACCACAGGGGGCGATAGCGGGCATCCCTCTGCATGTACGTGTTGAATACCAGCGAGAAGGACACTATTTACGTAAACTGCGTAAGCACCAAAACAGGAGATTGTAAACCTTACTGAATATTATTTCGTTCGCATTGACGAAGGAAATGCGTTGTTTTTATTTGACATTGAACACAGCTGGACGGACCGTTGCATTGAATGCTTTTATTCTATCGTTTGAAATACATAAACCCACTACTACCCATCCTTCAATAAATTGGTAAACGATAAATAAATGATTCCAAGCACTTTTTTGGGAAGGGGTTCAAACGATTTATAAGATTTTCTGCCACCCAGCTCAGCTCTCATTTGAAATAAGATAGAAGTGGGTTTATGTATTTCAAATGATAGAATAAAAGCATTCAATGCAACGGTCCGTCCAGCTGTGTTCATCCATCCATCCATCCATCCATTTTCTTCCACTTATCCGGAGCCGGGTCGCGGGGGCAGGAGCCTAAGCAGAGAAGCCCAGGCTTCCCTCTCCCCAGCCACCTCCTCTAGCTCATCCGGGGGGACCCCAAGACGTTCCCAGGCCAGCCGAGAGATATAATCTCTCCAGCGTGTCCTGGGTCTGCCGCGAGGCCTCCTCCCGCTGGGACATGCCCGAAACACCTCACCCAAGAGGCGGCCAGGAGGCATCCTAATCAGATGCCCGAGCCACCTCAACCAGCCCCTTTCTATGTGGAGGAGCAGCGGCTCTACTCTGAGCCCCTCCCGGATAGCTGCACACCTCATCCTATCTCTAAGGGAGAGGCCAGCCACCCTTCGAAGGAAACTCATTTCTGCCGCTTGTATTCGCGATCTTATTCTTTCGGTCACTACCCAAAGCTCGTGACCATAGGTGAGGGTAGGAACGTAGATCGACCAGTAAATTGAGAGCTTCGCTTTTACACTAAGCTCCCTCTTCACCACGACAGACCGGTGCAGCGTCCGCATTACTGCAGAAGCAGCCCCGATCCGTCTGTCGATCTCCCGCTCCCTTCTCCCGTCACTCGTGAACAAGACCCCGAGATACTTGAACTCCACTTGGGGCAAGAACTCGTTCCTGAGCCGGAGAGGGTACTCCACCCTTTTCCGGCTGAGGACCATGGCCTCAGACTTAGAGGTGCTGATTCTCATGCCGGCCGCTTCACACTCGGCTGCGAACTGTTCCACTGCGAGCTGTAGGCCACCCCCTGAGGAAGCCAACAGGACCGCATCATCTGCAAAGAGCAGAGATGCGACTCTGGGGCCACCAAGGAAGAAGCCTTCTGCCACCTGGCTACGCCTAGAAATTCTGTCCATAAAAGTTATGAACAGAATCGGTGACAAAGGGCAGCCCTGGCGGAGTCCAACACCCACAGGAAACGAATCCGACTTATTACCGGCTATACGGACCAAGCTCTCACTGCGGTTGTACAGAGACTGAATGGCCCGCAACAGCGGTCCAGACACTCCATACTCCCGCAGGACCTCCCAGAGGATACCCCGAGTGACACGGTAGAATGCCTTCTCCAAGTCCACAAAGCACATGTAGACTGGTTGGGCAAACTCCCATGAGCACTCGAATATCCTTGAGAGGATAAAGAGCTTGTCCAGCGTTCCGCGACCAGGACGAAAACCGCATTGTTCCTCCTGGATCCGAGGTTCGACTAACAGACGGACCCTCCTTTCCAGCACCCTGGCGTAGACCTTTCCGGGGAGGCTGAGGAGTGTGATCCCTTGAAAGTTGGAGCACACCCTCCGGTCTCCCTTCTTAAAGATGGGGACCACGACCCCGGTCTGCCAATCCAGTGGCACTGCCCCAGATCTCCACGCGATATTGCAGAGGCGTGTCAACCAAGACAGCCCTACAACATCCAGAGCCTTCAGGAACTCAGGGCGAATCTCGTCCACCCCAGGGGCCCTGCCACCAAGGAGTTGTTTAACTGCCTCAGTGACCTCACCCTCAGTGATGGCCAGGTCATCCCCCTCATCCCCAGACTCTGCTTCCACTACAGAAGGCGTGTCAGTGGGATTCAGGAGGTCCTCGAAGTATTCCTTCCACCGCCCGACTATAGCCTCAGTTGAGGTCAGCAGCACCCCACCCGCACTATAAACCGTGTGAGTGGAGCACTGCTTTCCCCTCCTGAGTCGCCTGACGGTTTGCCAGAATCGCTTCGATGCCGTCCGAAAGTCTTGTTCCATAGCCTCACCGAACTCCTCCCACACCCGAGTTTTTGCGTCGGCCACTGCCCGAGCTGCGTTCCGCTTGGCCTGTCGATACCTGTCAGCTGCCTCCGGAGTCCCACAGGCTAACCAAGCCTGATAGGACTCTTTCTTCAGCTTGATGGCTTCCTTCACCTCCGGTGACCACCATCTGGTTCGGGGGTTACCACCACGACAGGCACCAACCACCTTGCAGCCACAACTCTGAGCAGCAGCCTCAACAATGGAGGTGCGGAACATGGTCCATTCGGACTCAATGTCCTCAGCCTCCCTCGGAATGCTGTCGAAGTTCTGCCGGAGGTGGGAGTTGAAGATCTCCCGGACTGGGGCTTCTGCCAGGCATTCCCAGCGCACCCTCACAATACGTTTAGGTGCACCAGGTCTGTCCAGCATCTTCCCCCGCCACCTGATCCAACTCACCACCAGGTGGTGATCAGTTGACAGCTCAGCTCCTCTCTTCACCCGAGTGTCCAAAACATACGGCCGCAGATCTGATGATACAATTCCAAATCGATCATCGACCTGCGACCTAGGGTGTCCTGGTGCCATGTGCACTTATGGACATCCTTATGTTCGAACATGGTGTTTGTTATGGACAAACTGTGGTTTGCACAGAAGTCCAATAACAAGACACCCTTCGGGTTCAGATCGGGCAGGCCGTTCCTCCCAATCACGCCCCTCCAGGTCTCACTGTCATTGCCCACGTGAGCGTTGAAGTCTCCCAGCAAGACTATGGGGTCACCAGATGGAGCACTCTCCAGCACCCCGCCCAGCGACTCCAAAAACGGTGGGTACTCTGAACTGTCATTCGGCGCATAAGCGCAAACAACAATCAGGACCCGTTCTCCGGCCCGAAGGCACAGGGAAACTACCCTCTCATCCACCGGAGAAAACTCCGACGTACAGGCAGCAAGCCGGGGGGATACAAGAATACCCACCCCAGCTCGCCACCTCTCACCGAGGGCAACTCCAGACTGGAACAGAGTCCAGCCCTTCTCCAGGAGACTGGTTCAAGAGCCCAGGCCATGCGTTGAGGTGAGCCCAACTATATCTAGCTGGTATCTCTCAACCTCACGCACTAGCTCAGGCTCCTTCCCCACCAGAGAGGTGACATTCCATGTCCCAATAGTCAGTCTTGATAGCCGGGGATCGGTCCGCCAGGGCCTCCGCCCTCGGCCACCGCCCGACACACACTGCACCCGACCCCTACGACACCTGCGGGTGGTGGGCCTACAGGAGGGCGGGCCCATGTAACCTCTTCGGGCTGCGCCCGGCCGAGCACCACGGGCTAATGCCCGGCCACCAGACGCTCTCCCTCGAGCTCCCTCCCCAGGCCTGGCTCCAGGGTGGGGCCCCGGTAACCCTATCCCGGGCAGGGTAAACTGTTCCCTTGCTTTTATAGACATAGGGGTCTTCTGAACCGCTCTTTGTCTGGACCCTCACCCAGGACCAATTTGCCATGGGAGACCCTACCAGGGGGACAAGCCCCCGGGCAACATAGCTCCTGGGATCACTGGGACACACAAACCCCTCCACCACGATAAGGTGGCGATTCACGGAGGAGCTGTGTTCAATGTCAAATAAAAAAAACGCATTTCCTTCGTCAACGCGAACGAAATAATATTCCGTAAGGTTTACAATCTCCTGTTTTGGTGCTTATGCAGTTTACGTAAATAGTGTCCTTCTCACTGGTATTCAACACGTACATGCAGAGGGATGTACGCTATCGCCCCCTGTGGTCGCAGAATATGATGGGTCGCAGAATTTGGTGTAACACCAGCAAGAATTTAAAACGACTTTCACCCGGGTTATATTCCAGCATACATAGTAATTTGTTGTAATTATGTACATAATACTAGTGTACCTTTTAAGAAATGTAATACTCAACATAACTGACATTTATTTATCTTCTACATTGCTATGGTTACTGAAGTATACAAACAGGAAAACCTATATACTGCTTAATGGTGCACTTGGAATTTCCTTTGAAGTTGATTAATGACAATATTAAGAGCAGATAACCAACTCATTACATTTCCTGATAGGTAAACTCATCAGTGCCAGCCAAGTCATGTGTTCTGCATGCTGCTTTCCCCACAACAAAACAAAAATCAAAATGCCAGGAAGTGGATTCTGCTCATCTCGATGCAGTGTTTTCAGTGGGAGAAACATTTCATCATTCAGGATGAAACTGTGACTTCTTTTCCCCAACCTGATGAAAAGTAAAGGTCATGTGATCTGTAGGCTCTTCATTGGAAAAGAGCTTAGCTGTCACATGACCTGTACTGTTCACATAATGGCTGAAACAAGCACTATTGCCCAACAATTAGTCACAAGTTCAGTTTCATGATTGTTAATATGCAAACCTGGACACTGAGAATTTTGAGTGTGCATCAAAACAAACAAAGTGCTTCCTAGCATATCGTCTCTTTAAGCAGGCTGTGGGTGTTGAGGGGTTAAGGTTGTGCTGTCTGAGCATGAATTGATAGTAGACCAGGATGGTGTAGCTCAGGGACACTACAACCACACACAGCAAGACTTTGCTACCTGCTGGCCTGCAGCATGTGGAGTAAACTTAAAATATGACCAGAATTTCCATTTGTGGCACTACTTCATAATACTGGATTATTTTACTTTGAAACAGACAGTAATACTTCACCAACCTCAATCACAAACATACATAAGATGGAAAAAATGTAAAATTGATGTATTTTCATATGGAGTTATCTGCAGACAAGCTAAAGATCTGACCTACTTACTAACCTTGGTTTGTTGTGCAGCTCAGCAATGACGTCACAGCTAAAGAGAAATGAGACTGAGGTTAGTTAGTTTCAGACCCATATAGGCATGCACAATATATTAAAAGCATTTTAATCACTAAACCCCACTTTTAACTCTTTAAACTCCACGTCTCAGATGGGGTGCTTGTTCATCTTTATTAAGTTCATAATGAAGCTGCCATTTTTCACAGCAAAAGAGTAATCTTTTAAAGCTGGAAACATTGCTCATATAACTATTTTAGCAAACAGGAAGTGTTGTATTTATACTTACAGAGCAGCCACAGCAGAGTTGTTTCTTCCACTCTCTCTTTTTCTATTATCAACCCTTTGATGAGGTCATAGTCACATCTGGTAAAATCCTCCTCCTTTCTGACTCTGTGAGTGTCTGTGGTCTGGTTTTATGATCATGTAGCCGCATTAGAAACACCTCTTTGTTTCTTTGCAATAAAGGACACATACTGAAGTTGGTCTTGTCATCAGAATTTTTGTTATAGTATTTCTCCTAAAATATTAAAGAAAAATAAATAAATGACATGTTAATTTTAGAAGTACTTGTTTTTTCCCCCCTTCCTGTTAGTGACAGTGGTTCAGCTAAGAGGAAATGAAATGGTGGTGTGGGTTTTTTAACCCGAGTCTAAGAGCTTCTCTTTGTTTTAGCCACTAAAACATGGTGAGACAAAAAACAAAACAAATAAACAAACTGATAGCTTTTCTAGTTCAGACTTGGCGTAGTAGCATTTTTTTGTTGTTGTTGTTTTTTTTTTACTCAGCTGAAACAGTAAACATCCATTTTCTGGGTACTGAAGTTTATCCTAGCCAGCTTCAGGTGAGAGGCGTGGTATGCCCTGGACAGGTCACTGCACTGCGATTAAAAAAAAAAAAAAAAAAGGAACTTACATTCACCAATTATTTTAACTTTCATATTTTTGACTGCTGGATGAAGCTGAAGAACCTGGAGAGAATCCATGCAGAAGTGAGGTGAATATGCAAGGCTCACACAGCTTGAAACCTTCCTGCTTTGTGGTGTCAGTGTTGGTCACCTATAAATTACATCCAGGGACAAAAGTAGTTTTAAATTCTTGCTGGTACTATGACATAAACCATATTATATATATATATATATATTAGGGGTGGGACTCGGTTAAAAAGATTAATCGAATTAATTAGAAGCTTTGTAATTAATTAATTGCATTTTAATCACATTTAAATATTTAACATGAGAAATATTAATTTAAGTTTAGTTGATGAATGAATCAATATACATAAGCTTAAACTTCAAAATTTTGTTTATTTTCCCACCAGTCTACTACACAGACCAATGAAGGGTGGAAGTGCTCCTGTGATAAGCAAACACCTGAAATTAAAGCTAAGCATAATAACTGGATAGTTTTAATCAACATTAATGTCTCACTTAATATAGTTGGAAATTAATCATTCGCTCAGCTGTATTCCTTGATGCTGAAATGTGTTATGCTTGTTTTAACAGCTTATTTTAAATTAAAGTCTTAAAATTAAACCACAAAAAGGAGAAAAAATTCGTTCTCCGTTTAACCAGCTGTTTTTACACAGCTGTGCTTCACACTCACGTTGCTAGGCGACATGAGCTGCGCAGAGGTGAGGGCAGGTGACGCAGATATGAAGGCTAGCCGCTCACGTCCTCCCTTTGCGGTCTTCATGGGCTGCCTTCGAAGGATGCGGCCCCTGAATTTGGACATTGTGCATCGATATAATCGGTACACCTGGAATTCGTGCACTGAGAAACGTTCCACGGTGCAAAGTGCGATTAAAACGCGTTAAAATTTTTAATTCGTTGTTTTCCCCGTAATTCATTAATCGAAATTAACGCGTTAAAGTCCCACCCCTAAAATAAGTCAAGTCAAGTCAAGTCAAGTCAAGTTTATTTATAAAGCACATTTAAAACAACGACGTTGACCAAAGTGCTGTACAAGATCTGTAACCCCAAGGACTATACTAAATAAAAATAAAAATATATAAATAAATAAATAAAATAATAAAATAAAAATAAATAAATAAAAAATTAAGAACAATAAATAACATAAGAAAATTAAAAATTAAAACGTTTAAAACAAGTACCATAAATACCATAAAACAATCATCTAAAAGGAGGTAGCACTGCAGCCAAATGCCAAGGAAAAGAAATGTGTTTTTAATAGAGATTTAAATGTGTGTATCGTCTGAGCGGTGCGGATATGGAGAGGTAGATCGTTCCATAGCTTTGGTGCTGCTGCTGCAAAAGCGCGATCACCTCTCTGTTTTAGTCTAGTTTTAGGCCTCTGTAAGAGCAGCTGGTTCGATGACCTCAGAGCTCTTACAGGGGTGTGACAGTGAAGCAGCTCAGACAGATACAAAGGTGCCAGTCCGTTTAAGGCTTTAAAAGTAAGCAATAAAATCTTAAAATCGATTCTAAAACGGACAGGGAGCCAGTGAAGGGATGACAGGACTGGGGTAATGTGTTCATGCTTTTTTAAAACCGGTTAAAAGACGAGCTGCCGCATTCTGGACTACCTGCAGGCGGCGCACAGATGATTGATCTATGCCAAAGTACAGAGAATTACAGTAGTCCAGGCGGGAAGTAATAAAAGCATGAATAACTTTTTCCAGGTCCTGCTGTGGGAGATAAGGTTTTACCTTGGCAATGACTCTGAGTTGGTAAAAACTGATTTTGGTAACAGCACTTATTTGCTTCTCCATTTTAAAACTACTATCTAAAATGACACCCAGATTTTTCACAGCATCACGACAGTGAGGAGCCAAATGACTCGGAGTGCCAGAGGAGTAGCTTGAGGGGTCAAATTTACCAAAGCATATGACCTCGGTTTTGCTTTCATTAAGATTTAGGAAATTGTTTCTCATCCAGGACTTGATGTCACTTAGACAGTTCAGCAGGGGTTCCCATGGATCTCTGCTGTTCAGTTTGATGGGCATATACACCTGGATGTCGTCAGCAAAACAGTGGAAACAAATATTATGTTTCCTAAAAATCGACCCTAGAGGCAACATATACATATACAATGTCACATATGCTCAGGTTCACACTGAGCACATGTGACAGACGTGACAGAGTCTGGAGACGCCGTGGAGAGCAATCTGCTGCCTGCAACATCCTTCAACATGACCGGTTTGGCAGTGGGTCAGTAATGGTGTGGGGTGGCATTTCTTTCGAGGGCCGCACAGCCCTCCATGTGCTTGCCAGAGGTAGCATGACTGCCATTGAGTACCGAGATGAGATCCTCAGACCCCTTGTGAGACCATATGCTGGTGCGGTTGGCCCTGGGTTCCTCCTAATGCAGGACAATGCTAGACCTCATGTGGCTGGAGTGTGTCAGCAGTTCCTGTAAGATGAAGGCATTGAAGCTATGGACTGGCCCGCCCGTTCCCCAGACCTGAATCCGATTGAGCACATCTGGGACATCATGTCTCGCTCCATCCACCAACGTCACGTTGCACCACAGACTGTCCAGGAGTTGGTGGATGCTTTAGTCCAGGTCTGGGAGGAGATCCCTCAGGAGACCATCCGCCACCTCATCAGGAACATGCCCAGGCGTTGTAGGAAGGTCATACAGGCACGTGGAGGCCACACACAATACTGAGCCTCATTTTGACTTGTTTTAAGGACATTACATCAAAGCTGGATCAGCCTGTAGTGTGTTTTTCCACTTTAATTTTGTGTGTGACTCCAAATCCAGGCCTCCATTGGTTAATAAATATGATTTCCACTGCTGATTTTTGTGTGATTTTGTGTCAGCACACTCAACGTTGTACAGAACAAAGTACTCAATGAGAATATTTCATTCATTCAGATCTAGGATGTGTTATTTGAGTGTTTGCTTTATTTTTTTGAGCAGTGTATATAGTAAAGTATATATAAGTAGACTGGTTGGGCAAACTCCCATGCACACTCGAATATCCTTGAGAGGATCAAGAGCTGGTCCAGTGTTCCGTGACCAGGACAAAAACTGCATTGTTCCTCCTCGATCTGAGGTTCGAATAACAGGCGGATTCTCCTTTAGACCTTACCGGGGAAGCCAAGGAGTGTGATCCCCGAAAGTTGGAGCACACTCTCCGGTCTCCCTTCTTAAAGATGGGACCCCCACCCTGGTCTGTCAATCCAATGGCACTGCCCAAAATCGCCACGTGATGTTGCAGAGTCGGGTCAACCAAGACAGCCCTACAACATCCAGAGACCTCAGGAACTCAGGGCGAATCTTGTCCATCCCCGGGGGCCCTGCCACCAATGAGTTGCCTGCCTCAATAACCTCACCCCCAGTGATGGGCAAGTCACCGCCCTCATCTCCAGACTCTGCTTCCACTACAGAAGGTGTGTCAGTGGGATTCAGGAGGTCCTTGAAGTCAGGACCCGTTCAGAATCCAGTCAGGACCCGTTCCCTGGCCCGAAGGTGCAGGGAAACAACCCTCTCGTCCATCGGTGAAAACTCCGATGTGCAGGCCGGGGGAATACAAGAATACCCACCCCAGCTCTCCGGCTCTCACCACGGGTAACTCCAGACTGGAACAGAGTCCAACCCCTCTCCAGGAGACTGGTATCTCTCAACCTCACGCACTAGCTCAGGCTCCTTCCCCACCAGAGAGGTGACATTCCATGTCCCAATAGCCAGTCTCGATAGCCGGGGATCGGTCCGCCAGGGACTCCGCCCTTGGCCACCACCCGACACACACTGCAACTGACCCCTAAGACGCCTCCTGTGGGTGGTGGGCCTACAGGAGGGCGGGCCCATGTAACCTCTTTGGGCTGTGCCCTGTCGGGCACCACGGGCTAATGCCCAGTCACCAGACGCTCTCCCTTGAGCTCCCTCCCCAGGCCTGGCTCCAGGGTGGGGCCCCAGAACCCTATCCCAGGCAGGGTAAAATGTTCCCTCATTGTTGCTGACATAGGGGTCTTCTGAACCGCTCTTTGTCTGGCCCCTCACCCAGAATCAGGTTTGCCATGGGAGACCCTACCAGGGGGACAAGCTCCTGGGCAACATAGCTCCTGGGATCACTGAGTTATGGGTTTTGCCCCTCCACAAACCCCTCCACCTCTATGGTGGAGGGGTTTGTCAAGTCAAGTCAAGTCAAGTTTATTTATAAAGCACATTTAAAACAACGACGTTGACCAAAGTGCTGTACAAGATCTGTAACCCCAAGGACTATACTAAATAAAAATAAAAATATATAAATAAATAAATAAAATAATAAAATAAAAATAAATAAATAAAAACATTAAGAACAATAAATAACATAAGAAAATTAAAAATTAAAACGTTTAAAACAAGTACCATAAAATACCATAAAACAATCATCTAAAAGGAGGTAGCACTGCAGCCAAATGCCAAGGAAAAGAAATGTGTTTTTAATAGAGATTTAAATGTGTGTATCGTCTGAGCTGTGCGGATATGGAGAGGTAGATCGTTCCATAGCTTTGGTGCTGCTGCTGCAAAAGCTCGATCACCTCTCTGTTTTAGTCTAGTTTTAGGCCTCTGTAAGAGCAGCTGGTTCGATGACCTCAGAGCTCTTACAGGGGTGTGACAGTGAAGCAGCTCAGACAGATACAAAGGTGCCAGTCCGTTTAAGGCTTTAAAAGTAAGCAATAAAATCTTAAAATTGATTCTAAAACGGACAGGGAGCCAGTGAAGGGATGACAGGACTGGGGTAATGTGTTCATGCTTTTTTAAACCGGTTAAACTGGCGTTTGTGGAGGGGCGATTCACGGAGGAGTCTACATGTGCTTTGTGGACTTGGAGAAGACATTCAACCATGTCCCTCGGGGTATCCTGCGGGAGGTCCTGCGGGAGTATGGGGTGTCTGGCCTGTTGTTGCGGGCCATTCAGTCTTTGTACAACTGCAGTGAGAGCTTGGCCCGTATAGCCGGTAATAAGTTGGATTCGTTTCCTGTGGGTGTTGGACTTCGTCAGGGCTGCCCTTTGTCACCGATTCTGTTCATAGTTTTTATGGACAGAATTTCTAGGTGTAGCCAGGTGGTGGAAGGCTTCTTCCTTGGTGGCCTCAAAGTCTCATCTCTGTTCTTTGCAGATGATGCAGTCCTGTTGGCTTCATGAGGGGGTGGCCTCCAGCTTGCAGTGGAACGGTTCGCAGCCAAGTGTGAAGCATGAGAATCAGCACCTCTAAGTCTGAGGCCATGGTCCTCAGCCAGAAAAGGGTAGAGAGTTCTTGCCCCAAGTACAGGAGTTCAAGTATCCGGAGGTCTTGTTCACGAGTGATGGGAGAAGGGAGCGAGAGATTGACAGATGGATCGGGGCTGCTTCTGCAGTGATGCGGACGCTGCACCAGTCTGTCGTGGTGAAGAGGGAGCTTAGTGTAAAAGCGAAGCCCTATATTTACTGGTCGATCTATGTTCCTACCCTCACCTATGGTCACGAGCTTTGGGTAGTGACTAAAAGAATAAGATCGAGAATATAAGCAGCAGAAATGAGTTTCCTTCGAAGGGTGGCTGGCCTCTCTCTTAGAGATAAGGTGAGGAGTGCAGCCATCCGGGAGGGGCTCAGAGTAGAACCGCTGCTCCTCCACATCGAAAGGGGCCAGTTGAGGTGGCTCGCGCATCTGATTAGGATGCCTCCTGGGCGTCTCTTGGGTGAGGTGTTCTGGGCATGTCCCACCGGGAGGAGGCCCCGTGGTAGACCCAGGACACGCTGGGGAGATTATATCTCTCAGCTGGCCTGGGAATGCCTTGGGGTCCCTCCAGATGAGCTGGAGGAGATGGCTGGAGAGAGGGAAGCCTAGGCTTCTCTGCTTAGGCTCCTGCCCCCGCAACCCAGCCCCGAATAAGCGGAAGAGAATGGATTGATGAATGGATGGATTGTATATATATATATATATATATATATATATATATATATATATATATATTGTAAGGCTTTGGGAGTAAGCAGTGATATTTGGTCCCTGTACAACTGCAGTGAAAGCTTGGTCTGCATTGTTGACAATAGATCGGACTCATTCCCGGTGGGTGTTGAACTTTTTCAGGGATGTCCTTTGTCACTGATTCTGTTTATTGACAGAGAGTTCTGCAGCATCTGTTGTGGTGAAGAGAACTAAGCATAACTAACTGTCAATTTAGCAGTTGATCTATGTCTCTACTCTCACCTATGGTCACAAGCTCTGGGTAATGACCAAAAAAATGAAATCATGGCTCCAAGCAGCAGAAATTAGCTTGTGCTCAACCTTAGACAGATAGGAGTAAATAATCATAAAAGAAACTACATTCATTTATGGAAACACTGTTCAAACCACAAAAAAGAGAAAAAAGACCATTCTTAATAGTCAGTGAACCTCATTAAATGACCCATTTTGTGCATTAAATATTGACAAAATGACGTCAAGTATTCATCCAGGCATCCCTAAATGTAAACTTAATGCAAATGAACTTCATTTTCACTGCATTTGCACTTTATTTTCACTCACATCATATAAACAATTTAAATGCAAACTACAAAAGTACCTAGTACCTGACAAACTAGAATAACTAGAATAACAGCCTGATGTGAAAAATGATGGTCCCAACTAAGCACAAACTTGATGGGATGGGATGGCATGCTGCAGCATGCTGTGATAGCCATGCTGATTAAGTGTGCCTTGGATTTTGAATAAATTGCAACAGTGTCACCAGCAAAACACCCCCAGACTTCAGACTTCCTTCTCCATACTTCGTGGTGGGAGCTATACATGAAGGAACCATAGATTCACCTTTTCGGTGTCTTACACCGAAAAGGTGTTTGAATCCAAATCTCAAATTTGGATTCAAACCAAATGACAAATTTCCACTGGTATAATGTCCCCTTGTCTCTTGTCAGAGTCTTGCTGTCATTGTAGCTGTGTCTTGTCTCTGTCCTCCCAGTGTTCACTTGCCTTCTACCTCAATTTAAGTTTTCTTATTCTCCTTGTTTGGATATTTAGTTTATCCACCCTAATAAAACCTCACCTTTTTCTTAACTCATGGCCACCAGCTTCCTTTTTTTTTTTTTTTTTTTTTTTTTTGCATTTTTGGCCACAGCGGCTTTTATGGGCAGTGGAGAGACAGGAAATGGGGAAAGATACGGGGGAAGACACGTAGACAAACTGGCGAGAGGCCAGGACTGAAACCCGCACCGCCCGCACCGCAACGCATATGTATGTGGTCGCCGGCTTCACCACTAAACCACCCAGGCGTCATGGCTGCCAGCTTCTGTGTCCTGCATTTGGGTCCTCACCTCCCCACATGCAGCATGGTCTGCTTCCATGCACTGTGACAGCAGCTGTTAAATAAGCCTGAACTTTGGCCCATTTTTTTCTCTTCTGCTTTATTTCAGCCTTGAGGAACTGTGTGTTGTTGCCGGTACATCAGGGAATAAAGATGAGCGAATGGTTCATTTCTAAATATACTGATAGTATATTTGGAAATTTATTCTTTTTCTCTTTTGACATTTCATTTTAAAAATGTTTATATTTGATCATGTTTTATCTGTTATTTTGGCCATTCATTCCCTGATATTTACTAATTGAAAAACATATATACAGCAATACAATAGTTCTATTTTCCATTGTAAATTCTGCTGCGACACTGGTTCTTGCTTGGGAGCTCAGAACATGGTAGTCACCTTTATATGATGCTCAGCTTTCTCCAAGGCTGGGGCATAATGCTTAAGTTTTAAGAAAAGGATGCAGTTTGGGTTAAAATTCCAGACATGACTAGAATAAATTGCTGCTTCCTCTGCAGGATGGGATTCATTTTATATAAACTCTTGTGAACATGTATTAGTGTGGTAAACTGAGTCTTTGTAACTAAAAGGAAGCTCTTAACTTCTGTTGAATGTGGATTGATGCAATAAATACTGTCATTCAGGGATTGTTTGGGTCAAGAAGATTCAAGCTGAGAGACTTTGTTTTGTTTAGGTGGAGAAGCAACTACTTAATGAACTGATAATTTATCTGATATTTGATTCACAGTTCTATGTCTGCTTTCAGATTGGAACTGGAGGATAAAACTATCTTCCCAGGGAATAACTGGACTTCGTCACCCAGTGATATTATCCAGGAGCTCCCACCATAAAAAACAAACAAACAAAAAACATGAAAGGTTAACAATGTCTGTCTATTTGGCTCCCTGTTAAATTCAGACGTTAATTTATAACCCCTCTTTTCACATATATAATCTAGAAAAATCAGACCCCTTCATATCTTAATGACCTCACTGTATCCTATTATCCTAACAGAACATTTCACTCTCAGCCTGCAGGCTTACTTGTGGCTCCTAGGGTATTTAAATGTGGAGATGTTGCAGTGGGCATCCCTCATGACTGAGGGCCCTCGTCTGTGTGGTAATAACCGGGTTTTTCAACAGGACAATGCTGCAGTTCACAATGCCCGCCTGACAAAGGACTTCTTCCAGGAGAACAACATCACTCTTTTGGACCATCCTGCATGTTCCCCTCATCTAAATCTGATTGAGAACATTTGGGGATGGATGGCAAGGGAAGTTTACAAAAATGGACATCAGTTCCAGACAGTGGATGCCCTTCGTGAAGCCATCTTCAACACTTGGAGCAACGTTCCCACTAGCCTCCTGGAAACACTGGCATCAAGCATGTTTGAAGTGATCAACAAGAATGGTGGAGCTACTCATTACTGAGTCCTTTTTTTGACACTTTGATTTCTGTTTTGGGGGGTTTTCGGGTTTTCTTGAGCTATGGTCTTAAACTTTTGATCAGCTGATAAAATCATGTTTGAGTATAAATGCAGTTTTCAACAAATTGCCTGCTCAAAAGTTTTTGTCTCTTGTGCCAATTTCTTCTTTTAGCATTGTGAAGCTCTACTTAGAACCTTATTAAGATCCAATAGTGCAAAATGAAAATTCTTGCAATTTTTTAACTGGTCTTAAGATTTTGATCCTAGGGAGTGTATGTTCTCTTCTCTTTCCCCTAACTCCCCAAGTGGCCACAGCACATGCCTAGCCCTCCCTGAGCCAGGAGGGGGGGTTGTCTGATTGTTGGAATATCTGTATAATTGTAGGGTCTTTACCTTACAATATGAAGCATCTTAAGGTGACTGTCGTGAATTAGCGCTCCATAAATCAAATTGAACTGAACTAAAATGTCAATATCCATGACACTCTTGCAAAAAAAAAAAAAAAAAAAAAAATATGAATCTCAAGAGTTTAAATTCCTAATTAAGAAAAAAAGTAACAAATTTAAGAAAACAGATCACTGTGTGTTATGTTATCAGTGAAGTACTGTTAAATATGCAGAAACACTGAAAGGTGGATAAAAATGTGGATGTTATAAAGATGTGGGTAATTTAAATGCTTTTCTGATTGTGGATGATTAATGACGGATAATACATATGTACCATTCTGCCATGGAGGACTGAAAATTATTTTTAGACCATATAATTCTTTTTTGGTGAGAGAAAATATTTTTTTGCCTGCATTTACAATGTTTGTTTTAAAGTGTAAGAGTAGCATTAAAGTATGATGAAGACAAATTTATTTGAAAGGTAAATTCTGGATTTATTGTACATCTTTTCTAATTATCAAACATCATGTTTAGACTTAAACCAACATCATGTTAATACATTATTCAGTACTTTGTAACATCCACAGTTTGTTCAACAGAATTTGTTGAAAAAACTGTGTGCACCAGTACAGAATATTTTCTTGAAGTGAAGTTCAGTTTACAGCATTATTCAGGGGTGAGTTAGAAAGAAAATAGAGAAACTCTTTCTAAAAGGAGAAACAAATATACAGTGGCTTGCAAAAGTCTTCATACCCCTTGAACTTTTTCATATTTTGTCACATTACAGCCACAAACATAAATGTGGTATACAATTGTGAAGTGGAAAGAAAATTATACATGATTCAAAACATTTTTTACAAATAAAAAACTGAAAAGTGCGGTGCGCAAAAGTATTCAGCCCCCCTGAGTCAATACTTTGTGGAACCACCTTTTGCTGCAACTACAGCTGCAACTCTTTTAGGGTATGTCTCCACCAGCTTTGCACATCTAGTCACTGAAATTATCTTTTCAGAATGCACATCACACACACATTTTTTTAAGTGTGTGTGTGTGTGTGTGTGTGTGTGTGTGTGTGTGTACAGTACCAGTCAAGTGTGTCCAAACTTTTGACTGGTACTGTATGTATCCAGTCCAGAGTCTATTCATAGCAGAGGTGGAAAGAGGCCCAGTGACACAATAATCAGATATATGAAATTTGACAAAACTTTCCATTAGCAGGAGGCTGAAAATGAGCTCTGCTTTAGAAGTGATGCTCTACAGTGACATCATCATAGTTATTATCCAGTCCCTGTCCGGGGGTCTTTGCCATAGAGACATGCAGGTCATTTTCTATAAATATTAGAAAACTGTATCAGCTGTTAATACACAAAGAGATCAGAGAGAGAGAATAGTTAAATGATTCAGTGTTACCTGTGGCTCTGTGTTGATATAGAGACAACATGCAGAAAGTGGAGATGACATATGGACAGAACACCACCAAGTAGCGCAGCATTGTAAAGTCAGCCTGCTGGAGGGGTGCTGCAGGGGTCAATGTGGGTCTGGGTTTGGTTTCAGGCCTACCTGCAGAGAGAATCCCACCTGCTCAGGTGAATATGTAGATGAAGTAAGTTGTAAAATCAGAGTGAAGCTCCTCACCTGTGACAGTGATCCAGCTGGATGGAGACTCTCCATGACCGCTGATGTCACACTTGTAGAGGCCTTCATCAGACCTGTTAACATGCTGGATGGTCATGTGACCTGTAGGCTGCTTCCTGATGAGGGAACCATCTTTATAGAAAGCAGCTGGGAGGTTGGAGGGAGTGGTCTTTGTTTGACAGAGCAGAGTGACGTCATCTCCCTCCATCACAGGGAGGACAGGACTCTGCAGGATCACTGATCCACCTCAACACAGAGACAAACTACAGCATTTCATCCATTTACACACAGCTTCATCAACACTAACTCCACACACTCAGCTTACCAGTGACTGTGAGGTTAACCATGTTACTGATGGCACCCTCTCTGGACTCACACCAGTAAACTCCACTGTCCTGTGGGTCAGTGTAGCTGATGTTACAGGAAGAACCAGCTGGTTGTCCAAACTCATCTCCACACTCAGCTCTGGTGTCTGTGCTTGTGTTTCTCTTTAGAGTCCATCCAGCAGAGCTGTCGTCCTCCTCACAGCTCAGAGACACAAACTCATCTTTAAACAGCTGAGAGCTGCTGGGACTCACAGTCAGACGAGCTGAGACGGAGAAGGGAGATGAATCAGTTCTCAATACCAGAAAATATCACTTCCTGCAAAATACACTATGCAATTGAAATCAAAGACCCCATGGAAAACAACGTCAAAAATGATGCAGCAGGCTAGTAGCAAAATATCATTGCAGCAACACAAAAAATGGTCCTCAGTAATTTGTATCAGCCCTACATGTTTTTATGTATTCTAACAATGTTGGGATGTGGTCCTAATGAAACAATGTTTGTGTCCTGGGGGAGGGCCTCTCAGATCTGGAGAAGGGCATCACTGAGCTCCTAGACCAGGGGTGGGCAACTCAAGGCCTCGAGGGCCGGTGTCCTGCATGTTTTAGATGTGTTCCTGAGCCAACACACCTGAATCACATATAGAAGTCATTAGCAGGACTCTGGAGAACTTGACTGCATACTGAGGAGGTAATTCAGCCATTTGATTCAGGTGTGTTGGATCAGGGACACATCTAAAACCTGCAGGACACCGGCCCTCGAGGCCTGGGATTGCCCACCCCTGTCCTAGACAGTCTCAGGTGTTGTAAGATGGACCGAAACATAATGTCCCAGAGATGTTCTATTGGATTTCAGTCAGGTGAGCATGGGGGCCAGTCATTTGTATCAAGTCATTCGTACTCCAGGAACTACCCGCATACTGTCGCCACATGAGGCGCGCACCAGTTGGAATCCCTGTGCCCTGTCCAACCCTCCTAGAGTAACTGTCTGCCTCCTGGAATCTCCTCCATGCTCTTTGGGGTGGGGGGTAATTGGGATACTCAAAAAATGGCAAAAAAAACAAACAAGCGAGAAAAAAAATGAAATCGGGATTAGCTTTCTTGAATTCTAAACTGGATGATTATTCATGCATTTAAAAAATACATTTACATAGGATGCCCTTGAACTTCAAATATGATCAATATTAAAAGAAAACAAAAATGGGGCAACAAGAAGCCAAGCAGTTGTGGACTTGAGCGTAGATAGAGATGGAGACCAGACAGCTGACACTTTATTGACCAAAGGCTCTCTTCCTGTCATCTTTGATCAGGATGGGCTACACAAGGCCTAATTTAAAAGTAATTTTAATCTAAAAATTTTTACTGCAATTAATTAAAATGACAAACTACACTTAATCAAAAGTACTGCTCTCCTCAAACCGTAAACATAAACACCAAGTTTACAGTTTTCCAGAAAGACTCAGCAGAGTTTAAGGTGAAGCCGTTTTGCTTTTTGTGGTGTCAGATTACTTGTAGGCTGGACTATTGTAATTCATTATTATCAGGCTGTCCTAAAAGCTCCCTGAAAAGCCTTCAGCTGATCCAAAATGCTGCAGCTAGAGTACTGACAGGGAATAGAAAGAGAGAGCAGATTTCTCCCATATTGGCTTCTCTTCATTGGCTCCCTGTTAAATCTAGAATAGAATTTAAAATTCTTCTCCTCACATACAAGGTCTTGAATAATCAGGCACCATCTTATCTCAAAGACCTCATAGTACCATATCACCCCAACAGAGCACTTCGCTCTCAGACTGCTGGTTACTTGTGGTTCCTAGGATACTTAAGAGTAGAACGGGAGGCAGAGCCTTCAGCTTTCAGGCGCCTCTTCTGTGGAACCAGCTTCCAGCTTGGATTCAGGAGAAAGACACCCTCTCTGTTTTTAAGATTAGACTTAAAACTTTCCATTATGATAGGCCTAGGATGCTGGGGATGTTACCATAATGCACAGTTTCTTTTTATTCACCTTTTTTACTCTGTTTATACTTCATTCTGTATTTAATCATTAGCTATTATTTTTCTTTTCCACAGCATGTCTTTTGTCCTGTCTCTTTCCCCTCAGCCCAACCGATCGCAACAAATGACTGCCCCTCCCTGAGCCTGGTTCTGCTGGAGGTTTCTTCCTGTTAAAAGGGAGTTTTTCCTTCCCACTGTGTGCTTGCTCATAGGGGGTCGATTTGACTGCTGGGTTTTCTCTGTATTATTGTAGGGTCTTTACCCACAATACAAAGCGCCTTGAGGTCACTGTTGTGATTTGGTGCTATACAATTAAAACTGAATTGAATTGAACTAAATAGATATCTCCTGTTCTAGTAGTGGATGCAGCCTGCACTCAGACAGTTTTATTCTACCTTGGCTTTCTATGTCATTGAGAGAGGATATATCTAATGTTATTGTCTTGTTTGCAGATATCCCACCCACCAGTTGTTTAAACCCTCTGTTAGTAGGGAGCAGACAAGCAGGTGAAAGTTGGCTTAAAAGGGGAGGAATTACAGTATATTGCTAAAAGTATTCACTTGCCCATTCAAATAATTGAATTCATGTGTACAGACCACTTCCAAGGACACAGATTAGTGTAAAGCACACTGCTACTGGACTCGAAAATAGTGCGGGTTTCCATGGCTGAGTAGCTGCATCCAAGCCTTACATCACCAAGCCAAATGCAAAGCATCAGATGCAGTAGTGTAAAGCACACCACCACCAGACACTAGAGCAGTAGAGATGTGTTTTCTGGAGTGACAAATGATGCTTCCCCATCTGGCAATCCAATAGACAAGTCTGGGTTTGGAGGTTGCCAGAAGAGCAGTGCTTGTCTGACTGCGTTATGGCACATGTAAAATTTGGTGAAGGGAGGATTATGGTGTGGAGGTGTTTTTCAGGAATTGGGCTTGGCCCCTTAGTTCCAGTAAAAGGAACTATTAATGCTTCAGCATATCGAGATATTTTGGGTAATTTCATGCTCCCAGCGAGTGCAGTGTGCGTCGGGTGGCGGCCAAGTGTGGAGGGCCTGGCGGGCTGATCCCCGTTTATCGGGACTGGCTATTGAAAAATGGAATGTCACCACTCTGGTGGGGAAGGAACCTGAGCTAGTGCACGAGGTTCAGAGATACCGGCTATATATAGTCAGGGCCACCTCAACACATGGCCTGGGCTCTGGAACCAGTCCTCTGGAGAGGGACTGGACTCTGTTTCAGTCTGCAGTTTCCCTCAGTTACTATTTTTCCACCACCAAAGTGCCGGTGCTCGTGCTGATGTTAGTTTCAATGAACCGGCGAAACGCTTAAGAACGGGCCTGTGTTTCCACTGCGCTTTGTGAACTGCTCCTTTATGTATGAATGTGGGCGGGTCCTCATCTGGACACGGAAGCCGAAAAGCACAAATGTGGGAGAACACGCTCCCCTCTCTTGCGCTGCAAACACATTTTACAGTCCAAACAAAACTACTGCAGCATCTGTGTACAGCACAGAGATAAACACAGACGGTGAGCTGGGGCGGGTATTCTTTTATCTCTCGGCTTTCTGCCTATACATTGGAGTTTTCACCAGTAGCTAAGAGGGTTGCTTCCCTGGGCCTTTGGACCAGGGGTCCTCACTGTTGTTTGCACTTAAGCGCAGAGTAACACTTTAGAGTTCCCACCCTTCTTGGAGTCACTGGGCGGGGTGCTTGAGGGTGCTCCTGCTGGGAGACGTCAACGCTCATGTGGGCAATGACAGTGAGACCTGGAGTGGCGTGACTGGGAGGTACAGCCAGCCTGTTCTGAACCCAAATGGTGTCTTGTTATTGGACTTCTGTGCAAACCACAGTTTGTCCATAATGAACACCATGTTCCAATGCTGCTCAGAGCTGTGACTACAAGGTGGTTTGTTTCTGTCATGGTGGTAATCCCCGAACCAGATGGTGGTCACCGGTAGTGAAGGAGTACCCATCTTCAAGAAGGTATACCAGAGGGTGTGCTCCAACTATCGGGGAATCATACTCCTCAGCCTCCCCGGTAAAGTCTATGCAAGGGTGCTGAAAAGGAGGGTCCATCCTTTAGTCTAACCTCAGATTCAAGAGGAACAATGTGGTTTTTGTCTTGGCTGTGGAACCCTGGACCAGCTCTTTATATTCTCAAGGATATTTGAGTGTGCGTGAGAGTTTGTCCATCCAATCTACATGTGTTTTGTGGACTTGGAGAAGGCATTCAACCTCATCCCTCGGGGTATCCTGTGCGAGATCCTGTAAGAGTATGGGTTGTCTGGCCCATTGTGGCGGGCTATTCAGTCCCTGTACAACTGCAGCGACAGCTTGGTCCATATTGCCAGAAATAAGTCAGACCTGTTTCCTGTGGGTGTTCACCAGGACTTTGCCAGGGGTGTCCTTTGTCACCAATTCTGTTCATAATTTTTATGGACAGAATTCTAGGCGTAGTCATGTGATGGAGGGCTTCTGCTTTGGTGGCCTCAGAATCAATCAGAGGCCACCAAAGTAAATCAGACCTGTGTTGTTTCATCAGGTGGTGGCCTCCAGCTCACAGTGGAACAGTTCGCAGCTGAGTGTGAAGCGGCTGGCATGAGAATCAGCACCTCTAAGTCTGAGGCCGTGATCCTCAGGCAGAAAAGGGTGGTGTGCCTACTCCGGCTCAGGGACGAGTTGCTGCCCCAGGAGGAGGAGTTTAGCTATCTTGGGAGAAGGGAATGGGAGATCAACAGACAGATTGGGGCTGTGTCTGCAGTGATGCAGGCACTGCACCGGTCTGTCGTGGTGAAGAGGGAGCTGAGCATAAAAGCAAAGCTGTCAATTCACCTGTCACCTGTAAGTCCCTATCCTCACCTATGGTATGAACTCTGGGTAGAGACCAAAGGAATAATATAGCGAATACAAGTGACTGGCTTCCTCCAAAGGGTGGCCGGCCTCTCCCTTAGAGATAAGTGAGGAATGCAGCCATTTGGGAGGGGCTCAAGGTAGAGCCGCTGCTCCTCCACATCAAAAGAAGCCAGGTGAGGTGGTTAGGATGATTAGGATGACTCCTGGAAGCCTTGGGGTCCCTTTGGAAGAGCTGATGGAGGTGGCTGGGGAGAGGGAGGTCTGGGCTTCTCTGCTTAGGCTGAGGCCCCTGCAACGCGGCCCCAGAGAAGGGATGGATGGATTAATGGATTAATGCTCCCAACTTTGTGGGAGGAGTTTGGGGATGGCCCCTCCCTGTTCCAACATGACTGCGCACAAGTGCACAAAGCAGCTCTATAAATTCAATTCAATTCAATTCAATTTAATTCAAAGATCTTTATTGTCCCCTAAGGGCAATTATTTCCACAGCCAGTAGTACAGAAATCCTAAAAAACAGCTATACCATGAGAACATGGATAAAAACAAACATAAAATCACAACAGATCATTTTGGATCATGTTGAAGTCTCTGTTCTGTGTGGCGGAGTAGAACCAAATTCGGATTATTGGACTTCTGAGAGGTAACCAGAAAACTGTAAGGTCTGTCAGCAAATAGTTATGACGGCCTGAACCAAAACAGTTACACTATTTGGAATTTGGCTCCCAGACGGCCTTGGATGGCCGTCTGTCTAAATCGCCTCCTGGAGATGTTATGTAAATAGATGCTCTTCACCCCCGCCCCGTGTTGTGACCTGTATGAACTGGTATCCTGGCAACCAAGGCTGACTGTACCATCTTATCATGAACTGCTGGTCTGAAAGCTGATTGGCCATCACAGTATCCTGCTCGTCTCCAGCCCCTCCCCTACCCACCCTAGTGCTCTCCAGGCTTTAAATGTGCTACTACTTTGCTGAGGTGTTTTTTGGAACCTCGTAAGGTGTTCATAATGAACACAATACGAGATGATTTTTTTGAACCTACCTATCCCAGTGTATCTCTTTCTGTTTTCCTGCTAAAGGTAGCGCCGGTAAAACGGCTGCATGACCTCAGACACCTGTCCCCCCTGTATTCATTCGTATTCGTATTCAAAAACCTAAACGCTGTTGGGACAAAAGATTCCCTCAATCTATTTGTCCTACAACCTGGTACCCGATATCTGCATCCAGAAGGAAGCAACTGAAACTCCTGGAGCAGTGGATGGTCTAAATCTGCTAGGATAAATCTGGCCTTTTTCACTGACCTCACTTTTGTAGGTCAGTGAGGTTGCTCAGGGCTGTGCCAACAATTTCTCTGCACACCTTTACAACTCCTCGCAGTTTTTTTCTCTTCTTAACATTTAAAAAAACCAAACCAGCAGATGAGATTAAAAGTAATAACCGACTCAATAAAACAAGAGTAAAACATTTTCATAAAAGTTGAATCCACATTAAAACCACGGAGCTTCCGATAAAAATACATCCTCTGATGGGCCTTTTTACAAAGTGAGTCTACGTGGGCTTCAAAAGTCAGCCTGTTGTGAAGGATCATTCCCAGATATTTATACTGGTCCACGACCTCAACATTTTCCCCAGAAATAACCACAGGCTCAATGACTGCACTGTGTTTTCTAAAATCAATGACCACCTTTGTTTTAGAAACATTTATCTTTAAAAAGGAGGACTCACACCAGTCAGTGAAATCCCTGACCACTGGTCTGTGGTCTGGGTCATCACTGCTGAGGAGGGACAGGATCACAGTCATCAGCAAATTTTAAAATGTGGCTCTGTGGATACTGGCTGTGACAATCGTTAGCATATAAAATAAATAAAAGGGGTGAAAGAACACAGCCCTGAGGAGACCCAGTAGAAGAAAAGAGGACATCGGAAAGAACGCCGTTGACCTTCACCCTCTGAGAACATACAGTTAAAAAGTCAATCAACCAACATATGAGGCCAGAATCAATACCATAAAAACACTGTAATTTCTTAGCCAAAATGTGTGGTTGAATACAGTTAAAAGCAGATGAGAAATCAACAAAAAGGTTTTTGTGCCCTCCAGATGTCTTAAAATCATGTTTAAAAGGGTTCCTGTTGCATCCTCCACTCCCCTGCCTGACCTGTAAGCAAACTGAAGTGGGTCCAGATGTTCTCTAACTCTAGATAAAAGAATTTCCTTCATGATCTTTTCAAATGTCTTCATTGCTAATGAAGTGAGGGCAACAGGCCTAAAATCATTCAGAGACCAAGTTTCATTACTTTTGGGGACAGGAACAATGGTTGAGGCTTGGACCAGTGAGTTTGGTGTGGAAAATTGTGACTGGCCAGCACAGAGTCCTGACCACAACCTAATAGAACACCTTTGGGATGATTTAGAGTGAAGACTGCATGCCTTGTGTCTGACCTCACAAATGCACTTCTGGATGAATGGTCAAAAATTCCCATAAACACTCCTAAACCTTGTAGAAAGCCTTCCCAGAAGAGTTGAAGATGTCATAGCTGCAAAGGGTGGGCCAACATCATATTAAAACCTATGGATTAAGAATGGGATGTCACTCGGGTTGGTATGTGTGCAAAGGCAGATGAGCGAATACTTTTGGCAACACACTGTAAAACAGGCTTGTTTCAGTTAGAAGATTAACTGAGTGGCTGTACCCAATGTAAGAAGGATTATTTGAACTGTGGATTGTGCAAAGCCAATCTAGTAGAGTCCAAAGATTATAAAATATAATGTTGGTCGATTTTAAACTGCAATATAAGTTTACTGACCTTGGTTTGTTGTGCAGCCCAGCAGTGAGGTCAGAACTACAAAGAAAGACAGGTGGCTTCGGTTGAGGTTTCACAGCAGAGTAAAAATAGACACCACAGTGTGTGAAACATACAGTGATGTTTGATTGGTTGAGTTTTAGCTGATTCAGAATGAGCACAGTAAGCAGCAAACCATCCTCTAATTTTCTTATACAGCAGCCCATATGTATGCAATGGAAAAGCAGAGTTTAATTTATTTAATTTTTATTCATATAGTGCCAAATCACAACAATCACCTTAAGGCACTTTATATTGTAAGGTAAATACCCTACAGTAATAGAGATAAATTTTTATCTCTATTACTTTTATCTTTTATCTTACTTTTATCTCTGCCTGTTATCTTGTACTAAGAGATTACCCAAAGAGGACTGAAGATTTTGCTCTTCATTTTTTATTAATGGATGTTGCTATTTATTTTGTTAGTTTTTTACAAAATTATTTTCTGGCTTTGTTCATGATCTAAAAACAGTGTGTGGCTGGTTATATGGTTGTGATCACAGATAAAACTGTTTTAATGCCATTCTTTGATTTTATATTTACAGTTTTTAAAAACTTAAGAGAAACACTAAACAATGTTTTAGGAACTGTGAAAAACTCTATTACTGTTTCCTCTTCACAACCGCTTATGGCTTGTCGATAATAAAAGTGACTAAGACCTAAAGAGATTTTATGAGAATATACTATAAAATTATAAAATACGCTAAAGTGAATTTACTGTCACAAATGTTATTTTTTCTAATTGTCACATGACAATTAGATTCATCCTGTGACCCATTACTGAGGTCCTATGCTAAAAAATTCTGACTGTAGCTTAATTTCCTCAATGTAGTGCCCTAATGTATAATTCTGATATCATCTCAAAGGTAATTGTTGAATTTTAGCCCAGACATAAAATTAAAGAGCGGACTTACAAATCCGCCACAGTAGAGATGATGCCTCCATCGTGCTGCTTTGCAGAGTTATCAAGCCTTTGATCAGTTCAGTCATATCAGATGACAAGACCCTCCTCTTCCCGACTGACTGTGGCTTTCAGTGTTGAGGTTTCCTCTTCAGAGAAAATAAAAAAGATTGCTTTTATTTGTGCTTAGATGCAGAGATGACATGATTTAAACAAGAGACTAAAATGTCACAAGACAAAAAATATCTAGCATGTAAATTTAAAAGCAAAGAGCTCTGGAAAAACCAGTAGATATTTAGTATCTGATATATACAGTCACAATAAATCTAACTAAATTTAGACAATTTTAAAAGTTTCATAATAAAATCACCGATAATGACTAAAATATATTATATTGTTCTTGCATATTCATAGAAACAAGCTGTGTCTTCATGTAGCTGACAACAGTGCAGTTGTACAAGTTTTTTTCTTTTTACATATTCTCTTTGCTTTAACCAATGAAATGTAGTCAGCTGAATGCTGTGATGGTATAACTACATTAAATTTCATTTTAAATGCCATTTTACATTTAAAAAGTATAATCAATTTTATGAGAAGGATGTGGAGAAATATTTTCCCACTTTAGCCGTTTCTTTAGAATGGCTGGATATTATAGCTGCAATGTGTACTGACAAGTAAAGCACATAAGTCCTATTCTTAACACTTTCCCAATGCTCTGACTTTATGGTTGTTAAAGCAGTTGTCTTGTGTGTATATGAGTTTGTTCCTTAGGTTTACAGGCAATATTTTAGAAGCTGCACCAAGATGAAAACGCAAACATTTGTAGATTTTTCCAAGGAAAATAAATTTGCTTTAAATAATCAATGAAAGTTTCAGAAAGTTTAAACCAAAGAACCACTTGCACACTTGATTCTTAATGAGAAATTTTGAAGTTGTGTTGTGTTCTTGTCACCTAGTTTAGTGAGCAAACAATATCCAAGTTAGAGAAGGCTGCTGTCTTTGCTGTTGATGATTTGTTGGCTAATAAAGTAACTTTCAGTAATAGGAAACATGAGACTGAAGGCTATTTTTCCCCTTATAATCTATAGTCCATAACTAGCCTCAAAGGTCAGGTCTTCAAGTTAAGCTTGAAAAAGACTAGTTATATCAACTGATTGTATTGCTTTTAATAAGAAAGAGAAATTTGCTAAGTCTGTAGAGTTGATAGTTTAAGTGCCATGTCTGTCACCTGTGGATAGCTTGAAAAAAGATCAAGGGCAGGAAAAGTAAAACTTCGGCCAGGAGCCAGAGAAGGTAGATGAGTCATTCTACGAGAATAGCTCAAATTGGACTTTGATTTTTCAAATTCTTTACCAAAATGTATTATGTGTATGTATATCCCTCAGCATTAAGGACATAGTTAACTATCAGAAAACACATTTTCCCATCTTAGGGATTATTTTTCCATTTTTATACGTCATTATTATCACAATCTCTCAACCCATTAGAATAAAACATGTAACGGGGTTGAGTGTGACGGGGTTGTGATTTTTGCACAAAATGGCCATTGCTCCATGTAGTGAATACCAGAGAGAGACCACATGGCATCCATGAGATTTAGAATTTTTACATATTGTTGAAATAAAAAAAACTTTTTCCATGCTTTCTATCTTTTATTCATGTTACGGTGTTGAGTCACTGAGTTTGACGACCACAATATAAAAACTTAAATGACCAAAATATCGAAAAACTAAGGAGTAACTTGCCTTTCTCTGCTGTCCTGTTGTCCAAAAGACTTCAGTGATGTCACTGCCTGATGTACGTTCTATCATTGATCATACCATTGTATTTATGGGGGGAGAACCATTCATGTAACAGGGTTGAGGGGTTAGCCAGGGACAGAACTGAATAATGTGATTTTAATGAATAAACAACAGTTAATCTGGAAAACATACATCAATAACAAAAGAGCACAAATAGATATTTATGTTGATATCAAAATTTCTTCATTTATTTTATAATTTCATTTGGTATTTTCAAAGTATACTTTTATCTATGCCTTGAGGGACATGACTAAATAGGCGTTGTCAAGTGAAAAAACTATTTTATTTCCCATGAAAGCATAGAATTGTTTTCAAGTTTTTTACACTATATCAAATAAAACATTGTAATGTACATTTAAAGCTGTTTAAATATAATTTTTGGTAATCTATTTATTAAAATACAACTAAAGAGGGGAGAGGGACTCAAATTGTGCTATTTTCGTAGAATGCTTCAGATATCCCCTCTGCATACCTTATTCAGGAACAAAGCATGACATCTTTGGGCCATTACGTATAGATTTTTCCATAGCCATCTATGAGTAAGGCTACGTTCAGACTACAGGCCTTAATTCCAATTTTTGGGGAAATCCAATTTTCTGCATGGTTGTTCACATTTCCAAATATATGCAACTTGTACATGATCTCCTGTGTGAACTGCAAACAACCTAAAAGTGTGTCACATGTGCAGCAGAGGACACAATAACGTCACATGTAGCAAGCGTGCTCAGTGATTGCAGAAATAAACATGGATCAGGACGCAGAATAGTGATGTTTGTCGAGCGTCAATGACGTGCAGGTTGGATGAATGCGACCTGGCCGTAAAGACAAAGGTCACACTTGAAAAGATCAGATATGTATTAGATTTAGGACCACATATCCAAGTGGCCTAGGTCTCATTTGTAAAAATCTGATTTCTGTTGTTCAGACTGTCATGAAAAAAAAAACAAAAAACAAAAAAAACAATTGGATTTGGGTCACTTCAGGCTCCAGTGTGAACGTAGCCTAAGAGACTCGAGACCAAATTTGTATTCTGAGGGATAAAGGAGCCACTCAGTCTCTGTTGTTGGAGAGAGTGTTGACCCTGTCTGAGAACACCTTTACAATGCTAGTGCTCTAGTGCAAGGGTGTGGCATGATAGTGTTGCTTGGTTACTGGCCCAGCATTGGTGGCTCTTCATCCTCCACTGTAGATGTAAATTTTGTTCTGGGCAATGATCTGACTAGTGGGATAATGTTTCCTGTACCCAGTGCTGAGGGTAGTCCAACTAGTCCTGTTTTAGATGACAACATAGTTGATCTATCATCCAAGTTAACATCAGTGTTTTCTGTTTGTGTAGTCACTCATGTGCAGTCATGCAAGTTTGATATGATTATTCTGAATCAAATGGCTGAATTACCTCCTCAGTATGCAGTCAAGTTCTCCAGAGTCCTGCTAATGACTTCTATATTTGACTCAGGTGTGTTGAAGCAGAGACACATCTAAAACCTGCAGGACAGGGGCTTTCGAGGCCTGGAGTTGAAGAGCCCTGATATAGACTCATCTTTCTTTATCACAGTATCTATCAAGCTACACCATGCACTGTGCTACACTTCCACTATCCTCACTTCCAGCATAATGGCCAATTCCTTGTGAACTATTTACCTCTTGTGTTCAAGTAACCTATAGGGCTGTGAATGCACCATCAGACCTGGGTGGGTTTCAAAGTGGTGTAACTGGGCAGGGGGAAGAACACGTGGAAAATCCTGTTGCAATGCCACGACATCTGCTCACTGTCACTCCAGATGATGATATTGAGGATTTGAGCATTGCTCAAGTCTGCCATTGGCCAAGAGAACAATGGGCAGTACGACTGGTACCTCTGCTCACAGGCAAAGCTTGTAGTGGTTATGTGCTAATTGACATTGCTAATGGGCAGGTCATCTTGGTTTTTAAAAATCTCTGCACAGGATTGCTAGTCATTTTCCGTGGCCTGGCATGTACACTGAAGTGGAGCACTTTTGCAAGTTATGTCAGACATGTCAGCTCACCTTATCTAAAGGAGTGCCCGATGTGCCATATTCAGCCATTGCCCATTAGAGATACCCCTTTTGAAAGAATAGGAATGGATGTAGTTGGCTCTCTTCGAAGAAGTTCATCTGATAACCATTACATACTGGTCATTAGTGACCATGCTGCACATTATCTGAAGCTTTCCCCCCTTAGATCAGTGAAAGCCAGATTGGTTGCTAATTATCTGCTGCAGATTATTTCTAGGGTAGGCATACCTAGAGAGCTCCTCACAGATTGTGGGACAAATTTTCAGTCTAAACTTCTATGACAGGTTTATCAGTTAATATATATATATAAAAGGTATCAAAACCACCCCATACTACCTCCAGTCAGATTAAATTCAATTCAATTTTATTTATATAGCGCTAAATCACAACAAACAGTTGCCTCAAGGTGCTTTGTATTGTGGGTAAAGACCCTACAATAATACAGAGAAAACCCAACAGTCAAAATGATCCCCTATGAGCAGCACTTGGTGACAGTGGGAAGGAAAAACTCACTTTTAACAGGAAGAAACCTCCAGCAGAACCAGGCTCAGGGAGGGGGGGTCATCTGCCGCGACCGGTTGGGCTGAGGGGAGAGAAAAGACATGCTCTGGAAGAGAGCCAGAGATTAATAACAATTAATGATTAAATGCAGAGTGGGGTATAAACAAAGAAAATAAGGTGAATGAGAAACAGTGCATTATGGGACCCCCCCAGCAGCCTAGGCCTATAGCAGCATAACTAAGGGATGGTTCAGGGTCACCTGATCCAGCTCTAACTATAAGTTTGATCAAAAAGGAAAGTTTTAAGCCTAATCTTAAAAACAGAGAGGGTGTCTGTCTCCTGAATCCAAGCTGGAAGCTGGTTTCACAGAAGAGGCTCCTGAAAGCTACACCAGCACCAAATCACAACAGTGACCTCAAGGCGCTTTGTACTGTGGGTAAAGACCCTACAATAATACAGAGAAAACCCAGCAGTCAAAACGACCCCCTATGAGCAAGCACACAGTGGGAAGGAAAAACTCCCTTTTAACAGGAAGAAACCTCCAGCAGAACCAGGCTCAGGGAGGGGCAGTCATTTGTTGCGATCGGTTGGGCTGAGGGGAAAGAGACAGGACAAAAGACATGCTGTGGAAAAGATTAATAATAACTAATGATTAAATACAGAATGAAGTATAAACAGAGTAAAAAAGGTGAATAAAAAGAAACCGTGCATTATGGTAACATCCCCAGCATCCTAGGCCTATCATAATGGAAAGTTTTAAGTCTAATCTTAAAAATAGAGAGGGTGTCTTTCTCCTGAATCCAAGCTGGAAGCTGGTTCCACAGAAGAGGCGCCTGAAAGCTGAAGGCTCTGCCTCCCATTCTACTCTTAAGTATCCTAGGAACCACAAGTAACCAGCAGTCTGAGAGCGAAGTGCTCTATTGGGGTGATATGGTACTATGAGGTCTCTGAGATAAGATCGGGACTGATTATTCAAGACCTTGTAGGTGAGGATAAGGATTTTAAATTCTATTCTAGATTTAACAGGGAGCCAATGAAGAGAAGCCAATATGGGAGAAATATGCTCTCTCTTTCTAGTCCCTGTCAGTACTCTAGCTGCAGCATTTTGGATCAGCTGAAGACTTTTCAGGGAGCTTTTAGGACAGCCTGATAATAATGAATTACAATAGTCCACCCTAGAAGTAATAAATGCATGGATTAGCTTTTCAGCATCACTCTGAGAAAGGATGTTTCTAATTTTAGAAATATTGTGCAAATGCAAAAAAGCGGTCCTACATATTTGTTTAATATGTGCATTGAAGGACAAATCCTGGTCAAAAATGACTCCAAGATTTCTCACAGTGTTACTGGAGGCCAAAGTAATGCCATCCAGAGTAAGTATCTGGTTAGACACCATGTTTCTAAGATTTGTGGGGCCGAGTACAAGAACTTCAATTTTATCTGAATTTAGAAGCAGGAAATTAGAGGTCATCCAGGCCTTAATGTCTTTAAGACATTCCTGCAGTTTAACTAATTGATGTGTGTCATCTGGCTTCATTGATAGGAAAAGCTGAGTATCATCTGCATAACAATGAAAATTGATGAAATGCTTTCTAATAATACTGCCTAAGGGAAGCATGTATACTGTAAATAGAATTGGTCCTAGCACAGAACCCTGTGGAGCTCCATAATTAACCTTACTGTCTGAAGAAGACTCCCCATTTACATGAACAAATTGGAGTCTATGAGATAAATATGATTCAAACCACTGCAGTGCAGTACCTTTAATACCTATAGTATGCTCTAATCTCTGTAATAAAATGTTATGGTCAACAGTATTAAAAGCTGCACTGAGGTCCAACAGGACAAGAACAGAGATGAGTCCACTGTCAGAGGCTCTAAGAAGATCATTTGTGACCTTCACTAATGCTGTTTCTGTACTGTGATGAATTCTGAAACCTGACTGAAACTCTTCAAATAAACCGTTCCTCTGCAGATGATCAGTTAGCTGTTTTACAACTACTCTTTCAAGAATCTTTGAGAGAAAAGGAAGGTTGGAGATTGGCCTATAATTAGCTAAGACAGCTGGGTCAGTGATGGCTTTTTAAGTAGAGGTTTAATTACAGCCACCTTGAAGGTCTGTGGTACATAGCCAACTAATAAAGACTGATTGATCATTTTTAAAATAGAAGCATCAATAATTGGAAAGACTTCTTTGAACAGTCTAGTAGGAATGGGATCTAACAAACATGTTGCTGGTTTGGAGGAAGTAACTATTGAAGTTAACTCAGAAAGATCAACTGGAGCAAAAGAGTCTAAACAAATACCAGCAGTGCTGAAAGCAGCCAAACATGAAGAATTATCTTTGAGATGGTTATGAATAATTTTTTCTCTAATGTCTAAAATTTTATTTGTAAAGAAATCCATTAAGTCACTACTAGTTAACGTGAAAGGAATACTCGGCTCTACAGAGCTCTGACTCTTTGTCAGCCTGGCTACAGTGCTGAAAAGAAACCTGGGGTTGTTCTTATTTTCTTCAATTAATGATGAATAGTAAGATGTCCTAGCTTTACGGAGGGCTTTTTTATAGAGCAACAAACTCTTTTTCCAGGCTAAATGAGCAATGGCTGGAGAGGGAATGGCGAGGGACGCCATTCCCTCTCCAGCTTTCGGGTTATCTGCTTTAAGCTGTGCGTTTGTGAATTATACCACGGAGTCAGGCACTTCTGATTTGAAGCTCACCTTTTCAGAGGAGCCACAGTATCCAAAGTTGTACGCAGTGAGGATGTAAAACTATTGACGAGATAATCGACCTCACTGGGAGCAGAGTTTAGGTAGCTGCTCTGCACTGTGTTGGCACTGAAGAGCATAATAATGAAGGAATTAGATCTTTAAACTTAGTTACAGCACTTTCAGAAACACTTCTACTGTAATAAAACTTATTCCCCACTGCTGTGTAATCCATTAAAGTAAATGTAAATGTTACTAAGAAATGATCAGACAGGAGGGGGCTTTCAGGGAATACTGTTAAGTCTTCAGTTTCTATGCCATATGTTAGGACAAGATCCAGAGTATGATTAAAGTGGTGGGTGGGCTCCTTTACATTTTGAGAGAAGCCAATTGAATCTAACAATAGATTAAATGCAGTGTTGAGGCTGTCATTCTCAGCATCTACATGGATGTTAAAATCACCCACTATAATTATTTTATCTGAACTGAGCACTAAATCAGATAAAAAGTCTGAGAAATCAGACAGAAACTCTGAGTAGGGACCAGGTGGACGATAGATAATAACAAATAAAAGAGGTTTTTGATTTTCCCAATTAGGGTGGACAAGACTAAGAGTCAGGCTTTCAAAAGAATGAAAACTTTGTCTGGGTCTTTGATTAATTAATAAGCTGGAATTGAAGATTGCAGCTAATCCTCCTCCTCGACCTGTGCTCCGAGCATTCTGACAGTTACTGTGACTCGGGGGTGTTGATTCATTTAAACTAACATATTCATCCTGCTGTAACCAGGTTTCTGTAAGGCAGAATAAATCAATACGTTGATCAATTATTAAATCATTTACTAATAGGGACTTGGAAGAGAGAGACCTAATGTTTAACAATCCACATTTAATTGTTTTATTTTTTGGTGCAGTTGATGAAGCTGTATTATTTATTGTTTTTGAATTTTTATGCTTAACCCTTAGGAGATCCTAGGGACATTTTGCGTTTTTTTTTTTTTTAATTTGCCTGCCATTTTGTCTGTGCTGATTGAACATAACTCAAACTTGCCAAAGGTTAATCATTTTCAACAAATTTTAGAACTGTCAAATCAGTTTTTAAAAATAGCCTAAATTAGCTTAGCAATTCAAAAAGTCACACTCGTTATCCTAGGGACACAAAATGTCCCATTCAAAACCATTGAAAATGGCATTTTTGATCACACGTTTATCTTCACATAAACCAATGCAATCTTTTTCATTAAGATTTTATTTTGGACTACTGACTTTGAATTTTTGAATTTTATATTTGTCCACCAGGTGGCGCTACTTTTTTACCATTCAATGCATGCATCAAAATTACACACTTTTTACTGTTTTCTGCAAGGTTTTCTTGCTCCCGAAATAAGAAGTGTGTGTCACTATTGATGTTGGATCATCGTGTATGTGTGTATATGTGTGCACGGGCATGCATGTGCACGTGTGTGTGTGTGTGCGCATGTGTGTGATGTCCAACTTCAAGTCTTTTCTCTTTGAAGGCCAGATTCTGCTTTATAAACCTAATTCAAGAATAATAAACAATGAGGGACCTTTCAGTGCTTCAAAGAGGCCTCAGCAGCAAGAACCAAAACAAAATTGGACTTGTCTGACCCCAGGGGACTGTGGCAGGGACTACGCACCATCACGGACTACAAAGCACCACACACACACCCGGTGAGTGCCGACGCTTCTCTGGCTGATGAACTCAAAATCTTCTTTGCGCGCTTTGAGTCGGGAAGCCGACAGCCCGCTGCGCTCCCGGCCGGAGGGGCGGAGACACTCACTGTGACGGAGCGCGACGTGAGGAGGGCGTTTAGACGTGTAAACACCAGGAAAGCGGCTGGACCAGACGGTATTAGTGGACGTGTCCTTAAGACCTGCGCTGACCAGCTGGCACCTGTGTTTACACTGATATTCAACCTCTCACTGAAACTGTGTGTGATTCCCACCTGCTTTAAAAAGTCCATCATAGTCCCTGTCCCAAAGAAACCACACCCCAGCAGCCCCAATGACTTCAGGCCCATAGCACTCACCTCTGTGGTGATGAAGTGTTTTGAGAGACTCATCAAGACATTCATCACCTCCTCACTGCCCACCACCCTCGACCCACTACAGTTTGCATACCGGCCAGACAGATCCACAGATGACGCCATATCCTTCCTCCTCCACAAGACCCTTTCACACATAGACACTGGTAAGGGGAACTATGTGAGAGTGCTGTTTGTAGATTACAGCTCAGCATTCAACACCATAGTTCCCTCCAGGCTGGTCTCTAAGCTGCTGGACCTGGGCCTGGGCCCATCCCTGTGCAGGTGGGTTCACAGCTTCCTGACCAGCAGACCACAGGTGGTACGAGTGGGTCACCTCACCTCATCCTCCCTCACCCTCAACACTGGATCCCCCCAAGGCTGTGTGCTCAGCCCTCTGCTGTACTCACTGTACACCCATGACTGCGAGGCCACGTCAGAGTCCAACGTCATCATCAAGTTTGCTGACGACACTGCTGTTGTGGGACTAATCTCTCACAATGAGGAGACAGCCTACAGGAGAGAGGTCTCCCGCCTGGAGAACTGGTGCCAGGAGAACCACCTCCTGCTCAACGTCAGCAAAACAAAGGAACTGATCGTGGACTTCAGCAGGAAGCAGCAGAGGGACTACCATCCACTTGTCATCAGTGGTGCTGAGGTGGAAAGAGTGGACACCTTCAAATACCTGGGAGTGACCATCTCACAGGACCTGTCCTGGACTCATCACATAAACATCACTGTGAAGAAGGCCAGACAGCGTCTCTACCTCCTCAGGCGGCTGAGAGACTTCAAGCTCCCACTCAAGGTGCTCAGGAACTTTTACACCTGCACCATTGAGAGCATCATGCGTGGGAGCATCACCACCTGGATGGGAAACTGCACCAAGCAGGACTTCATGGCCCTAAAAAGGGTGGTTCGTTCAGCTGAACGGACCATCAGAACCACCCTCCCCAACCTGCAGGACATTTACACCAAGCAGTGCAGGCTGAGGGCCATGAAGATCCTAAAACAGCCCAGCCACCCCGGACACTCTCTCTTCTCCCTGCTCCCATCAGGCCGGCGTTACCGCTGCCTGAGGACTAAGACTGAAAGGTTGAAGAAGAGTTTTTACCCACAAGCCATCCGTCTGCTCAACTCTGAGCCCTAACTGGACTATTATTGCACAGTGTAAATATTATAATTTAAAAAGTGTGTATAGTGTATAGTATATAGAGTATAGTGTATAGTGTGAATTACTTTTTTTTATTTTTATTCTTCTTATTTATATGTGTGTGTATATAAGGTTGCAGGTACAAAATACATTTCACTGTGCATTGTACTGTGTATAACTGTGCATGTGACAAATAAACACTATCTTATCTTATCTTATCTTTGTTCTGGTTCTCACTCAGGTAGATTCTGCACCTGCACTGCAGCCATGGCTATAAGCATGAACAGTAGTGCAGGATTAGCCCTTTTGGAGATGACAAGATTTTACAGCACATGGCATGGTGTTTACAGGTCAAAAAATGAATCATCTCAAATCTACAAGGTGCTGCTGCAGGCCCCTCTCTCATCAGTAAATGTAGAAGTAAGAAGCAGCGTGAATTTTACATGCAAATATGGGAATTTTACATGCATTTTACATGCAAAGACCACCACAGTTTGTCCATTTGCAGTCTCCGCTTTACCTTAGCTGGACTCTCACAATCACAGACAGACACATAGCTCTACACTCTCCCACCCTGTCTGTCTCTCACTCTCCCTGTCTGTCTCTCACCCACTCTGTCTCTCACCCACCCTGTCTCTCACTGTCTTTCTCTTTTGCTCTATATTTTTACAGCAGTTTTTGAGAAGGTGACATTTTTTGTCCTCAGAACCTCAAGTATGATTTTTTTTTATTTGTCACTGCAGGAAAAACAAAAAAATGCATGAAAAAACATATTGCTGCCAATCATTTACCATCTCATGGCCTAATAAAAATCAAATATTCCATTCATTTGGTTCCACTTATCCAATTCTGTGTCACAGAGGGTCTGAAGCCTATCCCAGCTGCCATAGGGCGAGAGGGGGGGTACACCCTGCACAGGTCACCAGCCTGTCACAGGGCCAAGACAGAGAGACAGATAACCATTCACATCAGTGGGCAATTTAGAATCACCAAATGACTTATGCCTACAAATTGCATGTCTTTGGACTGTGGTAGGAAGCTGGAGTCCCCTAAGAGAACCCACACAGACATGTGGATAACATGAAAAGTCCACCCAGTAAGGCCCAGGCAGAAGGTGGATTTGAACCCAGGACCTTCTTATCTTCTTGGTGTGTGCCAACAGTGCTAACATTTGCATCGCCATGTTCCTCTCCTCTGTAAAATGTATTGTATGTAAATTATTTTAGTTATTTGGATGTTTGATAAAAAAAAAACAGTGGCGGTATGTAAGAATACTGGCCTTTGAAGGGTTAAAATACCCCAAAATATATGTAATATTTTATATATTTATTTCAAGCTGAAGTAGTTTTAAAAGACTGGATCATTTAAAGTGGAAAAAATATTACTTTATAATATTTTTACAACAGTTTTTGGATAGAGGACAGTATGTGTCCTTAGGATCACGAATGTAAGTTTTTCACAAAACCTGATACTGTAGAAAAACAAAAAATGCATGAAAAAGAATGTTGATGCCAATCAGTGACTCATCTCAGGGCCTAATAAAAATAATAATCCAATAGTCCCCAAAATACATTTTATGGAAATTATTTGAGTTTTTTTATTTTTGTCCATGAAAAAAAGTGGCACTGTGTAAGTAAATGGGCCTATAAAGGGTTAAAATTTTTCAAAAAGTATATAATATTTGATATCTATGTGTCAGGCTGAAGTAGTTTTAAAAGACTAGATCATTTAAAGTGCAAAAAAATATTACTTTATAATATTTTTACAGCGGTTTTTAGGAAGAGGACACATCTTGTCCTTAGGATCACGAATGTAAGTTTGTTAAAGGATCTCCCAAGGGTTAAATAGCTTTTTGCTGATTTTAGCTTTGGTTTTTGGTGGTCTGGGAGCAGGCACCGACTCTATGGGGATGGGGTTTTGGGGGGATGGCAGGAGGAGAGAAGCTGCAGAGAGACGTGTAAGACTGCAGCCCTGCTTCCTGGTCTCAACCCTGGGTAGTCAGTTTTTAGGAGGGTTAATAAATTTGGCCAGATTTCTAGAAATGAGAGCTGCTCCATCCAAAGTGGGATGGATGCCGTCTCTCCTAACAAGACCAGGTTTTCCCCAGAAACTTTGCCAATTATCTATGAAGCCCACGTCGTTTTTTGGACACCACTCAGACAGCCAGCGATTCAAGGAGAACATGCGGCTAAACATGTCGCTCCTGGTCTGATTGGGGAGGGGCCCAGAGAAAACTACAGAGTCCGACATCGTTTTTGCAAAGTTACACACCGAGTCAATATTAATTTTAGTGACCTCCGATTGGCGTAACCGGGTGTCATTACTGCCGACGTGAATAACGAGCTTACCAAATCCACGATGAGCCTTAGCCAGCAGTTTCAAATTTCCATGAATGTCGCCTGCTCTGGCCCCTGGAAGACATTTGACTATGGTCGCCGGTGTCTCTAGCTTCACGTTTCTCAAAACAGAGTCGCCAATAGTGATGTTACGTCTTGTAACCCGAGCCCCTGTACAGAGCAAAAGTGGGCGTGTTCAAGGGAAGCCTGTGTCGAGCCCCGTATTGTTTTTGAGAAAACCACGTGACAAAGCCAAACAAGACCCCGTTTTCTGAAATCACGTGACTGTTTCATTATGTGATTCGAGTTGCTGAAAAAGACGTGGGATATAGAGGAAGTGTTCTGGGTGATCTGAGTCTGATCCACTGTTATAGCAGCAGAATCAGAAGCCCCTGTACAAATTAGAATTTCATGGAGATAAATTTGTCTCAATATTATTCAATCAAACAAAAACTAATCTCAATCAAAAAAATAAATTGTGGTTTTTTTGTAATGGAATATTTTATTTTGGAAACAAAAAGTTTTGTCTATGAAACTTTTTTGCAGGAATCAGATGAGGAGGTTAACGATAACTTAAAGCTTTAATCAAAAATGCTTGGCAGCAAATAGTGATGTGTCGTTCACACAATCACCTTCGAAGCGTGTATCGAGTAATTGAGGGAGACTTTTGTGAAGCGCGTATCGAGGCTTGTGTCGTGACGTGCGAAGCCTCGCAAGCCGGCCGTACCACGTGAGTGATTCAGGAAACGATTCATGGGTTTGGTGCGCAATTCGTAATATAACGGGCAGCAAAACACAGTGGATCCCCCTCACAGATGGTGGTATTGGCGACTGTTGGTTTGCAGTCTATTTGAGCCAGAAAGAGGACATTTTCCCTATTTGGGAACATTTTCAGCTGATCTCTCCCAATAATGTGTGCGCATAGTAATAAATTATTACTCCAGCTTCATCTGTGCCCTGTGAAACGGTATTTTCTGAAGCAGGTGAAATCGTTTCAAACAAAAGAAAACGCCTGAAGCTCAGCTCTGTGGCAAAGCTGTTATTTCTAAATAAAAACGAATAAAATGTAAAATGTCCGTAGTGAGCACACTTACCAACCATTTAACACAATCACAATCACATCACAACTCTCTCCCCAATTTATTTCCCAACATTGTATCATAAGGACAGACACCATATTAATTAGTTCAGGATTTATTTATTGTCATCACAAAAATCATTTATTCTGTTCAAAGCTTCACGCACCAAAGCCTTGGTCTGATTGTAATCAGTCTGTCTGTTTTACATTGACTGTCCTCTTGATGGCGCAGTTTCGCTGATTGAAAAGCTTAAATGCTTCATGAAGCTTCATCTCACCGTCACTAGATTATAATCATTCTACCTGTTTTACATTGACTGTCCACTTGATGGCGTAATAGAGCAAATGAAGCACCATGAAGCTTCGACCTATGGGTTCGCTGATTTGATGGAAAGCTTCAAAGCTTCACGAAGCTTCAGCTCACCATCATTAGCAGCAAACACATGAACGTAGCATAGGCATAAAGCACACAGCAGGGAAAAACCAATGTTAACAATGATGACAATGCAACAAATAACAGAGAAAAACTAAGGGCTTAAATACACACAGGAAATCAGGGAGAGTGGAAACAACAGGGAACAACAGGTGAAACAAATGAACCTAATGACACAGGGGAAGCAAAATTTATTTACAAAATCCTACAGAACCAACATAAACCTTCAAGACAGGTGCATGTGCACAACACCACCGCTGTAAGATTTGTAACAAGGGGGCAAATCCCAAGAAGCTGCTTTAGCTTATACAGGGACCCCAAGAACAAGAAACATTACATTACAAGAACAATACAGTTAATCCATACCCCCACACAAACATCTAGTCAAAACATTATTCTTATTTCACATCCTCCACATACGCTCATACATTCCCTTACCTGGTATCACATATTGTTATTGTTTGAACGTGATATTGCACTTATCAAACCTTATCGGATTCATTGTTTTCATACTTCTTATAGCCATATTCACAAAGCACGAAAAGAAATCAGTGTATTCGAGGTGACAAATTAATCCTTATACTTTCTATCCAGACATTATTAAGACATTATTTTAGACATAATTATCAGATGATAATGGATTTACATTAGTTTATAATATATGCTGATTTTTATATCCAGTTTTACTGTTTGAGTTTGTCTGAGTATAATGTTGTAACAGTTCATTTTTCAAAAGGTTCTTAAATATCTTTAGAGAAGTTGATTTTTGTATTGTGCTATTAATTTCATTCCAGATCTCTGGAACTTTGCATGTGATGCTAAAGCTCATACATTTCAGTTTGCATTTTTTCCCCTTCAGCTGATTTTTCCTTCTAGTATTGTGTTCGTGGGTCAGATAAATTACTGGAATAAGTTGGCAAAGTCTTTCATTTAGTCTATGCACTACATTAAACATCATGCATGCATTATGAATTTATGAAACTAAACACACAGGGAACATGAGAATAAAACAGGAAGTGACTCAAGGAAACCGAGATGCAGACCTGACACAAACATCGGGAACACAAGACCAGAACCAAGGGAAACTAGAAAAATATACAAATGACTAAATAACACCTAACCAAAACAAACTGAGGATCCAAACTAAAAGAAACATTTAGAAACAACCTGAAAAATACTACAAAACAGAGCTAAACAAAAAGGAACTCAAAAACACTGGGCCACCAGCCCAGGACCATGACACTAGTTCTGTGCACCTCAGCCATGGTACGAAGCCTGGACCAGATATCTGTAAACTGTGTGAAAAATGGCTTATTAAATTTAATAACTGAACTGTCATGATCCTGGGCCGGTGGCCCAGTGTTTTGAGTTCTAATTGTGAAGTTCTGTTTTGTTCTATTTTTACATTTTTAGTTTTGGTTATAGTTTAGTATTGGAATTTTAGTTTTTTTTGTTTTCTGTTTGGTTTTTCATGTTCTGGTTTTCCCTGTACTCCTGTGTGTTTAAGTCGTGGCCCTCCTGTGTTTAGGTTTCCTTTGGTTTAGTTCTCCCTGTGTTTCTCTTAGTGTCTCTACCTTGTGTCAGGTCTTGTTTAGTTGGTGATGTTCTCATTCCCTCTGTGTCAGTCTCTGTGTTAATTCTGCATGTATTTGGTTAGGTCATTTCCTGTTTTATTTTGACGATTTTGTGTTCATTGTGCTTTGTGTTTAGTTTACTTCCCCTTGTCTCGTTATTGTATTTCGTTCATCTGTGTTGTCACCTGTTTCCCTTTTCCCTCCTTATGTCTCAGTGTATTTAAGGTCTCTGTGTTGTTTAGTTCCTTGTTGCGTCGTCAGTTATTCATTGTTTTTTCCCGGCTGTGTGCTGTATGCCATGTTCATGTTAATGCTATATTCGAGTCTTTTGATTAAAGCTTTAAGTTAATGTTAACTTCCTTGCTTCAAGTCCTGCATTGGGGGTCCTCTGCCTCGTTGGCCACAGCCTGAAACTTGACAGTACAAAGCGACTAGGAAATGGACCCTGCGGACTATGATCTACAGGAGCGCACAAGGGTAATAGATTATTATCACGATGAGAAGATGAGGTGGAAGCCCTGGCTCACCCCGGAGCGCAGGTTCGAGTTTTACGGCACTTGCCTGGCTCTGGGCGGACCGGCTAGCTGGCAAATGTCCCAGCAATATTGTGCTCCACCTCAGCATCGATAGTTTAAATGGACTGACTCAAAGTTTTCCCTGGCTTTTGACCTCTTTGCCTGCCATGATTAAAGACTTTGTTGTTGACATTGTGCAGTCAGTGGATGCACCAATATTTCCTTGTGCCAATGAACAGACTGTGAGCAATGCTCCCAAGAGACATTCTGTACCTGCAACCGTTTTGTTTCCGTGGGTGGAAGCGGCCAAGGACTGACCCGCTTCTGCACCCGTTCATGTTCCTCAGGTGGGGGCAGTGATGGTTCAGCCGTCACAGCCACCAGCTTCAAAGCCTCCCTGTCAGCAGCCACAGCCATGTTCCTCACAGTCGCCAGCTGCAGCCCCTCGCCATCAGCCTTCACAGCCGTCAGCCTTCACAGCCGTCAGCCTTCACAGCCGTCAGCCTGCAGCAGCCCCATGCCAGCCGCCTGCAGCAGCCCCATGTCAGTCGCCTGCAGCAGCCCCACGTCAGCAACCAGAGCCTCCTCTTCAGCCGTCACAGCCGCTAGCTGCAGTAGCACCCAAGCCACGACCACGCTCCATGACGCCTACGTCGCCTGCAGTCGCAGCACCCAAGCCACAACCACGCTCCATGATGCTCACACTGCCTGCAGTAGCAGCACCCAAGCCACGACCACGTTCCCCATGCCAGCCTTAACAGCTCCCCTTCAGTCAGTTTTAGCTTTGCTCCCCTCAGCATCAGTCCCCTAGCTCCAAAGCCCTCTACTCCCGCTCCAGTGCCTTCCGCTCCTGCTCTAGTCCCTCAGGTCCCCTCAGTTTCCGCTCTAGTCCCTCAGGGCCTCTCAGTTTCCCCAGTATCGGTCTCCTCAGTTCCCCCAGCTTCCTCCACTTTAGCTTCAGTTCCTCCTTTGGTCCCTTCAGTCTTCTCAGCTTTGGTTCCTTTGGTCCCCCTAGTAGCTTCGGTTCCCTGGGGCTCCTCTGTTCCCTCAGGCCCCTCAGCTTTAGTTCCTTTGGTCCCCCCAGCTGACCCCTTAGTTTTGCTCCCCTCTGTGTTAGTTCTTTTAGCTTCAGCTCCCTTGGTTCCCTCTGTAGCTTCGGTCCCTGCGGCTCCCGCTTTTGTCCTTCAGGTCCCCTCAGTCTCCCCTGTATTGGTGTCCTCAGTCTCCCTAGCTTTCTCAGCATTTGCTTTGGTCCCTTCAGGCCCCTACACTTTTGTTTTGGTCCCTCCTTTGATCCCTTCAGTTCTCTCAGCTCCCTCAGCCTTAGTTCCTTTGGTCTCCCCAGTAGCTTCGGTTCCTTCGGGCTCCTCTGTTCCCTCAGGCCCCTCAGCTTTGGCTTCAGTCCCCTCTGGTCCCTCCTCAGCTCCTTTGGTCCCCTCAGATCCCTCCGCTTTGGTCCCCTCTGTCTTCGGTCCCTTCAGGTCCCTCAATCCCCTCAGCTTTAGCTTCGGTCCCCGCAGCTTTAGTCCCTACACCTTCAGCTTTAGCCCCTCATGTCCCCTTAATCCCTTCAGTTCCATCTGCTCAGGTACCCTCAGTCCCTTCAGTTCTCTCTGCTCTGGTCCCTTTAGCTTTAACCCCTCAGGTTCCCTCTGCTCAGGTCCCCTTAATCCCTCAGGTTCCCTCTGCTCAGGTCCCCTCAATCCCTCAGGTTCCCTCTGCTCAGGTCCCTTCGGTTCCCTCTGCTCAGGTTCCCTCAGCCCCTTTAGTGCCTTCAGCTCCTTTAGTGCCTTTGGTCCCTTCAGCCCCTTTAATGCCTTCAATCTCCCCAGTTTCTCTAATATTAGTCCCCTTAGCTAGTGCTGCAGCCCCTCTTGCCACACCATGTCCTCGCCGCTGCCGCCGGGAGCGCGGCCGGCCTCTTGCCACACCATGTCCTCGCCGCTGCCGCCGGGAGGGCAGTCGGCCTCCGGTCTCGTTTCCACGTCGCCGCCGCTTAGAGCGCGGTCGGCCTCCTGCTCGTCGACGTCGGCCTCGTGCTTGTCGCCTTCGTCCTCGTCGCCGCTGCTGGTAGCGTGGTCGGCCTCCAGTCTCGTCGCCACCGCCACTGGGATTGCGGTCGGCCCCCTGAACTGTGTTGCCACCCTTGTGGTTTCCCTGGCAGGCCCCCTGAATGGCTGGGTCTTTTGGTGTGCTTCGTCGCTTATGTTTTGGACTCTTTTTTCCAGCCTAATGCTGCCGCCTTTTGTTTCTTTCTTGGTTTGTTTTGTTAGGACTTTGTTGCCCTTTTGTTTTTTTTGTCTCGTTTCACAGCCTGAAAACTGATAGGGACTCATTATTCTGTTGTTTTGTGTAATCCCTGTTCGATAAATGAACACGCCGAAACCTGGAAGGAATAAGCTGGTAGCAGGTTTCTTTAGATGGTGACGCTCAACGTGATTGTTCAGGATTTTCTGATTTACAGATGTTTTAATTGTGTTTTTTGTTTCTTGGGAATAAGGAGTGATTTTGGCCACCGATAATCATTGCCTCGAGGTTCCACGTGACAGTGCCTACTTCCAGTTCTATCAGTGACCAGGAGATCTCCATCTAAAAGAGTGGCAGAGACCTTTTCTAAATATCTGCATATTGAATTGTATCAAATTATAATGTCACTGGTGGAGACAAAAGGAAGGTGTAATTTGAGCCATTTTACACACACTCTTAGAACAGATGTGTTATTTATTACAATATGTGTCTACTTAACAAGTAGACACATATTGTGTTGTTTTCTACACAGTATGGGTTGACTGGTCTAAATGTTGGGACACACATATCATGTGTTAAACCACTGACCAATGACATTGCTTCTTTAACCCTTTGACACCGAATGTGTCCACTGTGACACGACATACTTCAAAAGTGCCGCCGTTCATGGACTTCCGGCGACAAATACCGTAATACCCCTATATGGCGGTGACGTGCAATTTCTGGGCTTTCAGGAACCGTTTGCATTTTTCCGATAGGACAAACGGAGTTACAGTAATACGCCAGCTGATCAACGTTCCTTCGATCAGCCGACTCCGAGCTGATACGCCATGTCTCAATCAGCTGTTCGCCGCTATTGAGGGCAAGTAACGGGCGCTTCAGCAGCGATCACTCGGCGTTAAAGGGTTAACTCCTATTTGCCCACCTATTTTTCTTTTTTAATTCCTTTTGAAAATGGATGTGCGGCAACTGTCACAGCAATTTCAACCAGGAAGGAAAATTAAGGTAAGTGTATTTTATACTTGAAATTACAATAGAGTAAAATGACACAGGGATTGTATTTGTTCATGTGAAGCTTAATTTTTTTGGTTAGACAAGTTTTCACCATTACTGCTGAATGTAATGTTAGCGTTGACCACCAACCTTTGGGTTTTCGCTAGTTAAGCATAACTAAGAAGCAGGGTTATAATAGTTTTGGATTTTACATTATAGTTTAGTTTTAGTTAGTTTTTACTTTTTTTTCTCTAATTCAGTTAGTTTTAATTAGTTTTCAGAGTGGTTTTGCTCGTTTTTATTAGTTTTTATTTTTGGTTTTATGCTTAGTTTTAGTTAGTTTTAGTTAGTTTCAGTATTAGTTTTAGTATTTTCATACTTAATCAGGTACCCTTTAAAGATACCCTTTAAAGAAATATATTCAGCAACCAACTGTTCACAGACAGCAGAACTACATGCTAAATGTGTGTAATATTAAGGACACCATGAACATCAACAGGGAGAAACAAAGAACAATATGAACTCCAAAACTCGATAAATTCTACAATAAACTCCCAATAAAGTTCAGCCTCATTGCAGCATATTAATAACAGCTACATGTGGTGTTTGACAAATACAAACTCCTTGAAGGAGTCAAAGCTCAAATCCAGCTGCATCCTGATGTTCTCACCACCTGATGCTGCTTCTGTTTTGGAGCTAGCTTGGTTAGATGCTCGCTGATTAGACTTGCAGGGTCTTTGCGGCCTATGTAGCCTACGGAAGTGTCCGACCTCATGTCCGCATTTATGCTTGCGTAGCTGGATTGCGTGTGTTAATTACCTTGTGGTTGTGTGCTGGGGGTTTTTGGTCCTCGCTCTTTGTGCTCAGTTTTTAGGGTGCAAACATATTTGTCCCTGTTTTTTCACTTTCTTCATTTCTTCACGTCCATTCCCATAGTTTCAGCAGCTCCCTCCAGGAATTTGCTGACATTTGTGAGTCCTTATATTGATGCTTTGATTATTAGTCCTGATTGTGATTATCTGACTGATAAAGTAGCCGGAAACGCACAAGAACTAAACACAACGTTGTGGCTGCGTTGACCCGACGAGTAGTCACGTTTCTCTGGAGGTGGAGGCCAGGTTGCCTTGTAGGATGAGAGCGGTTTCCGTAGCTGCCTTGTGTGCGCTTCTCAGGTCTACTTTGATGTTGGTGTTTTTTTTCCTGACTAAGAAGTGTTCCGTACATTTTTCATCATCCACAACATCATCCACAACAAGACACTCGCTGCTATCTGTGCTATCATAGTAAAAAAAAAAAAATCACTCCACATGGGACTCTCTGAGGAGCAGCGCGGTGTGCGCACGCACGCACATGCGCACGCACGCACATGCGCACCCATTTGCCCGACGGCGTTCCGAGCTTAAACTCGGAGAGAGGAAAAAAATGATTTCATATTAATCCACAAGACTTTTGAAAAAATAACAATATCTATAATTTCAGTTAGTTTTAGTTAGTTTTGTAAACTCACAATTCAGTTTTAGTTAGTTGTCGTTTCTTCCTTTTAATTTTAGTTTTTATTTATTTCAGTTAACGACAATGTTTTTTCAATTTCAGTTTTCGTTATTTCGTTCGTTTTCCTTAACTATAATAACCCTGCTAAGAAGGAGACTTGATCATTCTGCTATACATATGCTATCACCCCATGTTACATGCATGTTTGACATGTTTAGTATGTATGATTATTGTTGGCTTGCTTTTCATTTATCTAGCCAGCTGAGGTTTTCACACTGGACCAATGGTGCTTGGCAGCTTCATCAAGAGGAACACACACTTGTGCGTATGTAATATAACACATTACTTATGTATTACTGTAGGTATTATATGATACTGAGAGTTTTTTCTCCCTCTCTGCTCTCCACTACATACACTGCTAAAGGGAACACTCAAATAACACATCCGAGATCTGAATGAATGAAATATTCTCATTGAATACTTTGTTCTGTACGAAGTTGAATGTGCTGACAACAAAATCACACAAAAATCATCAATGGAAATCAAATTGATTAACCAATGGAGGCCTGGATTTGGAGTCACACACAAAATTAAAGTGGAAAAACACACTACAGGCTGATACAACTTTGATGTAATGTCCTTAAAACAAGTCAAAATGAGGCTCAGTATTGTGTGTGTTCTCCACGTTTCTGTATGACCTCCGTACAATGCCTGGGCATGCTCCTGATGAGATGGCGGATGGTCTCCTGAGGGATCTCCTCCCAGACCTGGACTAAAGCATCCACCAACTCCTGGACAATCTGTGGTGCAACGTGACACTGGTGGATGGAGCGAGACATGATGTCCCAGATGTGCTCAGTCAGATTCAGGTCTGGGGAACGGGCGGGCCAGTCCATAGCTTCAATGCCTTCATCTTGCAGGAACTGCTGACACACTCCAGCCACATGAGGTCTAGCATTGTCCTGCATTAGGAGGGACCCAGGGCCAACCGCACCAGCATATGGTCTCACAAGGGGTCTGTGGATCTCATCTCGGTACCTAATGGCAGTCATGCTACCTCTGGCGAGCACATGGAGGGCTGTGCGGCCCTCCAAAGAAATGCCACCCCACACCATTACTGACCCACTGCCAAACTGGTCATGCTGAAGGATGTTGCAGGGAGCAGATCGCTCTCCACGGCGTCTCCAGACTCTGTGTGAACCTGCTTTCATCTGTAAAGAGCACAGGGCGCCAGTGGCGAATTTGCCAATCCTGGTGTTCTCTGGCCAATGCCAAGCATCCTGCAGGGTGTTGGGCTGTAAGCACAACCCCCATCTGTGGACATCGGGCCCTCATACCATCCTCATGGAGTCGGTTTCTAACCGTTTGTGCAGACACATGCACATTTGTGGCCTGCTGGAGGTCATTTTGCAGGGCTCTGGCAGTGCTCCTCCTGTTCCTCCTTGCACAAAGGCGGAGGTAGCGGTCCTGCTGCTGGGTTGTTGCCCTCCTACGGCCTCCTCCACGTCTCCTGGTGTACTAGCCTGTCTCCTGGTAGCGCCTCCAGCCTCTGGACACTGCGCTGACAGACACAGCAAACCTTCTTGCCACAGCTCGCATTGATGTGCCATCCTGGATGAGCTGCACTACCTGAGCCACTTGTTTTGGTTGTATAGTCCGTCTCATGCTACCACAAGTGTGAAAGCACCACCAACATTCAAAAGTGACCAAAACATCAGCCAGAAAGCATAGGTACTGAGAAGTGGTCTGTGGTCCCCACCTGCAGAACCACTCCTTTATTGAGTGTGTCTTGCTTATTGCCAATAATTCCATTTGCATAACACCATGGGAAATTGATTGTCAATCAGTGTTGCTTCCCAAGTGGACAGTTTGATTTCACAGAAGTTTGATTTACTTGCAGTTATATTGTGTTGTTTAAGTGTTCCCTTTATTTTGAGCAGTGTATTTGGCTGAGCTGTCAAACTTTATAACCCCAAGAGAACACTGAGCTCATCTAGCCAGATGCTCTTAGTGCAACCGAGGTCTCATTTTAAACATAGAGGGGATCGGGCTTTTCCAGTCACAGCTACTAGACTGTGGAATAATTTGCCACTTTATATTTGTACTGCAGAGTCCATACAGTCTTTTAAATCCTCTCTAAAAACTCACCTTTTTACCTTGGCTTTTAATTCGAGTTCAGTTTGAGTTGTATCAGGTTTCATGTTGTGGTGTCTCTTGTTTTAGTGTGTTAGTTTTAGTTTGTTTTATCGCATCATATTTATTTTATTCCTTGTTTTCTATGTTCATGTTTTATTCTATTTTATTCATCCATGGAAATTTCTTGCTTACTTTGTAGTTGATCTTGTAAAGCACTTTGGTCAACAATGTTGTTTTTAAATGTGCTCAAGAAATAAAATTGACACTGACATTGGAAAACTATCAGTCATGGATTTGCCTCCCCAGACCCCAGACTTCAACATAACTGAAGCAGTGTGGCAGCGTCCTGACAGCAAATGGAACAAAACCTCCAGAAACATCCAAAGAAGAGCTTTGGATGACCTTCAAGAAGCCTGGAGAACTGCTCCTGAAGACTACTTCAGAAATTACAGAAAGCTGCCTCAGAGAGATCAGACTGTGCTGAAGAATAAGGAGGTCATACAAAATACTGACTTTCAGGCTACATTTTGAACCTTATAAACTGCATTCATGTATGTTTCAATAAATGGCTGCACCTGTTTCCTGTAAAATATAAAGAATTCGAGATTTTGGAGTACTGAGCCTCTGGATTGCGGGGGGCACGGTTGCAGTTCTTACCCTCATTGAGCACATTCCATGACAGAGGCTCATTCACGCATTACTGCAAACAGTGTGTGTATGTGTGTATATGTATATGCATTTGTATAGACATGTGAATGTGTGCATGTATGTATATCTGAGTATTTTTCTTTCCTTTCTCTCCTTTCTCTCTTTGTCTCCCCCCCCCCCCTCAGTTTTTTCTTCTTTCTCCCCTTTTCTTTCTCCCTTTCCTTATTGCCTGTCAGGCCTGGCATGAATAACTAAATAAAAAATACAAATACAAACATTAACAAGAATAGCCTATAGAAAACCTATAGAGCTGTTTTTGTAAAAGCAAATATGTTTGGTACATCATTGCATTCGGATCACCATTCCGACTGCGAATACAGCCAGACATGACAGGCTTCAAAAAAAAAAAAAAAAAAAAAAAAAAAAGGTTTTCCAAGTTGACAGTCAGTTTTTGGTGGTTTATTTTTTGGTGTTGTAGTGTCTGATCGATCTGTGTGTTAAATTGTGTGTTAAACTGCATCTATGTATAGGTTTTCTCCTTTAGGATTAAGGCCTTGAGTCAGGGCTGCTTTGATTAGTGAAAGGTATCAGAGAGTGTAACCTTTTGTTGCTCTCTCTAAAAAAGGAATGACCTCACATACATGCAGGAAACAAGCTATACCTGGTTATTCAGAAAATACTTTATGTAGTGTCTGTATTGTTCTGTTAAACTTTCTATGTGTATGCATATATGGTCCCTTTCTTTTAGGCTTTATTGATTGTGCAGAAGGGTAACCTGAGCTTTAAGGTCTGGCCTCAAGCCAGAAGGAATGCATAGAATGTCCTTCTACCTCTCTGGCATGCCATATAAGGGATGTCCATATGTTTAGCTGTAGGTTAGGAGGCTGAAGTTTGTTTTTATAACCATGTATGGAAGGCAGGATGTGGGGGTTGCTAACACTATATAATGTCTGTCTCCCTTTTGTTCTGAGAGCTAGGGCAATTAGAGACATACCCTCTCCCAGGTCGCAAAGGAAAGCGCCTGTTTTGACATTGTCTTTTTGTAAATAAACTCTATGTTATACATTAAGACTGTCGGCGAAGGATTTCTTCAACCACATCATGAAACTACAATTTTCACCCTCATAAACTACATTTTTGGCGTCACTACATTTTTGGCATCACGACATTTTTGGCGTCACGGAACTGAGAACTGATTGTGGGCAACAGCATGTGGTCAGCTTCTGGGGACTCCATGGCCAGGAGCCTTCTCTCTGAAGTGAGTGTGTGTTTTATTCCAGCTCACACAGCAAAAGCACCTGTGTTGGAGGATTTTTGGGTTTTTGTGTGTGTTGTAGTTATCCTTCGTTTTAAATTTTTAAGTATTTGTGAGGTTGAGAAAAAAAAGAGAGGGAGAGAAACAGTGTTAAAGAATGAAGTAAAATAAGAATTAAAAGAAAGAAAAAAGGACATGGGTGATGGCTGTGAGATTGATCACCTCACTGAGAATGCCCACCCTCGGGGTTTAATAGGTTTAGAGGTCCTTGTGGTCTGTTTAGGATATAAAGGTTAGAGACCAATGTCTCAGAACACACCGCAAAAAGCTGCCACCCTTAAAAAGTCCAGGGATTGCAGGGTTTCGAGGTCCCTCTTTTTATTCTAAAACAGAAGAATGAGCAACTTGGGTCTAGAAGTTCTTTTGTGTCAGAATAAATTGAAAAAGCTGCCCCCCCAAAAGACAGGGAAATTGGGTTTAGAGTTCCCTCTTTTTATTCTTAAGACTAAAGCAAGTATTTGGGTTTCCAAGTCCTTTTCTTCTTCAGAATAAATTGTAAAAGCTAGCCCCTGTAAGAGAATCAGAATCAGAATCAGAATCAGAATCAGAAGGTTTTTATTGCCATATGGGTGAACAGGTTCACAGCATTAGGAAATTGCTGCGGTACTTCGTGCTTACAGAAAAAAAACAAATAAGTATAAAAACTATAAGACAATATACAAGTATACAATTGCAAATATACAGAGATATTAGAGCTATAACTATAACACAATATTACAAAATTACAAAATATACAGTGCAGAGACTAATTAAAAGATAAAAGAATGTAGACTATATTCCACTAATATGTACATCAGTGCAATCAGACAGGTGCATAGACATAGGGTCATCAGCGTTTGTGGAGGGTGGTGGTAACAGTCTTAGGGTAATTGTTCATGAGTCCAACAGCAGAGGGGAAGAAACTGTTCTTATGGCGGGAGGTTCTGGTCCGTATGGACCGTAGCCTCCTGCCTGAGGGGAGAGGGTCAAAAAGTCTGTGCCCAGGGTGAGAGTGGTCGGCTGTGATCCGACCTGCACGCCCCAGTGTCCTGGAGGTGTACAGGTCCTGGAGAGATGGGAGGTTACAGCCAATCACCTTCTCAGCAGAGTGCACAACGCGCTGTAGTCTCGGTTTGTCCCTAGTGGTGGCTCCAGCGTACCACACAGTGATGGAGGAGGTAAGGATGGACTCAATGATGGCAGTATAGAACTGCACCATGGTCCTTGCTGGCAAGTTGAATTTCTTCAACTGCCGCAGGAAGTACATCCTCTGCTGGGCCTTTTTGACAACAGAGGTGATGGTGGGCTCCCACTTGAGGTCCTGGGTGATGGTAGTTCCCAGGAAGCGAAAAGAGTCCACTGTGGTGATGGGGGTGTCAGTCAGGATGATGGAGGGTAGAGGGGCTGTGTGCTTCCTAAAGTCCACTATAATCTCCACTGTCTTCTGGGCGTTCAGTACCAGGTTATTGTGGCTGCACCAGGACACCAGACGTTTGACCTCCATCCTGTAGGCCGACTCGTCCCCGTCTGAGATGAGTCCGATGAGAGTCATGTCGTCTGCAAACTTAATAAGCTTGACAGACTGGTGGTCAGAGGTGCAGCAGTTGGTATACAGGGAGAAGAGCAGAGGAGAGAGGACACAGCCCTGAGGAGTGCCAGTGCTGATGGTCCGGGAGTCCGAGACATTCTTCCCCAGCCTCACGTGCTGCTTCCTGTTCATCAGGAAGTCAATGATCCACCTGCAGATGGGATCTGGCACGTTCATCTGGGACAGCTTGTCTTGGAGGAGATCAGGGATGATGGTGTTGAAGGCAGAGCTGAAGTCCACAAACAGGATCCTGGCGTAGGTTCCCTGGGAGTCCAGATGCTGTAGGATGAAGTGCAGAGTCAGGTTGATGGCGTCGTCCACAGACCTGTTGGCTCTGTAGGCAAACTGCAGGGGGTCCAGAAGGGGGGCTGTGAGGGACTTGAGGTGGGACAGCGCCAGACGCTCAAATGACTTCATGACCACAGAAGTCAGTGCCACAGGTCTGTAATCATTTAGTCCAGTGATCCTTGGCTTCTTGGGGACAGGAACAATGGTAGCGGTTTTAAAGCAGACAGGCATGTGGCAAGCCTCCAGTGAGGAGTTGAAGATGTTCGTGAACAATGGGGCAAGCTCGTTAGCACAGTGTCTCAGTGTGGCAGGTGAGACACCATCTGGACCTGGAGCTTTGCGAGCTTTGACACTCCTGAACTGCTTTAGCACCTGGTCCTCCTGAATACAAAAGACTGTGGGGGTGGGGGAGGAGGGGGACTCTGGGGTGGGAGTCCTTGATGATGTGGGCTTCTCTGAGGTGTGGGGAGTGGGGGAGGTTGGGGGGTGAATATTTGTGTTGGCTGTATTGTAGTTGGGACTGGTGAAGGTGTGAAGGCTGCTGAACTGACCATCAAAACGACAATAGAACTCGTTCAGTCTATTTGCAGTTTGTAGGTCGTCTGTGGAGTGGGGGGTTTTAGGCTTGTAGTTGGTAATCTGCCTAAAACTTTTCCATACAGAGGCTGCGTCGTTCTCTGAGATCTGCTGCTGTATATTCTCAGAGTGATGTGATCTAGCAGTGGCCACTTCCTTGCTAAACCTGTACTTGGCCTCTTTGTAGCAGTCTTTGTCCCCACTTTTAAAAGCCTCCCTCTTCTCTATCCACAGCTGCTTCAGTTTGGGAGTAAACCAGGGTTTGTCACTGTTATAACTCACCCTGGTGCGTGATGGCACAATGCTGTCCTCGCAGAAGTGGATATACGAGGTTACAGTGTCCGTGTAGTCATCCAGACTGTCACAGGCAGCCCTCATTGAGTCCCAGTCTGTAGTTTCGAAGCATGTGCGGAGCTCCTCCACAGCCTCACGGGTCCACTGCTTTGTTGTCCTCACCACAGGTTTTGAGAGCTTCAGCCTCTGTCTGTACGCGGGGATCAGGTGGATCATGTCGTGGTCAGAGAGGCCGAGTGCAGCGCGGGGCACTGCGTGATAAGCCCCGCTTATCGTGCTGTAGCAGTGGTCTAATGTCTTCTCCTCTCTGGTCGGACATGTGATATATTGTTTATATTTGGGAAGTTCCTGTCTCAGGCTGGCTTTATTAAAGTCCCCAAGTACGATGATAAGAGAGTCCGGGTATGTCCGCTCCATGCACAGAATCTGCTCTGTGAGCGCGCACTGGGCCTCGTGCACGTCCGCGTCCGGCGGGATGTAAACAGCAGCCAGTATGAATGAAGCGAACTCCCGCGGAGAGTAGAACGGTTTACAGTGAATGAAAAGATATTCCAGTGAGGGAGAGCAGTGCTTAGCAATCTCTGTCACATCCGTACACCAGCCACTGTTTATGTAGAAGCAGACTCCTCCACCTGTAGCCTTGCCGGAAAGCGCAGCTTGCCGGTCTGCGCGGAGGAGATGAAATCCCTCCAACTGGAGCGCGCAGTCCGGTATCTCCTCACACAGCCATGACTCCGTGAAGCATAACACACAGGATATGGAAAAGTCTCTATTCATGCTCCTCATCAGTGTCAGTTCGTCCATTTTGTTCCTAAGTGAACGCACGTTGGAGAGGAAAATCCCAGGTAAGGCTGTGCGTAATCCACGTCTCCTTAGCCTCACAAGGACGCCAGCGCGCTTCCCTCTCTTTCGGCGTCTCACTTTCTGGGCCAGAGTGTGTAATAAATCCGCCGCAGATGCGACAAAAACAGGAAATAAATCCAAAGGTGTTGTGGACCTAATGTTGAAAAGCTCTTCTCTGGTGTAAGAATACCCAGAAGAGTGTCCAGACACAGAAATAACGCACAAAAACAAACAAAACAGAGCGCACCGAAGTACCAGGGCATCCATTCGCGGCGCCATCTTGGATAAAGTATCCAAATAAGAGTAAAAGAGAAAAGTGTAAAAGAGAAGAAATAAGAGTAAAAGAGATAAAAGAGTAAAAGAGAAGAAATAAGAGTAAAAGAGATAAAAGAGTAAAAGAGAAGAAATAAGAGTAAAAGAGAAAAGTGTAAAAGAGAATAAATAAGAGTAAAATGAAAAGAAATAAGAATAAAGATAAGGAAAGAAATAGCTGCTTAATTGGGTTAAGCCTTCAATAATGGAGCTGCTTTAGGCAGGCCTAAATCCTAAGTAAAACATTAGAATTGTTTTCTTAGGTCAGTTTTTTTTTGGGAGGAAAACTGGAAGTGTAAAAAGTTCTGTAGAAAAGGTTTCATTGACACTGAGTTGTGTATGATATAACCTTCTATTTGACTTTGCATTTCATTAAGAGGTAGCATAAATTATCATCCTAGAACCAGATGAGAAGAAGCGGCATTAATACTAGAGAAGAAAAAGTCGACTAGTCTGTGTGTTTATGTTTCATGTTGAGCGAGACGTGTGTGTGTCAAATTGGTTATTATTTTGAATAACAAAATTTGACCTGACTTTCCTGGCTCTTTTGTAAAGTCTAAATGTGTTTATGTGAAATGAGATGTGTTTGACCGTTATGTTGTGTGTGTGCCGGCCTGTGAGAACTTTTGTCTGTGTAGAGAGCAGATCACCTGGGCGTGTAGGCATATGTTTATGTGAATGGATGGATTAAATGTGTGAGAAGGAGCCTTTCACCCCCCCTCCTTCTTATGTCTGTGTGTGTGTGTGTGTGTTTGTTTGCCCCTCCTTTCCTCTGAAGAACAGAGTGGTGTGTGATTAATAAATTAAGTTTTATTGGCTTTAAAGAGAAGTAAAAATGTGTGTGAAATGGAATAGTTGGAGTAGAGGATTCGATAATTGGTGTTAACATGTGAAAAAGTGATAATCTTGTACATACATTGTTGTAAACGGAGCATGTGGTTGTGCAGGATTTGAATAGGAGGAGAGACAGAGCTGTCAGGCCTCTGTCTGCTTAGAGTTGTAAATCATCCACATGTGGTTGTGGACATTTTTGGCCAAGCGTCCATTTTGGTTTTTGGGTGTGTGTGGATTCACCATTTTGTGGAGGTGTGTGTGAATTTGAGCCTGTTCTTTGTTTGTTTATGAGGAGGAGATCCCCCTCCCTCCTTCTTTTTATTTTTCCTGCGCTTGGAGAATCTGTGTGTGTGTGTGTGTGTGTGTGGCATCTTGCCTTATGAGGTTGCTGCTGATTGGTAATTAAACATAGAGGTTATAGATGTTATATTATGGGTAATGATAAAAAACAACATACGAGTTGCCTGCTATTGTTAGAAATTCAGACACTTCTTTGAGGGATTTATAGTTAACAGTTTAAGGTTAATATGTCTTAATGATCTTGTTTTGGTGCTCTTACAATTTGTGCATCTTTCTGTAAGAGGTCTTTGATGACAGAATTCCATGATTCCTTTTTGGAAGGATTTTGTTAGTTTTATGGTTCCTTGAAAAAGAAAAAAAGTGAAAAAGAAATAAATAAAGTGAGTTCTAAAGAAATGGTGTTTATAGAGAAATTACACGTCCAAGATGCTTGGTAGTGTAATAAACTTGCTCTGTTGATGCTATACGGCAAAGCTATGTGGAGGATGGATATTATTATATATATGTGTGATTTTTGTATGTTAATATCTGAACTAATTCTTGCCTTTTCTCTTTGCCCTGCATGAGAGACAAGGGGAGTGGCAACATAGACAGAGCCAGAGGAGACATCTGGCCAGAGCCTGAAGGCCAGTGGATCAACCTCTTTGAAAGGCCAGTGTTTTTCTTATTCACAAACTCTTCCTGATATGTTCTCTAAACATTTATGAGTACATATTTACTTTGCTTTTAAAGACATATCTAATTTGGTATTTTATATAGAACATCTGCTTGATTTCAGATCTCTGGCAATTTGGCAAAAGATTGGACACATTTAAGGGGTTTATACTTTGTTGCTGTTAGTAATAGTGTGTCTTATGGTGCATATTGAGCTCAATTCTGGTTTGGAGAAATTTGAGTTATATTGTTATAGTAGGTTGAATAGTTTTTGCATCAGAACGTTTGTATTTCTTCTGGTGTTGGCAATTGAGTGTTTACTGATTGTTGCCGAGTGACTAATAAATAAGTGGTTTAAGATTCAGGAAATGATCAATTACTGCTAATGATAAACAATTAAACAGATAAATAAAATTGTCTGATTGCAATACCATTGATTAATTGGAAATAAAATAAGTTCATTGAAAATTAGTTAATTCATTCATTCATTGAAAAAATAAATAAATAAAAAAGGGAAATTTGAGACTTCATTAAAATGTCTGACAATGATAACACAGTTTTGAGAGCAATTACCCCAGTAGAGGTAGTTCAACAGAGTAATCCATTAATTAAATTACTCATTGCAAAGACATCAGAAAAATTGCAAAGACGATGGCCACATATTGATCAACCCTGGCCTAAGGATGGAACTTTTAATCCAGATGTGATTCAAACCATAAGGGTGCTTGTGTCTGCATACAAAGCAGAACAAAAGAAGGGGAAGAAAGGAGAACGACGAAAAGTGAAGAGAGAAGTGGAACTGAGCATCTTACAGCTGTTTGACATCGAAGGACAGAAGTTGATACAAGCTACAAAAGAAGAAAGAGGAAAAGCTTGAAAGAAATTGAGGAAAATACAAAATCAACGCAGAAACTGATGGCTGAAATTAATCTGCTGTTCTCACAACTGATTCCAGTACAAAACCCACCTCCATACGAACAGAAAGGGGAGTTTGAAGACGTCTGCTTACAATTACCAATACTTAATCAAAATGGCAATTATCGCATTAAGGATGACAACGATGGAGTAATTGAAGTGGGACAAGCTGAGACCACTACAAAACTGGTTCCAAGTTCTAAAAGTAAAAAGAAGACATCAACCTTGAAGATTAGGAACAGAAGGATGGAAAAACAACAGGATCAAGAGACTCTCAGAAAGCTCAACCAGATAAAACTGGGAGAGAGTAGGAGAAAAGAGGAGAAGCAAGCTGTGGTCATGCAGAGCCAGCAGCCGTCAGATCAACCAGCAATACAAATGCAGCCCAAGCAGGCTGAACCTCAACTGTTGCAGCCATCATTGGTGATTCCAGTGACCTCTTACCCTCAGTCAGTGTATAATCGAGTGCAGTCCTGGAGAATCAGAGGACAAAGAACATTTGGAAGAGGAAGAAGTTTTAATTTAAATTTGCAACAGTTTTCAGAGGGATGTTACAACTGTGGACAATTTGGTCATTTTGCTCGTAATTGCAACAGATCCAGAGGAGTTAGAGGCCGACCAAGTGGATCCAGAGGCCCAGCAAACCCTTTCATGGGAAAGGAACAAGGATTTTAGGGATGCCCAGAGAATCGGCGCGAGTGATGTCAGCTGGTAGCATCAAGACCGGAGAAAGATCCAACAGTAAAGGTGGATAGTGGAGTAGATTTCACCTGTGTGCGACCTGAAGGTGCTACACATCTCTGTGTGTGAGGACAATATGTGAGGAATCAAGCTACGACCTGAAGAACTCTTGGAAGCAGAGAATTGATGGCTGTTTGTCAGCATGGATTGAAGCAACTTAATTGTAATCTTTCTTGGATGCAAGATGGCATTTTGGGCTTTGAAGCAATTAAACAGAGGCTGCAAGAAGCCCCCAGCATTGGTGCTTCCAGACTATTTTAAGCACTTTTTGAGTGTTTGCCTCTGCGGGGGGTAAATATGCGTGTGGAGTTCTTTGTCAGACAATTGGAATAGGGACAAATTCCCAATATGTTTATTATTCTAGTGCTTATTCAAAAGTGGAGCAGAGACTACCACTATGCTATAGAGTCCTAGTGGGGATTCATTGATGCATGAGAAGCATTATTGGTCATGAGGGTTACTCAGTGAAAATATTATCTGTAATAGTCGCAGAAATTGCTGAGCTATGGTAAATATACATTGACTATGTCCAGAATTAGAGACTATCTGAGGCTTTTGGAGCAAGAAGATGTCACTTTAGTGAGGTGCGTCACAGCTAATTTAGCCAAAAACTTGCCAAAACCAAAAGATGGTGAATGATAATTTGAGTGCTGATTATGCATTAGTAAAAGGATAATTTGTTACTAAATTTCTGTCCAGAGAAGTGAAAAGCAGATGGGGATTTTAAGATTGGAAAAGATGGAAGAGAGTTTGTGGATAAGGCTGTAAAAGTGATCTTGTAAAATTGGGAAAAATTGGGGATTAAATAGTGCCTTGGTGATGTTTATCATCTACAGAGCCAAGGAATTTGTGAAAAATGAATGGAGTTTTGAAAAATTGTGCTAAGATTTGTCAGCATGCGGACAACTGACTTTGATAATGATGTGGTGATAGAAGGAGTGGTGGAGTAATACTCACTTTGATGTGTACTCCTATTAGATCTTTTATGTTGAGTTTTATTATAATCTTCACATCTGTTTTTATTAGTAGTTGTTAGTTAATTAACTCTTACTAACCACTGTTACTTTTTCTTTGTTTGTTTGTTTATGTCTTATATAGTGATGTGATGCTTCCAAGGGGGGAAATGAGAGAAAATAAGATAAATTAGAAATGCAAAAATGGGAAATAGGAAATTTTACATTTATCTAAAATAAAAAGAAAATTAATGAATTAACATTTGATGTTTTAATGTTATTTGTGGGTTTTTACAGAAGATACTGTTCAGTGTTTATTGTGTCTTTCAGAGAAGGTGTTTGGGAACCCGCTGAGATGAGGGGTTCATACAATTGGACAATAAAAAGGACTGAGATGCTTTGAATCAACACAGTATGGATACCACATGAAGGAGCCAAAGCTGTTGGAGAACTACAGTTGATATTCAAATGTTTGGCTGAATTTACATGATAATAAAATATTGCTTCATTGTATGTTCATTACAGTAACACAATAGCAGAACTTGTGACAGTTTTTCATGTATGCATAACATGTTTGGTTAAATCAATTTAAGAAGGATGTCTGTCATTTGGTAAGTGCATTGGAACCTCAGATGTTTTATTCTTTTATTCGATTCTAGGGAGAGAAATGGATAGGCAGGGACAAGGTCCATAGAGAGGTCCGATGGGTCGACCAGCTGATCTAATGGACACTTTTTTGATTTTATTTACTGAGGCTTTCTTGTGTATTTGCTAAATGGTCACATGACAATCACTTTTTTCTTTTTGAGTTCCTCTGAGGTGCCAGAAGTAGGGGTTTTTGCTCCCACACCTCACAGGAAATCAGAAAAAGTATTTGTTAAAGTTATGTTATGGGAGAAACTGTTGACTGGAGTAATAATAAATATCTTTGTTTTTTGAGACTTACTTGGAAGTCTCAAAGGGGGGAAATATGTAGTGTCTGATCGATCTGTGTGTTAAATTGTGTGTTAAACTGCATCTATGTATAGGTTTTCTCCTTTAGGATTAAGGCCTTGAGTCAGGGCTGCTTTAGGAGTGAATGGTATGAGAGAGTGTAACCTTTTATTGCTCTTTCTAAAAAAGGAATGACCTCACATACATGCAGGAAATAAGCTATACCTGGTTATTCAGAAAATACTTTATGTAGTGTCTGTATTGTTCTGTTAAACTTTCTATGTGTATGCATATATGGTCCCTTTCTTTTAGGCTTTATTGATTGTGCAGAAGGGTAACCTGAGCTTTAAGGTCTGGCCTCAAGCCAGAAGGAATGCATAGAATGTCCTTCTACCTCTCTGGCATGCCATATAAGGGATGTCCATATGTTTAGCTGTAGGTTAGGAGGCTGAAGTTTGTTTTTATAACCATGTATGGAAGGCAGGATGTGGGGGTTGCTAACACTATATAATGTCTGTCTCCCTTTTGTTCTGAGAGCTAGGGCAATTAGAGACATACCCTCTCCCAGGTCGCAAAGGAAAGCGCCTGTTTTGACATTGTCTTTTTGTAAATAAACTCTATGTTATACATTAAGACTGTCGGCGAAGGATTTCTTCAACCACATCATGAAACTACAATTTTCACCCTCATAAACTACAGTGTTGAAACCGCGAATTTCTCCTGAGTAGAGTCCGTGCTCTCATTACTGCCCCAAGTTAACAAGAATGGTCTGAGTGCCAAAGTGTCGGAGTTTTCCTGAATGCATCCAAAAGTTTAATGACCGACTTTTATCAGTCGTGTTCGCTCAGAAATTTCTACAGACACAGAGATGGGGGTGGCGGGGAGCTTCTTGGCTGCAGGAAGTGTTTTATTTCACACCTGATCACTGAGAGGTGAAAAGGTTTCACTGTGATTTGCATCACAGAGCAAATCACAGTGCAAATCAACAAGCATTAAAACGGAAAAATGTGGTCAGTTAAATACAAACTGGACTGTTTTTACTGTCATAAATACTTTCTGTTGTTTCCTACGAAGACGGTACATTGTCTTATCCCTGTCTTAATGGGTATACTTAAACCATATACCTATTACAACATAGAGATGCTGTCTCTTAAAATTGCCGCACTCAGCTGGGCCTCGGTTGCCGCGGTTTGACGGCGTTTCCATTAGTAACTGGTACAAGTTTGCAGGTATTTTTTCATACCCACTCACCCGAGGTTCTGAGCGATACAAAGATGTGACGGGGAGGACAGCATGCCACTGATTGGCCAGGGAGTGTCGTCACTATCGGAGGCATGAGAGCCTGCCATTTTTAAAACCGGACAGCAAGAAACTGGAGGCGCAAAGCACCGGTTGAATCCCCAGACCGACAGTTTGCAGCAGTAGTTTTGCTACATGAGAGCCATCTGAAACGCACACACAGCATACATATTATAACACTATACTGCCGGGCGATCGCCGCTGAAGCACCGTTACCTGCCCCTACCAGCCGAACAGGTGGTTAGCACAGGCCGGAGGGCTGATCAAAGGAACTTTGAATTACCGTAACAACGCGACCGTTTGTCCTATCGGAAAAATTCAAATGGTTTCTGTCAATCATGAGAGACGCGTATGATCCAGGTTTCCGTATTTATTAATAACAAGTTGTTGGGAGACAATCAATAAATGTCATGGGAGAAAATGCCTAGCATACATGTCTAAAGAAAACCTCGCGTTACTCTCGATATCGTGGGACTGACTTGTATGGCAACACCATGTAATCAAAACAGTGCATTAACGCAACTGTCTACATCCCCCTTTGTAGGCCTAACATGCAAAATAAACACAACTGACTGATAGTAGGTCATTTTAGAACTTGTTGTTAGAACTTGAATTGACAATCAAAGCTGAACATATCAAAATAAAACAGAGGACAACTGAGTTAAGGTGGCGCATAAACGTTACAGTCTAGAGCAAAACAACCACTTATTCTAACCAACAAAATATAACAGTTTACACCATGTGTACATTTAAGCCACTCATATAATGGTGCCTTTATTTAAGTTTTACTTTCAGTCCAGGTACTTTCTGTTTGGTTTGGAGACTCTGCCAAATCTGGTGACATATGTGGATGTGGAAGGCTGTGCCACACTTTTCCCTGACTCTCCTGCAGTACACTGTTGGGACTCTTTTCTGCAGTAGTTGGTATTTGACACTGTTCTGGGTATACATGTTCCGCGTCAGGGTTTGTTGCTTCAGGTTGGTGTTTATTTTGAGGTTGTTTCTGTTCGCTTGCATGTGTGAGTGGCTCAGAGGGCCGAGGAGGTTGTGGTTCCATCAATGGCAGGAGGTGCTTTCTGTTACGTCGGTACTCTCTCCCTTCAGACTCAACTACATATGAACGTGGTTCATTGCATCTTCGCCTCACGATGCCCATCCTGTCATACCCTTTTTCCGTTTGGAGTCTCACCACTTGATTTGGTAGCAGGGGAAATAAGGGTTTGCTGGACTTGTCATAATAACCTTTCTGTGTCTCGCGTTTCTTTGTGAGCTGGGCGTTGACATAAGCCGTTGATCTTGCTGCAGGTTTCAACAGATGTTTGCAGATGGGCAAGACCGTCCGGGTCCGCCTGGGCAGCAGTCTTTGTGTGGGAGAGCCCAGGATCTTGTCCCGTGGTGTGTTACGCAGGCTTAGCAGGTTCAGGTAAAAGTCTGTCCCATCCCTTTTTGTTGTCTCCAGCAGCTTGCACTCCGCACAGCCCTTTCACTGAGGCCGTTGGACTGCGGGTATTCAGGACTGCTCGTCACATGTGTGAAGTCCCAAGCTTTGGTGAAGTCACGGAATGTCTGACTCATGAACTGAGTGCCGTTGTCTGAATACAATTTCTGTGGTATGTCATGAACAGAGAAATGCCATTTTAGTTTGTTAATTACACTTAGGGAGGACATGTTGCTGAGCTGGTCAACTTCAAACCAGACTGAGTACGAATCCATGAGTACAAGGTAGTGGTGGTTCTCCCATTCGAATATATCTGTGGCAACGACAGACCGGGGCAGATCGGGGACTGCGTGTAGTTTTAGTGGTTCTCTTTGTTGGTGTGGTTTCAGGCTGTTGCAGGTACTGCATGCTTGTATAGCAGTCTCCACATCCTCATTTATTGAAGGCTAGAATGCGCATTCTCTTGCCCTCCTCTTTGTAGCTTCCATACCTGGATGGCCCTTGTGTAGCGCCTTAATATACTCAGAATGCAAGGAAGTAGGGATGACAGCTCTGTGCCTTCGCATGATGATGTCATCCTCGACGGTGAGTTCATTGCGGAGATTGAAATATGGTTTGGCCTCTACGGGCACTCTCCCTGTGCACCTGAGTCATCCATTTTTGATAACCTGGGTAATTGTCTGAAGGACTGGGTCCATGGCTGTGTGTTCACGCAGTTCAACAAGCCGCCGTGGGGATATCAGCTGGACTGACATCACCTCAAACTCGTGCTTTTCCTCATTTGAAGGACCAAAATCATGTCTAGGTGCACGTGAGAGGGTGTCAGCCAGGTAGAGGTGTTTCCCCTTTTTGTACATCAGGGTCAGGTTGAATTTCTGTAGCGTCAACATCATGCGCTGCAGACGTGCAGGGATTGCATTAAAGGGCTTACTGTGGATTGTGACCAACATCTGTGGCAAACCACAACGGGTTTGCCATAGATGTAGTCATAGAATTTGTAACAAGCAAAGACCACTGCCAGTAGCTCTTTTTCAATCTGTGCGTACCTCCGTTCTGTCTCGGTCAGTGCGCGGGATGCATAAGCCACTGGCATGCCGTTCTGAAGGCAGGCAGCACCTAAGCCATGTTGTGACGCATCACTGGTGAGAGTCACAGGTGAGAGCCACAGGTTTTGTGACGTCGTAGTAACAGAGCACCAGTGGACTTGTGACACACAACTTGAGTCCATCAAACGCATCCTGTTGGTGTTGCGTCCAGCTCCAAGCCACATCTTTGTGTAGCAGTTGCCGTAGTGGCTGTGTCAGTTCGCTCAGGTTTGGGATGAATTTACCCGGGTAAGTGACCATTCCCAGAAAGCGCTGCAAGGCTGATTTGTCCTCCGGAGGGGGCATTTTATTGATTGCTGCTATTTTTGTAGGATCAGCTTTGAGGCCTGTCTCAGTGAACACGTGTCCTACGTAGCTCACCTCCCTGAGCCCGAATTTGCATTTGTTTTTGTTGAGTCTGAGCTTTATTTGTCTGGCCCGGTCCAGAGCCATTCTCAGATTTTTCTCATGCTCTTCTGCGTCTCTACCACCAATAATAATGTCGTCTACGATTATAGCGCATGGGTATCCGGCGAATATTTGTTCCATGGCTCTTTGGAAAACCTCAGAGGTGGTATTGATGCCAAAGGGCATCCTGAGGAATTTGATCCTGCCGAAGGGGGTAGTGATTGTGGTGTGGAGAGATGAGGCATTGTCCAATTTAATCTGCCAGAATGAGCTTTTGGCATCAAGGACGGAGAAGACAGTGGCGCCTGACATTTGCGCTGCCACCTCCTCTACTGTGCGCATTGGGTGATGGGGGCGCATTAGTGCTTTGTTTAAGTTTCGTGGGTCTATGCATAAATGAACCTCATCTGTGTCTTTCTTGTGCCTAGCAACCATATTAGAGACCCACTCGGTGGGCTCGTCCACTGGTTCGATTACTCCAAGGTCCTGCATTCTCTGGAGTTCCAGTTTCACCTTTTCCTGCATTGCCACAGGGATGCGGCGGGGGGGGGGGGGTTGATGGCTGGCACCACGGTAGGATCTAACTTCATTACATAGGTTACAGGTAGTTCACCAAGTTCATCTGTAAACAAGTCCACATATTCCTGGAACACCCTCTGTGATATGGTTTGATCCTGAACAGTGTCTATGTGGTGTACGTCTTTGCTAAAGGTGACCAGTTTCATCTTCAGGCTGTCTTGTAAGCCTAGTATAGACTGTGCAGTTTTGTGAATAACTTGGAATTTTAGCAGATGTTATACATCTCTGAAGATGGATGGCAGAAGGATGAATCCAGCCCTTAAGTTGATTCCTCAAATACAAAAAAAGAAAAAGAAAAAAGATCATACAGAGTGTAACTTTGAGTGCTCATACTGAGTAGAAAAGCGCTATATAAGAGCTAGTCCATTTACCATTTACCATTTAACTACAGCAGATCTACTTTCACATTTATTAGCAAGATGACTGTGACAACCTGGTAGCTCTTCAGCCAGGGCATCTTTTCTTGCATCATTGTACTGTTTTGCCAGCACAGACTTTCCCTGTGCAAGCTTAAGTACATTTGGCAAGACACCAGCAAAGCCATCTTTGAAACAATGACAGACGGCAGATATTGAAGGGTGAATTCTGTCAACCTCATCAATACACTGTAGAATACACAAACACATTATCAATTATTATTGTTAAAGGCAGCTAGTAATTCAAATCTAACCAAAATAACAAAAGCTAGAAATGCAGCTTCTAGTTCAAGTGAATTTCGCTGAGTTTTTTTTTTAGGATAGATGGTGTAGCTGAGCTGAAGGGAGCTTTAAAGGAGACCGCACTACTAATACAAGCCCCCAAAAAAGTACTTAAACAAAAAAAGATGGAATTACTTAGCTCTTGTGATAGTACTTCACTAAAATACTAATATTCTGAAATTGCAGAGAAGTTGGGTAACGCCCTGTGCACACAACATGCTAGATACTGTTAGCATGTTAGTCTTAAATTTTAAATGAATGGAGACTGAGTTAGACCATGAACATGAATAGGTCAGATTACTTACCACTGAATCTTCTTGCCTCGACTTCATTCATTTTTATTCCAGCTTTAGATATTTTTTGAATAAGTTCTTTGGTGGACAGGCTGCATAAAACCGGACAGTCTGCCATTTTACATTTCTGGTGCCTTTTTTGTCGTCTCAGAGGAAACACCCCACCCAACACTGACTTCTACTGGTACACTTTTGTACCATTTGCTCTGACAAGTGATTTTGTACCTCTGATGGTCCACAGTAAATCACCCCAAGGGTCCATCTCTGTACTT